>NW_020539726.1:36576383-36591621 GCF_003426905.1 Ctenocephalides felis | reverse complement strand
ACAATAAATTCTTCAATAGGATCCCGAAAAAAATTATAAAAGTAATCCAATCCAAATTTTAAAGTGTACCGCAAGATATACATTCAAAAATGACATAGCAAACTATCATAGGATCTAAGGGCATGGACACATCCATCGGCTGCATCAATTGGAGAAGACAAGTATACAATAAAATTTCCTGAATAAAGTTGACCCTTGTAGAACCAGAATCAGGAGGTAGTCACTTACCAAATTGATGGTACTAATAATCCACGAAAAACAACTTCTAATGGTGATCCTTGTAGAACCAGAATCAATTGGCAGTGATGAACCAAATTGATGGAGGATTATCCAGAAAATTACATCAGGAACATGGTGAAGACAAACTATAGCACACACCAAATGATCTTTTGTTTGTCTAATAATCGTCTAATGGTGATGCACGTTGAACCAGACTCAAGAAGAAATCATTTACCAAATTGATGGGTTCTCTGGTAGATGACCCAATATATGACACCAGGAACTTCGTGATCACAAACTATCGACTCGACTACGATGATTCATGCAGAACCAAAATCAAGAAGTAATCAAGTACGAAATTCAAGGGTTCTCAAAAGTACAATCCAAAACCTGATTGGGTGAGCAAACTATCCTAGAAACCTGACTTCTTTGTTCCAAATGAAGAAGTACAACCACAACCACAAGAAGGTTTCTGGTAGATTTTATAAGGGATCTTGGTACTTCTGGATGGAGCAGCCTTTGGTGTGGAGTTCGAAAGATTAACTTTGATTAGTTGAATTCACACTCATAGTAATTGGGTCCATTAAAGATTAAGGTTAGAAGACTTCATGTTTCAGGAATCAAATGAATATACTTCCTCGTTGTTTAGATGAATTCTTGCCTAACAATAATTGGGTCCATCGAAGATTAAGGTTAAAAGACTTCATGTTTCAGGAACGAATATATTGGAATGAATATATCACCTCGTTGATTTTTAAAGAATCTTGGTACATCTGGATGGAGCAGCCCTTTTAGTGTAAAGTGCAAAATATTATATTCGATTAGATGAATTCTTGCCTAACAATAATTTGGGTTCGTCAAAGATTAGGTTTATGTCTCAGAAAGCAAATGAATATACTTCATCGTTGATTTTATAAAGGATCTTGCTACTTCTGGGTGGAGCAGCTCTTGGTGTGAAATTTAGAAGATTAATTTTGATTAGAAGAATTCTTTCCTGACGATAATTGTGTCCTTTAAGTCGATGGAAGTGGTTGGAAGTTTACAAAATCTATAGGAAGTAACAGGTTTTCCTCTTGTCGTCATCAATTTGCTATTAGGGGTAGCAAATTGATGAACATCTTGTTTTTGTCTAAGGCAGAGTACACATGCAATGACAAGTGTCTTGGAAAACAACTGTTTTGTGAAGACTTCCAACAACCTAGAACTATTAAATAAACATTTTACATTGGATACATTTTATGTAAATACAGTGAATTATGTGTGAGTTTTTCTACCCTAGGGTATTCTACTAAAAATTTTCTAGTTTGATATTACTTCCATTGACTATTTATATTTATACAATTTTTTATACATTAGACAAGAACAAAAAAAGGAGAAAAGTACTATTATATAAATTAAATGTATTTAATTTTTATGTATTTTTGAACCAGGAACTAAAAAATAATTTACCACAATTTTATTTGTATTTAATTTTTATGTATTTGTTTTAATAATAAATTTTATTCTCACCTATTGGTTTTAGTATCAGTGTGTTTTTTTTAGCGGATTTAACTGTACAATTTAGAAAATTTGGGTTACAATTTGGTTTTGATTAAATTTTGTCCAAAATTTATTTTTTATAAATGTGTTTTGACGACTTGATGGCCCTTCTTTTGTTTTTGAATAAAAATTATATGGGCGCTTTGGATGAGGATATTTAGGTTTTATACATTTGTTATGAGCACAAAATTTAAATTAGTGGTGTATGGCATCGTGCCTCAAGGCAAATTGCTGGAACTTCCCGTACCGTAATGAAATATTCGAGGAATATTAAATGTTTTCAAATAGATTATTATAAATAATGTAACATTGTTGAATATTTATAAGATTTATATAAACTGAATTACTAAGTTAAAATTATTTATTTAAAGTTTATGAGTGTGCTTTAGAACTTTAGCTAGAATTAAAATAATTATTTTCGATATACAAAAAAATTAAATAAATTTTTTTAGTCAAAACAAGCAGAAAGTGTTTTGAATCATTCAAATCAGATGCTTAGTTTTCTTAAAAACAGCAATTTTTTGCACATTTAGCTCGGTATTTCCGAAACGGCTAGACCTGTCTTTGTCAAAATCCAATCACCACTTCTCATCATTACAAATTTAATTTTTTTTATATTATTCAAATCGGATGCTCCGTTCTCTCAAAAATTTAAATACCTTTACGTTTTAAAAGTTTCTGAACATTTTTTCGTTCACGTTTTCGGGCGCAAGGTTCAACCGATTTTAATGGTTTAAAAAACATTCGATCCCTATTGATAGGGAGATGTGCTGATTAGTTTTTGGCAAAGGCAGGTCCAGCCGTTACGGAGATACAGAGCAAAGAGTGCCGAAAATAAAAATCGAGTTTTTGAGAGAACTAAGCGTCCGATTTGAATGATCTAAAAAACTTTCTGCTTGTATTGACAAAACAATTGCTTTCGAGGATAAAAAATTATTTCATATTTTTTATTTTTCATAAAATATTTTGTAATTTTGGATTAAAAATTCAAAAAATTACTCAGGCTAAGCACAGTCTGATCGCCACCCTGGTACAAATGTTACCCAAGTGGGTTTAGTACTGGAGCACTTTTTCAATTTTGTGAAAACTATTAAAAAATTTGAAAATGTCGGCAAGCTAAGCACAGTTAAGCAACTATTTTTTTTTTTTAAATTGAATTCGAAATGAAATGATGATTGTTAATGTTCTGGAGATAAATTGATTGATTTATGATTTACATTTGATTTGCTCATTGTCAGATATAACAAGATAGCAAAAATAATGAAAGTTACAGAATTTGTAATAATATATTTGAAAACATTTAATATTCCCCAAACATTTCATTATACGCTGCAGGAATTCCAGCAATTTTCCTCAAGCCTAGTTTAAATTTATGCTCACAAAGTGAAAAACAAATGTATAAACCTAAATTTCCTCATCTAAAGTGCTCATGTAATTTTTATACAAAAACAAAAGAACGCTAACAAGTCATCAATATTTTTATAAAAAATAAATTTTAGACAAAATTTAATGAAACCAAAATTTTCCAAATTGTAAATTTAAATCCGCTAAAAAAACACAGATATAAAAAAACAATAGGTAAGAATAAAATTTATTATCGAAAACAAATACATAAAATTAAATACAAATAAAATTGTGGTAAATTATTTTTTAGTTCCTGGTTCAAAAATACATAAAAATTAAATACAGTTAATTTATTTAATAGTACTTTTCTCCTTTTTTTGTCCTTTTCTAATGTATAAAAAATTGTATAAATATAAATTTATATTGACTATTAATAGTCAATGGAAGTAATATAAAACTAGAAATTTTTGGGTAGAATACCCTAGGGTAGAAAAACTCACACATAATTCTTCACTATATTTACATAAAATATATCCAATGTAAAAATGTTTATTTAATAGATCTAGGTTGTTGGAAGTCTTCACAAAACAGTTGTTTTCCAAGACACTTGTCATTGCAGTTAACCGTCTTAGATAAAAAAGATATCCATCAATTTGCTACCCCACATAGCCAATTGATGACGACAAAAGGAAAACCTGTTACTTCCAAATAGATTTTGGAAACTTCCAACCACTTCCATCTACTTAAAGGACACAATTATCGTCAGGAAAGAATTCATCTAATCAAAATTAATCTTCTAAATTTCACATCAAAGGCTGCTCCATCCAGAGGTACCAAGATCCTTTATAAAATCAACGAGGAAGTATATTCATTCCTGAAACATGAAGTCTTTTAACCTTAATCTTCGATGGATCCAATTATTGTTAGGCAAGAATTCATCTAACCAACGAGGAAGTATATTCATTTGATTCCTAAAACATGAAGTCTTCTTAAATCTTCGATGGACCCAATTACTATGAGTGTGAATTTAACTAATCAAATTTAATCTTTTGAACTCCACACCAAAGGCTGCTCCATCCAGAAGTACCAAGATCCCTTATAAAATCTACCAGAAAACCTTCTTGTGGTTGTGGTTGTACTTCTTCATTTGGAACAAAGGAGTCAGATTTCTAGGATAGTTTGCTCACCCAATCAGGTTTTGGATTGTACTTTTGAGAACCCTTGAATTTGGTAAGTGATTACTTCTTGATTTTGGTTCTGCATGAATCATCGTAGTCGAGTCGATAGTTTGTCCTCACCAAGTTCCCGCTGTCATATATTGGATCATCTACCAGAGAACCTATGAATTTGGTAAATAATTTCTTCTTGAGTCTGGTTCCACGTGCATCACCATTAGACGATTATTAGACAAACAAAAGATCATTTGGTGTGTGCCATAGTTTGTCTTCACCATGTTCCTGAAGTATTTTTTGGATAATCCTCCATCAATTTGGTTCGTCACTGCCAATTGATTCTGGTTCTACAAGGATCACCATTAGAGGATGTTTCTCGTGGATTATTAGGACTGCCTTATTTGGAGTGTATGCTCACCAAGTTTCTGGTGTCATACTTTTTGGATTATTCTCCAGAGAACCCATCAATTTGGTACCCCAATACCATCCTGATTCTGGTTCTACGTAGGTCAAACATTATGATAATGTTTCTCATGGATTATTAGGACTTCTTTATTTGGAGTGTACGCTCACCAAGTTCCTGGTGTCATATTTTTTGGATCATCCATCAATTGGTTCATTACTGCCGATTGATTCTGGTTCTACAAGGGTAAACTTTATTTCGGAAATTTTATTGTAATACTTGTCTTCTCCAATTGATGCAGCCGATTGATGTCCATGCCCTTAGAACCTATCATAGTTTGCTATGACATATTCTGAATGTATGGTCTTGCGGTACAGTCCATAAATTTGGATTGGATTACTTTTATAATTTTTTTGGGATCCTGTTGAAACATTTATTGTTTTCTGTATATGCAGAGTGAAATGATAATTACGTTAAAAATATTTGGAAAAAATGCATTTGTGTTAAATAAATTTTTGTGCTGATGTAAAAACAAAATGAATACAAATTTTGTAAAACAAATGTAGTTCATTTATTTGACATTGCAAAATTGAGTAAACAAAATCTATCTGTTGATAAATTATTTTTATATAAATAATATATATGAATTCCATTAAATATACATTTTTTGTGGGGTAAGTTATTGTAATTGTCTAAAAATCGCTGAATTGAAACTTTTGAAAAATCGAATTAAAAATGTTTGCATATCTTCTACGTTTCAAAGGTTTCTGAACATTTTTGCTTTCGATTTCTATTTATAAAAAGATGTGCTTATTAGTTTTTGGCAAAGGCAGGTCTAGCCGTTTTGGAGATACGGAGCAAAAAGTGCAGAAAATAAAAATCGTGTTTTTAAGAGAACGGGGCATCCGATTTTAATGATCTAAAAAACTTTCAATTTGTAATAATTGGGAGAAGAGGTGATTAGTTTTTGGAAAAGACAGGTTCCGCCATTTCGAAGATACAGAGCTAAATGTGCAAAAAATGACAGTTTTTGAGTGAACTAAGCGTCCGATTTGAATGATTCAAAAAACTTTCCGCTTGTGTTGTCGAAACGATCGTTTTTGGGAAGAAAATATTTTCTTTCAAAAATTTTTTTTTTCATTTTCAAAAAAAAATTTGTTTGAATATCGAAAGTAAAACAAATTTTCAATTTGGTACGGGAAATATCAAGAATTTGCCTTAAGACATGATGCCATATATAACTAGTTTATTTTTGCAATTTAAAAACATATCTTGCATTAAATATATTATTGTTTTGTGGGAGTTGTAATTATTATGAAAATATATTAAATTATAAACTCCCAACGTATAAAAAATATATAAATTTTATTCATTATAAAATATTCTGATATAAAAAATATAAAATGACAAGTCCAAATGTTTTTACTCAAACATGACCAGCCTGCTTGATCCCCACAGTTAAATAAATAAAAATAAAAAAATAGATATTTTTTATACTAAAAGTAATCTAAAAATATTATTTAAACTAAAAGTAAGCAACATTTGCCGGGCCAGCTAGTATATATATATATAAATATATATATTATTTATTTATTTATTTATTTATCATTTATATTTTCACTTAACATTCCATTCCATTTTTCAATTTCAAATTCGAATTTACCGCTGCCCAACAATAGTTACCCTAATTACCGCCAGAGTGTCTCTGTATCAAATGTCGCCATTTTGTTCATCTATATACGACTTGGTGTAATAAATCGTAAAAAAACCTATTGATCGTGAATGTGTAGCTAAAAGTGAAAAATGCAAAAGTGTTTATAATATTTCATTGGAATAATTGTGTAAATATCATCCATTAGTTGGTTTATTAATCGTGCATTAAGTGGTGTTGAAAATTTAACACAAATGTCACTTGTATATATGTCAATGTTTTTTTTAACACACAATGATATAAAATGGGAATAGAATTATTTTATTTGCTTATAATAGTTATATGGGGTAAAACGAAAATAAACAGAAGGTTTTTATTTAGGGTTTGGGGGTAATAGATAATTGACACAATTTTCTGTCATTGTTGTTTGGTTGAAAGGTTCAACATTTTTATAAACAATTGCAAAATGATCAATTTGTGTATATATTGGCATATATACATATATATAAAGGGAAAGTATGGACAAAATAACATTATGCTTTAGTTTTTTAATGATATTTTTATATTTCATGATATTATAACCAGTCACTTTAGTTTTAGACCAACTTAGATTCATCGACTACCAGTATACTACTATAATAACATGTTTATTAAAGAAAAATGCAAATAATTACAAAAACCTTTTTTGTTCTTATGGTGCAGATAAAATGACATATAAATTAAGGACATACTGAGATGCTAATTGTTAAGAAGACACTTTTGGCCTAAAGGAAACGAATTGTACATTGTAAAGAACCTTTACCAGAATCAGAACATAAAAAGAGGATTTTGCAATAAATTTAACTATCCTTTTTACTGGTGGATCTTTTGATTTGTAGTTAGAGTAAAATTTTAAGCCAATTATTTTCTAGAGGCTTTGTTTTTTGTTTTTTTTTTTTGCCTCGAAGGGACTAACCTAACTGACAAAATAGTACAAAATCATTCTGTCCAAAAGTGACCAAGACTTTTCTCTTCACCGGTGCATTTTTTGCTTTGTTTTTAGAAGTAGTTTGAGTAAACATTAAAATCCAATAACATTTTACAGAAATGTCAACAAAAATTTTCATTTTTCTTATCTTCGAATGTACTAACCTTACTTACAAAATAGTACAAAATCATTTTGTCCAACTTTTCTTCTTACCGGTGGATCTTTTGCTTTGTTTTTAGGACTAGTTTGAGTATAAATTAAAACCCAATCACATTTTACAAGTTTTAATTGTCTTTTTCCTTGGCCTCGAAGGGACTAACCTAACTGACAAAACAGTACAAAATCATTTTGTCCAGTGAACAAGACTTTTCTGTCCACCGGTGGATCTTTTGCTTTGTTTCTAAAAGAAGTTACAGTCACATAAATTTTAATGCAATTTATAAAAATTTACTAATAACAAATTATACACAATCAAATTGAGTTATTAAAATGTTTGAGATTTATTACATTTTCGTAATACTGGATTATCTTTACACTGCCCACAAGGTAGTCTCTTACCTTTTCAATTTTATATAATTTTTATAAATAATTGTAAAAACCCATAAAATAATAACAGTTTACAGGTTTTAATTGTCTTTTTTCTTGGCCTCGAAGAGACTAACCTAACTGACAAAAAAGTACAAAATCATTTTGTCCAGTGAACAAGACTTTTCTTTAGACCGGTGGATCTTTTGGTCTAATTAGACTAAACTACATTTCTAAACACATTTTACAGGTTATAATTGTCTTTTCTTGGCTTCGAAGAGACTAACCTAACTTACAAGTATTACTGATATACATATTATAGACATTCTGATGAATTTTATCTTACTTTGCCAAGGCTTTCTGAAACCTTAATTTTAGATTTAAACACAAAACATCTGTGTTAATTTCAAGAAGACTCCAAAAAAAGTACAAAATGTGCACAGGTATTTCATTTCATTTGGACAAGGAGCCCCAAATTCTACACGTGTTACTCAAATGTATGACACATATTTTTCTTGTATCATTTTCTCAGAGCATTTTCTGACATAAATGACATACAATGTACAGAATATATAAAAAAGGGCTTCTGTACACAGAATTTTTGTGTTCTAAGAATACCCCAAAATTACTTTATTTACTATTTCGCTGAGGATTTCATTCATTTCATGAATCAAGATTCCTAGAGCGTTTTTTTTCAACTGATACAACCATTAGAAAATCATAATTTTCAATGCTTTATTTCTAAATACGTAAATTTGAAAGTGTTTTTTTTATAGAGTCAAAAATATATAGTAGTAATATATTGTACGAAATCATTTTGTCCAAAAGTGAATAAGATTTTTCTTTTAACCGAATCTTTTAGTCTGTTTTTAGAAGTAGTTTGAGTAAACATTAAAACCCAATCACATTTTACAGGTTGGAATTGTCTTTTTCCTTGGTTCTTCATTTTACATGGTTTAAATTACCTTTTTCTTGTCTTCGAAGAGACTAACCTAACTGACAAAATCGTACAAAATCATTTTGTCCAAAATTGAACAAAACTTTTCTTTACACCGATGGATTGTTTGCTTTGTTTTTAAAAGTAGTTTGAGTAAACATTAAAACCCAATCGCCTTTTACAGGTTTCAATTGTCTTTTCCCTTGGTCTCGAAGAGACTAACCTAACTTTCAAGTATTACTGAAATACATATCATAGACATTCTGATGAATTTTATCTTACTTTGCCAAGGCTTTCTGAAACCTTAATTTTAGATTTAAACACAAAACATCTGTGTTGAACCAAGGAGGCCCCAAAAAAGTACAAAATGTGCACAGGCATTTTATTTTGACAAGGAGCCCCAAATTCTACACGTGTTACTCAAATGTATGACACATATTTTTCTTGTATCACTTTCTCAGAGCATTTTCTGACATAAATGACATACAATGTACAGAATATATAAAAAAGGGCTTCTATACACAGAATTTTTGTGTTCTAAGAATATCCCAAAGTTACTTTATTTACTATTTCGCTGAGGATTTCATTCATTTCATGAATCAAGATTTAGAGCATTTTTTTTCAACTGATACAATCATTAGAAAATCATAATTTTCAATGCTTTATTTCTAAATATGTAAATTTGAAATTGTTTTTTTTTATAGAGTCAAATATATATAGTAGTAATATATATACAAAATCATTTTGTCCAAAAGTGAACAAGACTTTTGTTTTCACCGGTGGATTTTTTGCTTTGTTTTTAGAAGTATTTAGAGTAAACATTAAAACCCAATCACATTTTACAGGTTTTAATTGTATTTTTCTTGGCCTCGAAGGGACTAACCTAACTGACAAAATAGTACAAAATCCTTTTGCCCAAAAGTGAACAAGACTTTTCTTTTCATCGGTGGATCTTTTGCTTTGTTTTTAGAAATAATTAGACTAAACTACATTACTAAACACATTTTACAGGCTTCAATTACCTTTTTTCTTGGCTTTGGAGAGACTGACCTAACTTACAACATAGTAAAAAATATTTTTTTTCAATTTTTACATAGCAAAAAATAATTTTGTGCATTATATAAGTATGTCATTTTGTCCAACAGTGAATAATTAATTAAATTAACTGATTATTGCAATAAAATTGATAAGAATCACTAGAACTGGCATAAATTTATTGATTTTAATAGAAATAATTACAAATGAACAATGAAGTTTTAAAAGAACATGACCAAAAATCTCTCACGAAATAAACTATTAAAGTCAATTTACACATTTGAAATGATTACTGTGATAATGAAATTTAACGTCTAACAGAATTGTGATTATAGCTTCTTTATAAATGTACAATCGTGGAAACGTTACTAACACTAAACAATTTTCAAATAAGGTCACTGTTATTTTGTCCATATATATAATTAAGTCTGTATATATATATATATATATATATATATATATATATATATATATATATAAGCAAAGAACTAGTCAATAAGGTTAGGTTCCCAAAAAATTTACAAATAACGTTCTATGTATTTCATTTCTATAAGATTATAAATATGTGGAGAACATAAGGTTGATACGAATAATACTATTGATTATTAGTAATATTTTTGTAATATTTTTCTTTAAATATTCGAGTATAGAAAAGAATCATTTACAAGCTTCTTTTTTGTTCATGCTATACTTTCGAGTACAGACATGATTTTTTGAGATTACTTTTACTTTTTGTATTAGTTTAAATAATTATTTACATATTTACATATTCACATATTTCGAGCACATCTCAGCTGCATTTTGGCAATAATAATGTAGATATGACATTTTTCTTGTGTATTATATTCAAATATTATCTAGGCTCATAATTACAGCAAAATTCAAATTTCAAGTGAATTGACAGTTCTAGCAATTCCTTTCAATGTCAAACAATGAAAAGTGGTTTTTTGTAGTTTTTGTCATTTATTTCTACAATATTACTATAGTTCTATCGTTCATTAAATCTTAAAAATTTCCTTAACAAACTCTAGAAAGATTTATCAAAATCCGAATAACCGTTTACATCGAATATTTTATTCCAGTACGGGAAATTCCAGCAATTTGCCTTAATTTCAAACAATGATAAGTGGTTTTTTGTAATTTTTGCCATTTATTTTTGACAAACTCTAAAAAGAATTATCAAAATCCGAATAACCGTTTATTTCGAATATTTCAAAATGTGCTTTAATGTCAAAAATGATAGGTGGTTTTTTACAATATAACTAAATTATCTATATCGTTCTATCTCTAAAAAGATTTTTCAAAATCCGAATAACCGTTTATTTCGAATATTTCATTCCAGTATGGGAAGTTCCAGCAATTTGCCTTAATGTCAAACAATGATAGGTGGTTTTTTGTAATTTTTGCCATTCATTTTTACAATATAACTAAATTAACTATAACGTTCATCAAATTATTAAAAATTTCCTTAACAAACTCTAAAAAGATTTATCAAAATCCGAATAACCGTTTATTTCGAATATTTCATTCCAGTACGGAAAGTTCCAGCAAATTGCCTTAATGTCAAACAATGATAAGTGGTTTTTTGAAATTTTTGCCATTCATTTCTACAATATAATTAAATTAATTATAACGTTCATTAAATTATTAAACATTTCCTTTGACAAACTTTAGAAAGAATTTTCAAAATCCGAATAACCGTTTATTTTAAATATTTTATTCCAGTACGGGAAGTTCTATCAATTTGCCTTAATGTCAAACAATAATAGGTGGTTTTTTGTAATTTTTACCATTCATTTCTACAATATTACTATAATTCCATCGTTCAATAAATCATAAAAATTTCCTTAACAAACTCTGAAAAGGTTTATCAAAATCCGAATAACCGTTTATTTCGAATATTTCATTCCAGTACGGGAAGTTACAGCAATTTGCTTTAATGTTAAAAAATAATGTTTGTTTTTTTGTAATTTTTGCCATTTATTTCTACAATATTACTTTAGTTCTATCGTTCATTAAATCTTAAATATTTCCTTTGACAAACTCTAAAAAGATTTATTATAATCCGAATAACCGTTTATTTCGAAAATTTCAAAATGTGCCTTAATGTCAAAAATGATGTTTTTTTTACAATATAACTAAATTATCTATATCGTTCATCAAATTATCAAAAAATTCTTTTGGCAAACTCTAAAAAGATTTATCAAAATCCGAATAACCGTTTATTTCGAATATTTCATT
Source organism: Ctenocephalides felis (assembly GCF_003426905.1). Lineage (NCBI taxonomy): Eukaryota > Metazoa > Arthropoda > Insecta > Siphonaptera > Pulicidae > Ctenocephalides > Ctenocephalides felis. The sequence continues at coordinate 36,579,588 of NW_020539726.1, read as the reverse complement.
CCAGTACGGAAAGTTCAAGCAAATTGCCTTAATGTCAAACAATGATAAGTGTTTTTTTTTGTAATATTTGCCATTTTACAATATTACTATATTTTTATCGTTCATTAAATTAAAAAATTAAAATTTCCTTTGACAAACTTCAAAAAAATTTATCAAAATCCGAATAACCGTTAATTTAGAACATTTCATTCCAGTACGGGAAGTTCCAGCAAATTGCCTTAATGACAAACAATGATAGGTGGTTTTTTGTAATTTTTGCCATTCATTTCTACAATATAAATAAATTAACTATAACGTTCATTAAATTATTAAAAATTTCCTTAACAAACTCTAAAAAGATTTATCAAAATCCGAATAACCCTTTAGGAAAAGTATCAACACATACACTGGTACAGAAAAACTTTATATATAAGATATATTTTATATATAAAGTGTATGATTCGATACTTCTCCTAAACGGTTATTCGGATTTTGATAAATCTTTCTAGAGTTTGTCAAAGAAAATTTTAATTTTTTAATTTAATGAACGATTAAGATATATTATATCTTATATATAAAATTCTTCTGTACGAGTGTATGATTCTATACTTCTCCTAAACGGTTATTCGGGTTTTGATAAATCTTTTTAGAGTTTGTCAAAGAAAATACAAACTTTGTCACGATGTTGGTCCGCGATGGACGTCTAAACTACTGAACCGATTTTAAATTCTATTATAACATGTATCTATTCCATTTTCTTCCCCAGATGTTGTGTTTCTGGTGAGAATGCCTGTTGAATACGTTTGCGTGGTTGAAGACGAAGGGGATGAACCCATTGAGCTTCCGACTGAAGAAGATGGAACACTACTTTTGTCGACGCTAACAGCACAGTTCCCTGGTTCTTGTGGATTGAAGTACAGACATTCTGAATCGAAATTTATTCGAGGTGTTCGATTGGTCGACGGATGCATGCATCCGCCTATGGCAGATGGATGGGATAACGAGACTTACATTTGTGTCTTTCCTAAAGGTAATAATAGTAATAAGATATATATATATATATATATATATATACATATATTATATATATATATATATATATATAAATCTCGTGTAACGATGTTGGTTCGCGATGGACGCCCAAACTACTGAACCGATTTTAAATTTTATTGGCTCACCGTGTGCATATACATCCAACTTAGGTTATAGGAAATTTTGAAAAGGAAATTTGAAACATAAATATATAATTTTTATGCATTTCTGAAAATTTTGACAGAAAATGACCAAAAAAAAAAAAACACAAATGACAAATGTCAAAATTTAAGGAAATTTCGATATATAATTTTTGAAAAAAAAAAATCAAAAAATAAAATTCAAAAGCATGTACATTTATAGATATATCCAGTATTTATATCCGAATTAGATGAAATGTTATATTCAAAATCATTGTTTATAGTTTTAAATCTAATTAAAAATCAATGTTTACAAATTTAAATAAATGTTGACATGAAAAAAAGCGAAATGTCATTTGTCAATATTTATGAAAATAATTAGATAAATAGATTTATAATTTATATTTATTTGATTAGCTTACCAATTATTTCGGATACCAAAACTTCATTAAAACCTTATAAATCAGAAGGCACAATAAAAAAGCGACGTATTGAATTTAAAATTAATCATAGACAAAATTTTGACAGTTCAAAAAAATTGAATTTTCAACGACTTCAATAAGAAGCAAATATACATTAATTATTCCAAGTTATGTTATAGGCAATATTGCCAACAAATTATAAATACAAAACACTATTGAAAAATAAATTATATCATATTATATTAATTTTCGACAAAAAAGGAAATATTTTAACATTTATAAATTTAGTGCATATTGGATATATATAATTGACATTCACGATTTTCAAATTAAATGCAAATGTAAAAAAATCAGATATTTATATAAAAAATTGTATATTTAGATAAAGATACTGCGTTGATTTAGACTAAAATTTAATTTATTCTTTAATTTAAAAAAAAATTGACATAAACAAAATTAAAATAAACAAAACACTATGATGCGTTGGAATTATTTATCGGAGTGCAAAGAAATTTGTGTAATTAAAATATAATATTATTATTAATATATCAGTTAAGATATATTTTGAATGTCATCGCAAATGCTAATCTTACAGAAAATTGTAACCTCTTAAATGGAATAGTACAATCTGAGGGCATCATTGGAATCTGACAAAAACAAACTAGACAAACTAAATATTATATCATATTATATTAAATTTTGACCGAAAAGAAGATATTTTGACAGTTATAATTAATTTGAAATAAAATGCAAATGTCAAAAATCAGATCTTTATGTAAAAAAATATTTATTTCCACAATATTCCTGTGTTGATTTAGCCAAACTTATGAATTTAACAATTATATAATTATTCATTGATGACTTAAAATAATTGTTAATTTATTAACAAATGAATAATATTTGAAAGAAAATTTTAATGACATATATGACATGACAAAAGTATAATAAACAAAAAACTATGATGCGAGCGAATTAATTTTTGAAGTATGAAATGTCAAATAATTTTAAAAATTATAACAAGTTTTTAATTATTTGTCAAAGAATCAGAGTCCAAATCTATTAAATATTTGATTTTTGGCACTTTTATTAATTTTATATCAATTTAGGCGGATTTTTTATGGCAAAACAACATTTGCCGGGTTAGCTAGTATATTTATATATATTTATTTATTAGGGTGGTCCTTAATATGGACATTTTCGAATATCTTTCGAATATCCCAGTGGCTCAAATGCTTTCAAATTAATAAAAAAAATTCTCTAAAAGTTTTAGCTCTCAATATTAACATTTAGATAGAGCGCAATTCAACTAAAAGTTTTGCATACCTATTATTAACATATGTCATTATGTAATTTCTTGCGCCATCTGTGATAATATAGTCAAGAAAGATCCTTAAATAAATTTTGTTCGAATTATAGTACAGCCGGGTTAATGTGTTTTAAAGTATTAATGTGGTCCGCAAACATTGTTTTAACTTGTCTGGGATTTTTTGAATTATTTCTGTCTCGTTTTTCCTATGTAAGTTAAATTACAGTCCAGACAATTTATTTGATAAATTTTTAAATAAATTCATGTTTTTATTGATGTTATGCCCGATTACTAGACTTCGTTTATATATATATATATATATATAT
>NW_020539726.1:36554674-36575383 GCF_003426905.1 Ctenocephalides felis | reverse complement strand
GCGATTACTCAATAACAAATTATCCGATCACTATCGAATTTTTTTACAGTTTTTTATAAAATTTTTGCAGGCCAAAGACGATCAAGTTTGACATCTTTTTAAACGGCGTCATATTGTCAATTTTTGATTTTTTATTTTTATCGTAGGTTATTATTCCATTATTATCTGTACAGACATTATTATCTAGTTTAACGAGATTTTTTTATTATGTTTTATCAACGGAGAAGGCAGCTGCAATCACTGCAACAGTGGAGAACCTTTTTTTGGCGCCGCCGGAGATTGCATGTCATTTCAAAAATATTTAATATTTTATTTAAAAATTTTACTGTGTATTCTCAAGTCATGTATAAATATGCCCTCAAAATTTTAAATAGATCGATTCACTAGTTTTTATTATTTTTTAATTCCCATAAATGACTTTTTTCCAGGTTGTCACACTATGTGTGCCCCTTAATTACAAGAAAACGGTTATGTAGATTTTCTCCTAATTACTAATCAGTATCATTATCAACTAATATCTTTCGAACAGTTTTTGATTTTTTACAATCGATTCGGTAGTATGAGCTTCAATGTGGACGAAAGATTTAACACTTTATTCCAAATTACAAAGTAACGGAAAAAATATAAATCGCAAAAAAATCGATACTACATGAACTATTTCAAATTGTTAACTCAGTGCATATATTTCGCGAACGAAAAATTGATGCATTTGAAATAAAATACGTTCATTCTAACAATAATTAGATTTTGTTTATATATTAGGTTGTCAAATATCTCCCTTTCGCTTTTTTGCTCTTGGTTTCAAAAAGGCGGAAGGGAGATATTTGACAACCTTTATATATATATTTCATTCAAACATATATAAACACCGTCGTCTAATCTAATAAGTTATTTTGTCTACAAGGAACAAATAATGAAAATTCTAGTTTTTATAATATTAATTCATAGCCATTTTTGTTGACTGATTATTTTTATTCTTCGAATGTTTAATTACGGTACGGGAAGTTCCAGCAATTTGCCTCAAGGCACGATGCCATGCGTCCCACTAGTTCTCAACTTTAATTAATTCTTATAACTAAACCACTTCTCATATCACCATGCAAAGTTTCACCAAAATCCTATAAAAATAAACCTGAGGTACTCCTTGTTAGTAGGTTTCTATTATATTTCACAAATTTTTATTATTTCTCAGGAAGGAAGAATTCAACAGATGCCCTGCAAAGTTTTTGTAGGAAAATGCACAGAAGATCTGACGGCCGATGATTTGCAAGAATATTTTTCGAGTTTTGGCGAAGTTACTGATGTTTTTATCCCTAAACCCTTCAGAGCTTTCAGTTTTGTTACGTTTTTAGACCCTGATGTGGCACAAAGTCTTTGTGGAGAGGATCATATTATAAAAGGTAATAATAAATATTATATATTATATATAAATATATATATATATATATATATAAATGTTTGTATATAAATTTGTATTTTATTTCAGGAGTATCAGTACACATATCAAATGCAGCGCCAAAATCGGATCAAAATAGGAATTTTAATAACGGTTAGTACACCAATTTTATATATATATATATATATATATATATATACTAGATGACCCGACAGACGTTGTCCTGTACCCACGTCTACATTTTTTTAATATCCTATACTAATGTTTACCGTTCAGTTAAAAATAATAATTATCGTTTTTTAAGGGGCACAACTAGTGTAACCGCCTAAAAAAGTGATTTTTGGGAATTTATATTAAAAAAAATACTTTATCAATCATTTCAAAATTTTGGGAATATGTTTACACATGTTTTAAGAATACATAGTAAAATTTTTGAAGAAAAAAATTAAATATTTTTTAAGTTATCGTCGATCTCCAACGGCGCGACAAAAAAGACTTTCACTGCTGCAGTGATTCCGGCCTTCTACGTGGATGAAATAAAAAAAAAAAAATTCTGGTTAAACTAGATAATATTGTCTGTAAAAAAAATACAGATACGATAAAAAAAAACAAAAATTGACAAAATGGCGGCGTTTTTTAAAAAACAGCCGAATTTTACCCAAAATTTTGGTCGTTTTTGGACTACCAAAATTCGATTTTTGATCCGATCAAAAAATCGATAGTTCATTTTACGGAGAACTATATATAGAAAATGTAAAAAAAATGATAGTGATCGGAACATTTGTTTTTGAGTAATCGCTGCAGCAAATTCGGAAATGCTGTTTCGAGAAAAGCGCGTTTGATCTGATCAAAAATCGAATTTTGGCAGTCCAAAAACGACCTAAATTTTGAGTGAAATTCGACATTTTTTAAAAAAACGCCGTCATTTTGTCAGTTTTTGTTTTTTTTTCTTTATCGTAGTTCATTTTACAGACAATATTATCTAGTTTAACGAGAATTTTTTTTTTAAATTTCATCCACGTAGAAGGCCGGAATCACTGCAGCAGTGAAGGACCATTTTTTTTGTCGCGCCGTTGGAGATCGACGATAACTTAAAAAATATTTAATTTTTTTCTTCAAAAATTTTACTATGTATTCTTAAAACATGTATAAATATATTCCTAAAATTTTGAAATGATTGTTGAAGTAGTATTTTTAATATAAATTCCCAAAAATTACCTTTTTTTTAGGCAGTTACACTAGTTGTTCCCCTTAAGTGAAATTTTTAACGTATTTTAAAAATTATGTGCAAAGATTAGTAAAAGATGCAAAGAAATTATATATTGAAAAAAAATATATTGAAAATTTCATATCTTAATTTTGTGTTGACGCCCCCTAAGGCGTGCGCTGATTAATACTTAATTTCATATTTCAAGTGAATTAATTTTTCAAATCCTGTTCATATGTTTCATTCAATCTGCCATCATATAATGTATTTTAAATTATTTTAATTTCTGGCACATCTCAGCTGCTTTTTGGCAATAATAATGTAGACATTACATTTTTCTTATTCATAATCATGAATTTATTACACATATTCTAATATTGTGTAGGCTCATAAGTAAATTGAAATGTTTGGCAGATGACGGTTTTTATTTGTTTTCAATGTCAAACAAACGCCTCAAATATTTTCAAGGTCAAACAATGATAAGCGGTTCTTTGTAATTTTTTCCATTTGTTTCTACAATCTAACTATATTTCTATAATTCAAAAAATTCTAAAAAATTCTCTTGACAAACTTCAGAAAGATTTATCAAAATCCGAATGATCGTTTGGGAGGAGTAGATTTACATACATCATTACAGAAGAATTTTATATATATCTTAAATCAAATCAAAAATCAAAATTATTTTTGCAACAAAAGATTTATTTAATTTATTTAATCGAAATTACAAGTCAGCTATCACAGATGGCGCAATAGTTTACTTTATGACATATGTTAATAATAAATATACGAAACTTTTAATTGAATTGCGGACTATCTAAATGTTAATATTAAGAGCTAAAACTTTCAGAGTATTTTTTTTTTATTACTTTGGAAGCATTTGAGCCCTTGGGAGCAAGGAAATTCGAAAATTACTATATTAAGGACCAGGACCACCTTTATATGCAGATGATTTTATTGTTATTATTTTTTTTATTATTTCAGGTCAAAACACTAATCAAGCCAACAATCGTGTCGGGACAAATGATTCTTATTACAATCAGCAAAATAATTCGTGGCCATCCGGACAAAGGAGCAATATCGATATGCCAAATTTACAAAACCTCGGTATCAATTCTCAAGGACAAAATAGCAGGACAATGCCGCCGGCGCAGAACATGCAAAATCCCATGGGTAAGTAAAAATTATTAAATTTGTCACAAATTCATTTTTATCATAGACATTACACTACATAGACTGATGGTTCTCATATGTCTTACGTTGTGTATAGTGCTCAAACATAGAAAGGACTGTGTTTGAGCGAACATTGCCGACGACAATCGCGGACTCTTCCGATTGATCAAATGTCAAATGTCGTATGTTACGTGGCTAATATAAACTTTATCATATATATATATATATCTATCTATATCTATATATATATATATATAATATATATAACAGGTGTATTCGATTTTATGTACATTAATAATATTATTAATATCATTTTTTACAAAATTATCAGCCATCGCAATAGCCATTATATTATTGAAATAAAACTATCACAGGTCAAGTTTGAATAAAATTAATTATTATGATAAATATTATTACATATTATTAATATAATTTCTTACAAAATTATCAGCCATCACAATTGCCATTATATTGTTAAAATATAACATACGACAAATGATTGTATTTTGATCAATCGGGTGCGTCCGCGATTGTCGTCGGCAACGTTCGCTCAGACATGTGACGCCACAGTCCCTTCTATGTTTGAGCACTTTTTTGCGCTCGCCCAGCACTCCATGTAGTATAAGGTCTATGATTTTTACAAATTCTAATTTTTCAAACTCAAAAATTGTTTTAAAACTTTATTCTTAAAACTGTATTAGTAGTAATAATATTTTTAATCGTCTCGAATTTTGGTGTAACTTAGTGATAAGATAGAGTAGATAGTTGAGTAAATTTCTTAAAATATTATAGGCCTATGGTAAAAGAGTTAGAGAAAAAATAATGCAAATTAGTAATTTTGTTTTCTCGACGTTTCAAGTCATTCTGAATCATTTGGCACCGAAATTGGAAAGTATGTCTGTATTAAAGCCAAAATTTACTCTTAGGATCATTATGGACTGATTTTGTTTTTATTTCGATTGTTAATAGAGTTCCTTTCAAATTTTATTCTATTTTACTCATTGTGTTTTTTTAATCGTTTGCTTTATTTTGTCTTTATTATTATTAACTTCCCGAAGGAGAAGTTTATGTTTTCATCAAAAAATCCGACTCGCTAATTTTATGTTTTCTCGACGTTTCAAGCCATTATGAATCCAGTGAGGTCAAATTTGGAAAAGTATGTGTGTGTGAACAAATTTTTTTACCGTAAACCGACGTTTTCTCAAAAAAAACGGCTGGACCGATTTTAAAAATATAAAAGCCATTATGTATCTCAATGAGGACTATTGTTTGTCAGTTTTGTGCGACGATCGGCCAAGCCTTTTCTTTATTTTAAGCGAAAAGATGTAAAAATGGTCGTCCACGTTTGAACTAAGAATGCATAATTTATTTTAAATAAATCACTTAAATTGTTACAAAAAATAACAAAATTTCAAATGTTATATAAAAATTTTATTCGTTTAAAATTGTTTTGGTAATCAGCAAGAAATGTGTATTAAAATGTTGTCAAAACATCATTAGTCAAATTCTAAATTAGTACGAAGTAATAGTTTTACACGGTCTTTATTTTGACAGCAATATTGCTTCAATGTCTACCAATGTCTATTTATACATTTCTACTGATGATTTTTTTATTTTTCAGCTTCTCGACTAGTTTCTTAATATTATCATTCACTTCATCTATTATCATAATTTTCCAAAACCTTTTTAAGAAATGTTGATCATGATGGTTGTATCAAATTTTTGTTTGTTTTGATCAAAAAATCCGATTCGCTAATTTTATGTCTTCTCGACGTTTTAAGTTATTCTGAATCAAATGAGACTTACAGTTAGGAAAAGTGTGTGTGTGTGTGAATGTGAACAGATTTCTCAAAAACGCCTTATCCTATTTCAAAAATTTGAAACCCAATAGAAGGAGAGTGAAAAAAATTTGGTCCACGTTTTAGCCCGTAATTCTGAATCGATTTTAAAAATTCAGAAACTGTTCAAATGATATTAGTTGGGAATCGACCTGACTAATTTTCAGTAAAGATTCGCTGACACGTTTTCTTGTAATTAACAGTTGATTTTTTTTTCTTTAGACGATTTTGATGTTTTTTTTAATTATAGGTACCATGGTCTTATAAATCATACTACCGGCTTACTATGACAAGTAGGGCCATAATATTTCAGTATATAGTAATAAGTCGTTTAATTTTAAAAATCCGTCGAAGTTTGCCAAAATTAGAATAGTTTTTTTGGCATTTATCAAAATTAGACCTTTCAACCACATTTGCTCAAAAACGCTTGAGCCGATTTCAGAAATTTAAAAGCCATTTGATGTATCTCAATAAGGACTATCGTTTATAAGTTTGGTGCAACGATTTGTCGAGCCGTTTCTTTGTAATTTGAAAAAAGTGTTGAACAATTCGTACACATTTAAGCTCATATTACTGAGCCGTTTTCTTCTAATTAACTGTTCAAAAAAAAAATTAAGCCGATTTTTATGGAACTTTTTTTGGCAATATATATCATGGTTTTATAGAACTTACTGCAATATTACGTCCCTATGACAAGTAGTTTAATTTTAAAGATTAATCAAAGTTTGAGAAAATAAGTAGAGTTTTGACATTTGTTAAAATTAAAATTAGACGATTTACTTGGTATAACGATTGAGTACTTGGTCTTAATGAATATACTAAACCATTAAAATCCTACGGAAATCGGTTCAATTATAAAAATTGTTGATTTGTGAAAACTTGCTTTTAGAAAATACTCCGAGTTAACGCTTTCGTTCGTTTTTAATAATGTGTAATAAATCCATTCGGAATACTTTTAATCACTCATACATTAATATATTTTTTATTGATTAAGTCGATTATTTACACATATCGGAAAGTTCATGCAACTTGCCTTAAGGCAGAAAAAATGCCACTTCCAACTAGTTTATTAACTTCCCGAAGGAGAAGTTTGTTTTCATCAAAAAATCCGATTCTCTAATTTTATGTTTTCTTGACGTTTCAAGCCATTCTGAATCGAATGAGACCAAATTTGGAAAAAGTGTGTGTGTGTGTGTGTGTGTATGTGAACAGATTTTTTGCCGTAAATCGACGTTTTCTCGAAAAGCCATTCGATGTATCTCTACGAGAACTATTGTTTGTCAGTTTTGTGCGACGATCGGCCAAGCCGTTTCTTTATAAATCGCAGAAAAGTGAAAAAAATTGTGTCTACGTTTTAACCCGAAATTCTGAATCGATTTTGAAAATTCAAAAATCGTTCGAAAGATATTGGTTGGGAATCGTGCTGATTAGTTTTTGGTAGAGATCGGCCAGGCCGATTTCTTGTAATAGTTTTTTTTAAAAAAAAAAATTCGACGATTTTTATGATTATTTTTTTGACTGTAGATACCATAGTCTTCTAGATCGTACTAAAATATTACGGCCCTACGACAACTGGTTCAGCTTTAAAAATTCGTCGAAGTTTGCAAAAATTGGTATCGTTTTTTTGGCATTTGTCAAAATTAGACTTTTGATCGACGTTTTCTCAAAAACGCCTGAACCGATTTTAGAAATTTAAAAGCCATTTGTTTCTTTGCAATTTGAAAAAAAAAGTGTTAAACTTTTCGTCCACATTTAAGCTCATCCTACCGAACCGATTTTAAAAAATCAAAAACTGTTCGAAAGATATTAGTTGGGAATGGTACTGATTAGTTTTAGGTGAAAATCTACCGAGCCGTTTTCTTGTAATTAACTGTTGAAAAAAAAATTTAAGCCGATTTTCATTTGCCAACTTTTTTTGGCGATATACATCATGGTCTTATAGAACTTACTGTAATATTACGGTCTTACGACAAGTAGTTTAATTTTAAAAATTCGTCAAACTTTGCTAAAGTTATTATCGTTTTTTTAATGTAGGATTGATGAAGTATATTATTTACACCTATTTTTTTTGATTAAGTCGATTATTTACACATATCGGGAAGTTCATGTATCTTGCCTCAAAGCTAAATACCAAACCAACTAGTTTATTTTTGATGTAAACGTATATAAACGTAGTCGTCCAATTCATAAGCTCGTGTATTTTGTTTATAAAATATGAATATAAACTAAGTATAAAAATAAGTATATAAATAAAAACATATGAACTAAGTATTTATAATAAACTAGTTGGTAAAAATTTAAAATCTCTCGAATATTTTATTACAGTACGGCAAGTTTCAGCAACTTGCCTTAAGGGGGGCGATACATGTAACAAGAAAATAAAAAATCGTTTTTTTTTTTCATAAATCGTTACAATAACATCTCAAAAATATGCCTGTAAATATTCAAAACAAAATTATCATTATTTATACAATAAAAACTCATTTAAGTGCCACGCCTCAACTCGACGCTCGAGTGCTATTGTACTCTTATCTGTTTCTGTGTCAAAACTTTAAACGCGTTTTTCTCAAAACGACATTTTTGAAGTTTGCGGGCGCGATAACTCAAAAAGTTCTCAACCGATTCCAATGAAATTTTGCGCACATCTACTTTACAGTAATAGCTTCTAGTTAAACCTCAAACATTCCAAAAAATGTTTCAAAAATTAACCCTTTTACCAAAAAAACCATTGAAAAAAAGGTGAAAAATCGAACTTTTTTTTTCTAAGGTGTGCCAATTTACGATTTTTTGACTTTTTTAATTTTTTTTTGGTTTAACTAGAAGATATATGTTTTATGAACACGTACAAACTAATTTTTTTAAATTCAGATCACCGTACGAAAAGTGAGAACGCCCGCAAATTGATGGCGTTTTCCGAGAGGGTCTTGGCAGATTTATTTTTACGGCAGCCATTTAAAAAAAAAAAATTAAAAAAAAATTTTCTTTGTGTATTTTAATATATAATAAATAACCCTAAAAAAGTTCAAAAAGATTCAATCATTCCTTCCCAGTTTAAAAAGTCCTCAAAAAATGGTAAAAATTAAGGCGATTACATGTATCGCCCCCCTTAAGGCACGATGCCATACACCACTAGTTAATATTGTTTCCACACTTTCACTGTGTCTGTTTCCAATTGATATTTTATTCTATCACTCCTATTCACTGTATCTATTTCCAATTGACATTTTATTCTATCATCTTACCCTAATACCTGAAGTGATGAACTTTACCGAGTTGATCAGTATTGCCTTGATGCTTCTAGGAATGGGGACAATGAATGTTAATGCATTACCATTAAATCCTGCAGTAGTAGCGGCCGCCCTCAATCAGGCCGGCTGGGGCCTCATAGGCAACATGCAGCAGCAGCAGAGCCGACAGGAGCCGAGCGGATACCCGAGCAGCTCCGTCGGATCGAACACCATGACGACGCCGCAGCAGCAGCAGCAGTCGGGGAATTACAACTGGATGGCGCAGGCATCGAACACCGATCATGTAAGGGATAGAAGGATAGTAATAGATTAATAAGATAAATGTTATGGCAAGGCCATGTTACGCTCCGACTTCTATAGGTTAAGCTACTGAATCGTACTGAATACTGTCGAAATGTCATGTATTTGCTGGGCAATCAGGCGTTTTACACATAAACTAAAACGTCACTCGTATGTTATGAACATGAGTCAGAAACACACTGTTATCTAACATCGTTTGCTCGACATTTGTGCGGTTTCTGGGTTAGATTTTCTATTTGACAGCCTGAAAAATACCACAACGGCTTTCTTTCAATATTTAGTATGGGAAGTTCTTCATAACATGGTTTTGCCATAACATTGGTCTGTTGTGCGGCAGAATCGGTTTCTAAGTAATATAATACTCTACTGTAGATGTATAATATGTAGAATTTGTAGATATGGGTAACTCACTCCAGAGTTATCATTCCGATACAACTCCTCCCTCAGAGTGAATCCGAGTGGAGTTGTTTCACAGGATTTGTCATATCCGACTTCCCTAATTTTTTTTTTTTTTTTATAATTTTATTTGAACAGCGATCAGAAGCTGTTGAGATTAATATGTTACAAACTACGTTTGTTTTATTACAGATGGCAACCCAAACAGTTGTCACATCTCTGTATGGTAAATTTTTATTACAATATCTGTAATAGGGCAAGTATGGTGCAATAATGCCGGGTGAAGTGAGGATTTTCACTTGGAAACATATTGCTATCTATATTTCCAAGTGAAAATCGTTGTCAATGTTGCCTGACAACAAGCTGCTCGTAGTGGGTATCGAACCCGGGACCTCTGAAACAAGTCCCGTCGCTCTTAACTGCTGACCTACGGGCGAGCCCCCCCCTAAAATGGTACTAAATCTGTTAACACGTACAGACATTTGATTAATATTTTTACTAGATTTTTGTAGAAAAAAAGCGTTAATTTCGTATTTTATATTCTGTATACGATAATCCTTGTCTGTAAATGATCTCTTTCAATGGTATACAACCAGCAAACAAATATTTAGTATTATATTATTACTTTTACACAATTATGATTTTATATTTAATTCACAATTAATTCTCGAAAAGGAAATAATAGGAGAATGTGAGGTATTTCATGAAAAATATTAAACATAAACAGTTTAAAATAATTACTATTTTTATGCATTTCAATATGCATACAAATCTTAAATTGACAAAAAACTTGGACATCAATTTTGTAATTAGTTCTGAAGAGAAAATACAGAATTATTTGAATATGTTTAATTTTATATGAAAATAATGCAGTGAACCTTATGTATAATATATATAACGTATAATATATAATACTTTGCGTATAATATTTTCACAAAATAATAATATCTCACATTCTTTTATTATTTTCCTTTCGAGAATTAATTATACATTAGGTAGTTCGATTAGCATACTATTACTTTTACACAATTATAAAATCATAATTGTGTAAAAGTTATAATATAATACTAAATATTTTTTAGCTGGTTGTATGCCATTGAAAGAGCACATTTACCGCCAAACATTATCGTGTACAAAATATAGAATACAAAATAGCATTATTTTGAGACATTATATACCTGGAAAGTCATAAAACTGAATGAGAGACGAGAAAAAGACCTTTTCTTTCAACCCAAATCTTTGTATTAGTAAAAAATCTCAAGCAAATATCTGCACACGTTAACAGATTTAGTATCAGTTTATGGAAGTCGGTTTATATGACAAATCCGGTGAGGCAACTCCACTCGGATTCACTCCGAGGAAGGAGTTGTATCGGAGTCATAACTCCGGAGTGAGTTACCCATCTCCAATACATACATTAATAAGGATTTTTCTTGTTTCATACAAAGTTTACAGCATTATTTTTATATAAATGTTATTCAAAGAATTCTATTTTTTCTCTTCAAAAATAATCATAAAATTAATTTTGATTCTCAAGTTTTCCGTTTTTTTCGGTCAAAAATGCAATAAATATAAGCCAATGATTCGATCGCCTCTCTACTGACTCTGACCAAAGGGACTCTACTGACGAGCAAACTAGATTTCTTAGGGATTAGTAAAAACTGACGTGCAAGCTAGGTTTAATAAAATTTATAATTAGGAAAGGGAATCTACTAACGAGCAATCGAGATTTTTTAGAGATCAGTAAAAAGATGAAAGGGGCTCTACTGACGAGCAAACTAGTTTTATTAATATTTATATTTAGGAAAGAGAAAGCAACTGACGACCAAACGTGATTTAATAAAATTTATATATCCGAAAGGGACTCTACTGACCAGCCAGCGGGATTTAATAGAGTTTATAATTAGGAAAGGGACTCTACTGACAATCAAACGGGATTTAATAAAATGTATAGTTAGGTAAAGGACGAGCAAATGGGATTCAATAAAATTTATATTTAGAAAGCGACTCTACTGACGAGTAACCAGGATTTAATAAAATTTATATATCGGAAAGAGACTCTACTGACAAGCAAACGGGATTCAATAAAAATTATATATAGGAGAGGGACTCTACTGATGAGCAAACTGAAATTAAAGACAAGAAATGGAGAAAGGACTTTATTAACGAGCAAACTGCAATATTAAAGGCAAGAAATGGAGAAAGGACTCTACGGACGAGCAAACTGGTATTAAAGATGTAGTTTTTTTTTATTTCTCGTCAGTAGAGTTTCTTTTTCAAAAAGTGTTTGAATAAAGAATATCAATATTTACTCGTCAGAAGAGTTTTTTTTCCTAAAAATATTAGAATTTGCTAGTGAGTAATGTTCCTTTTTCTCTAAAAATGTTTCAATTTGTCAGTGGAGTTCCTTTTTTTTTCTAAAATTGTTACAATTTGCTCATCAGTAGAGTTCCTTTTTTCTTTAAAATTGTTACAATTTTCTTTTGAGTAGAGTTTCTTTTTTCTATAAAAATATTACAATTTGCTCGTCAGTAGAGTTCCATTTTTCTCAAAAAATTTGACAATTTTCTTTTCAGTAGAGTTTCTTTTTTCTTTAAAAATGTTACTATTTGCTCATCAGTAGAGTTTTTTTTTTAAAAAAAAGATGACAAAATTTTCTTGTCAGCAGTATTCCTTTGTTAAAAAATTAACAAGGAGTGTGAAAAGTTTTGTGTATAAATATAACTACTTACTACAATTTAATCATAATTAAATAATATTCACGCAAAACATCCTATTAAACGTAATTGAACATCATCTATCAAAAACATTTGATATTTGACGTATTAGCCACCGTTCATTGTTTTATTCAAATTACGCTTCTACAAAAAATTTCAAATTAATAATGTAAAGTATCTACGCGATTTTGAAATAATATCTCACCTTTCCGACATTCCGACTGATTAGCACGAATTTTTTAAGATTAAGACTGGCCAAATCAGTTTAGCCGTTTAGGAGTTTTAGCGGATCATTTCGAGCTCCGATCGAGAGCTCTATTTTTATATATAAGATATATATAATTATATATATATATATATATATATTGATTTATCTATTTTTTTATCAGATGAACCAGCAACGTGGTAACCAGACGTGGGCTGGACAAGGCATACCCACACACATGTCTCACGACATAAAAACGAGCGCCTACAAATATGAGAACTGAAAAAAAAAAGTTTTGAAAATGTCGTCGTATGTTTATTAAAAAAGAAGGTGCATGATTATGATGATGATGATATAATTGTATTATATTTTTAATGATGGATCATATTCTAAACGAAATGTGAATATGTATTATATTCAAGTCCGTGTGTGTAGTCGGTTTGTTAATTTTCGGTTTGTACAAAAAGGTAAAAATGCTTGATGGTTTTGAATGTATAAATATTATTATTATTTGCTTTACATTTACAATTTGTGTCTGAATATACAATGTGGGTGGTCTTGGTCTTGTAACTTTTGATGATTGCTCAATTGTTTAATGTGTTTTATAGAAAATTATATAATTTTATTAATATTTACATAAATATATATATATATATAAATAAATATACCTGTGGTGCTCTAATGTTATTGCAAGTTGATGTAGCGTTTTCTGGTTTGGATGTGGTTATAAAAATATTCTTTATTTTGTAAATTATGTGTTGTAAAAAAATAAATTATTTACATTGAATTTGGACGGATTTTGTTTGTGGGAATACATTTTCAGACGTTTCAGGTCATTCTGAATCTTATGACTGTATGATTTAAATTGACAAATTATTAACTTCCCGTAGGGTAAATTGTAGTAATCGTCTAAAAATCGAAAGTTTACGTTTCAGAGGTTTCTGAACATTTTGGCATACCTTAGAAAAAATTCATGTCTGTGTGTATGTATGTGTGTAGTATGTATGTATGTATGTGCGGATTTGAATTATTCTTATCAATTATGATTAATTATTTATTATTATTGTGCTGATTAGTTTTTAGCAGAGACAGGTCCAGCCGTTTAGGAAATACGGAGCAAAGAGTGCATCTTTATTTTGTAAATTATGTGTTGTAAAAAAATAAATTATTTACATTGAATTTGGACGGATTTTGTTTGTGGGAATACATTTTTTCGGCAGGTCATTCTGAATCTTATGACTGTATAAATTGCATTGATAAAATTATTAACTTCATGTAGAGTAAATTGTAGTAATCGTCTAAAAATCGAAAGTTTACGTTTCAGAGGTTTCTGAACATTTTGGCATACTTTAGAAAAAATTCATGTGTGTGTGTGTATGTATGTATATGTGTAATATGTATGTATGTATGTGCGGATTTCAATGATTCTTGTCAATGATTCTTTGAATCGATTCTTATCAATTATGGTTAATTATTTATTATTATTGTGCTGATTAGTTTTTGGCAGAGACAGGTCCAGCCGTTTCGGAGTTACGGAGCAAAGAGTGCAGAAAATGGAAAGTGTGTTTTTAAAATCCGATTTGAGTGATTCAAGTTCAATTTTATTTGTATTGAAATAATGACGAATTGATGATTTTTAGGCAAATCTTTACGTTCCAGAGGTTTCTGAACATTTTGGCATACCTTAGAAAAAATTTATGTGTGTAGTATGTATGTATGTATGTGCGGAGTTTATGAGACAACGGAGCCTCCGATTTGAATGATTCAAAAAAAACATTCCACTTGTATTGATTTCATAAAAAAATTCAAGTTTTCAAAGAATATCGTTATTTTCAAACACGGCAATTTTTAATATTCAATTTTTTTAAATGTTTTCAAAAGTATCAGTCTTTACAATGCAATTTTTTTTAAAAAAAAATTAAGTTTCAAATTTTTCAAGTGTTTTCAAAAAAAAATCTGTGTTTTGAAGAACGGTAATTTTTTCAATATCCTATAAAAAATTCAAGTTTTTAAGAATATTTGTTATGATTTGTTATTTATTATTATTGTGCTGATTAGTTTTTACTAGAGACAGGTCTAGCCGTTACGGAGATAAAGAGCAAAGAGTGCCGAAAATGCCAATCAAGTTTTTGAGACAAAGAAGAATCCGATTTGAGTGATTCAAGTTCAATTTTATTTGTATTGAAGTAATGACGAATTGATGATTTTTACAAAGGCAGGTGCAACGGTTTCGGAGATCTGTCAATGATTCTTTAAATTGGTTCTTATCAATTATAATTAGCTATTATTATTGTGCTGATTAGTTTTTAGCAAAGACAGGTCCAGCCGTTTAGGAGTTACGTAGCAAAGAGTGCAGAAATGGATATCGAGTTTATGAGAAAACTAAGTATCCGATTTGAATGATTCAAAAAACAATTTATTTATATTGAAGTAATGACGAATTGATGAGATTTTTACCAAGGCAGGTCCAGCGGTTTTGGAGACTCCGAAAATAAAGTTGAAGAATTATATTTAGGGTTGAAAATGAGATATTTTGGACAGTCTGGATCCAATCGACGTGAATGGGTATCAGAAACATTCAAGAAATTTCAAAATTAAAGAAAAAAACTAGCTGTAAGTGGAATTCTGTCTTAAGGCAATTAAGGCATCGTGCCTTGAGGCAAATTGCTGGAACTTCCCGTACCAAAAATTATTATTTTTTTAAAAACGATTAACATTTTTGAAAAAATTTTACTTCGAAAAAATAAGATTTTTTAGATATTTTAAATTGGACAAAAAATTACTTTTTTTGAAAATAAAATTTTTGTTAAAAAAAAAATTTTTAAACAATTTTTTTATAAAAATTTTTTTTGGAAAAAATGTTATCTTCATTTTGATATATTTTGGAAGATCTGAACTTTTTTTCAAAGCAATCGTACTGCTTTAACTGCATAGAGACAAAATATAAAGCGCGTAAGCGCCGCGTCGCTGTCTAACGGAAAAAACAATAGTACGGAACCCATAGGGATGTAAACAAAACTTATACTTATTGTAAAAATCTCAATAAAATATCTGATAATTTGATATGCATATGTCTAATGTCTAATGATTATTGTTGACCGCCAAATGTTATTTTTTTTTAGTTTTTTTACTAGATCTCCGAAACCGCTAGTCCTATCTTCATGAAAATTTGATCAAATCTTCATCTTGTTAATACAAGTAAAATGTTTTTTGAACTATACAAATCGGACGCTCCGTTCTCTTAAAAACTAAGTTACCGTTTTTGGCCCTTTTTGCCCCATATCTTCGGAACGGCTAGAATGTTTTTTGAATTATTCAAATTGCTTTATCCGTGTTCCCGAAATCGTCGACGAAAATTTGTATCCGAACACACACACATGCACGCACACACACCACACATACACACACACATACATCAAATTTCTCCAAGGTATGCCAACATATTCAGAAACCTCTGAAACGTGAAGATATATAAAAATTTTCATTTTCGATTTTTTTGCGATTACTTACCCTATGGAAAGTTAATTATAAATAAATCAATTTATGATCTCCAGAACATTAACAATCGTCATTTCATTTCGAATCAAATTCCAAAAAAAAATAGTTGCCAAATTTACACAAAATTGAAAAAGTGCTCCCGCATAGTCACAGTCTGAACGCATTTGCATATAATTCTGTGCGACATTTTCACTTATACTGTGCTCAGTTTGGCGGCATTTTCACATTTTTCAATAATTTTCACAAAATTGGAAAAGTGCTCCAGTACACAAACAGTCTAAACGCACTTGCGTAAACATTTCTACCAGAGTGGCGCTTAGACTGTGCTTAGCTTGGGTGATTTTTTGAATTTTTAGTCCAAAATTACAAAAAAATTTTTTTGAAAAAAAATTAGAAACAAAAAATTTTTTTTTCCAAAATCAATTGTTTTGTTGAAAAAAGCAGAAAGTTCTTTGAATCATTTAAATCGGACGCTTAGTTCTCTCAAAAACAGCCATTTTTTTTAAATTTTGCTCTGTAACTCCAAAACCTCTGGGCCTACCTTTGCCAAAAACTAATCAGCACATCTCCCTATCAATAGGAATCGAATGTTTTTTAAACCATTCAAATCGGTTGATCCGTTCTCTCAAAAATTCGCTTTCTATTTTTTGCACTCTTTGCTCCATATCTCCGTAACGGCTGGACCTGCCTTTGCCAAAAACTAATCAGCACATCTCCCTATCAATAGGAATCGAATGTTTTTTAAACCATTCAAGTCGGTTGATCCGTGCGCCCGAAAACGTGGACGAAAAAACGCGGACATACAAAACACACACACACACACACACACACATCCATTTTTTCTGAGGTATGCCAAAATGTTCAGAAACCTTCAAAACGTCGAGAAATGTAAAAATTTTTGATTTCGATTTTTGGACGATTACTATAACTTACCCTACGGGAAGTTAAAAAGACGGAAATTTCAGTAAGCAATTTTTTTTTTAAATTAATATTCAAATGTTTAAAATATTTTCAAAATACTTTCAATTTTTTTAAAAATGTCAGTGTTTTCAAAAAATGCTTTAAAATAATATCAGTATTTTTAAAAAATGCTATTTTTTCATTATGCAAATTTGTTAAAAACAAAACTTATACAAGTTTCAACAAAAGCAATTTTTTCAAATGTTTTCGCAAAAATTCAAGTTTCAGAAATTATCAGAATTTTTAAAAACGCATTTTTTTCAATATTCAAATTTTTTAAATAATTTCAAAATATTTTTAAGTTTTCAAAAAATATCAGTATTTTCAACAAATGTAATTTTTCAATATTCAAATGTTTTCATTAAATTTTCAAGTTTTTAAAAAATATCATTATTTTCAAAAAATGCAATTTCTTTTCAATTTATTCAAATTCAAGTTTTTCAAATGTTTTTAAAGAAAAAATCCAAGTTTTAAAAGAATATCAATATTTTAAATAAATGCATTTTTTACGATTTTTTCAATATTCAAACAACAATTAAATGTTTAAAAAATCTTTTTTTTTTTTAAATGCAATTTTTTCATTTTCAAAAATTTCAAGTTTTCAAAATATCAATATTTCAGGAAAGGCGATTTTTTTTCAATATTCAATTTTCAAAAAAAAAATCAAGTTTTCAAGAGTACCAGTTTTTTTAAAAAAAAGATTTTTTTTCGATATTCAAAATTTTCAAAACATTTTTAAAAAAACTGAAGTTTTCAAAAAGTATTAGAATTTTCAAAAACTAACTTTTTCAATATTTATATATTTTTAAAAAAAAAAAAATAGTTTTCCAAAAATATTAGTATTTTCAAAACAGGTATTTTGTTCAATATTTAAATTTTTCAAAGAAAATTCGAGTTTTCAAAAGATATCTTTATTTTCAAATAATGCAATTTTTTCAGTTTTTTCAATATTCAAATTTTTCAAATATTTTCAATTTAAATTCAAGTTTTCAAAGAATATGAGTGTTTTCAAAAAAAAAGCAAGAGTTCAATATTCATTTTTTTTTTAAGTTTTCAAAAAATATCAGTATTTTTAAATAAGATAAGACATTTTTTTCAATATTTAAATTATTCAGTTGTTTTAAAAAATTATCAGTATTTACAGAAAAGGGCAATTTTTTCATTATACAAATTTTACAAAAATATAATAAAAATTCTCAAAAAAAACTAATATACCATTTCTCAGTTTTAAAAATTTTAAAGTACGGTACGGGAAGTTCCAGCAATTTGCCTAAAGGCACGATGCCATGACCACTAGTTTACTTCAACTTTAAGGTTTGTATAACATTTATTACTATATTTCTTCTAAAAATAATTTAAACTAATAATTTATAATTAAACATTTTTATTCATATAAATAAACAAACAAACAAACATTCTATTCCTATTTATTTCTTCAAGAGTCTCTGATTCAACGGATTCTCAGGCGATTTCATCCATTCTTTTCTCAAAATCTGTTTCAGTTGTGACAGTCGTAACGTAGGATTCTCCTGTTTTATCCTTGGCATATTGGCTTCTTCGAAAGCGGTAAAAGCAGCCTTGAGCCTCTTCTCGGGATGCTTATCGATCTCAGGATCTTTGGAGGAAAGGACTTATATGGCATCGTCTACAGTCCTCGCTACTTCACCATCGATTTGGAGTCTGTTCAAGTTCTCTTCTAAAGGAGGGGTAATGGATACAGGTTTGTTTATATTCTTTATCGCGGCTTCGCGTTTTTCGTTCTCAGCCATGATTTGAGCCCGAGTGATTTTTGCCAGGGGTTGCTTGGGGGCTACTTTGATAGAACTCATTTCTTGTTCGAGTAAAGCTTTAGCCTCTGCTTTTTTCTCGAGCAGTTGTTGTTTTTTACGTTCCTGTTCATCTTTGCGTTGTTGTTTTTTTACAATTTGCTTGTCGTTGTCTTCCCATTCTTTGTCTTCGGCAGCTTTTTGTTTTTTTGCATTTTCAGCCTCTTTGGCTGCAGCTTTTCGAGCTCGGGCTTCGACGGCTTTATTGTTTTCGCCTGCAAACTTTTTTGGCATAATAGATAAATGATTGTATAATTTATTGTATAAGTAAATTTATTGTATAGGTATTATTTTATTAGTATTTAAGTTGATTTTTTACATATAACCTATATGTTTTGATCTTGCTGTCAGAATTGCTTTTTGACAGTAGTGAAGTGGTGCGCGCCAAATTTGAATTTGAAATTGAACCGTAGTTTAAAAGTGATATTTTGCCTTAGATTTAGATATTTAGATTTCAATTAAATCATTTTTTGGCATAATAGATAAATGATAGTTTGAATATAATAAGTAACAATTGTATTATTATTATTTGAGTCTATTTTGTACAAATAACCTATAAGTTTGTATCTTGCTGTCAGAATTGCTTTTTGACAGTAGTGAAGTGGGCGCGCCAAATTTGAATTTGAAATTGAACTAGTTTTAAAGATAAATGATTGTATAATTTATTATATAAGTAAATTATTGTATAAGTATTATTTTATTAGTATTCAAGTCGATTTTTACATATAACCTATAGTTTTGATCTAGCTGTCAGAATTGTTAGATGCGTTTTGACAGTAGTGAAGTGGAAACTAAGTCGTGCGCGCCAAATTTGAATTTGAAATTGAACTAGTTTAAAAAGATAAATGATTGTATAATTTATTATATAAGTAAATTTATTGTATAAGTATTATTTTATTAGTATTTAAGTCGATTTTTTACATATAACCTATAAGTTTATAATCTTGCTGTCAGAATTGCTTTTTGACAGTAGTGAAGTGGAATACTCTTCTTTTGTCTATGAGTGGAACTAAAACGTGCGCGCCAAATTTGAATTTGAAATTGAATTGAATTGATTAGTTTAAAAGTAATATTTTGCCTTAGATTTAGATATTTAGATAAAATTAGCCAAATGTTTCTTACGAAAATAAAGTTAAACTAGTGGCGTGTATGGCATCGTGCCTTAAGGCAAATTGCTGGAACTTCCCGTACCGTAACAAAATGTTCGAGAAATAGTTAATGTTCTTCAAATAGATTATTATAAATATTTTGTAACATTGTCTGATATTTATAAGACTTATATAAACTGAATTGCAAAGTTAAACAAATTTGTTTAAAGTAATTAGAACTTTAGTCAGAATTACGATTAAAATCTGAATTATTTTCGATACACAAAAAAAATTTTTTCAAAATCAATTATTTTGTGTGAAACAAGCAGAAAGTTCTGTGAATCATTTAAATCGGACGCTTAGTTCTCTCAAAAACTGCCATTTTTAACATTTAGCTCTGTATCTCCGAAACCGCTGGGCCTACATTTGCCAAAAACTAATAACCACTTTCTCCCGTCATTACGAACTGAATGTTTTTTGGATCATACAAATCAGATGATGCGTTCTCTCAAAAACTCGATTTCTATTTCTGCACTCTTTGCTCCATATCTCCGTAACGGCTGGACCTTCCTTTGCCAAAAACTAATCAGCACATCTCCCTATCAATAGGAATCTAATGTTTTTTAAACTATTCAAATCGGTTGATCCGTGCGCCCGAAAACGTGGACGAAAAAATGCGGACATACAAAACACACACACTCACATCCATGTTTTCTGAGGTATGCCAAAATGTTCAGAAACCTTCAAAACGTCGAGAAATGCAAAAAATTTTATTTTCATTTTCGGCTCATTACTATAACTAACCCTACGGAAAGTTAATAATAATAACTTTGTAATTCAGTTTATATTATTCGTCTAAT
>NW_020539726.1:36538021-36554574 GCF_003426905.1 Ctenocephalides felis | reverse complement strand
ATTTAATTTTTTGAAGTAAACTTCTTTAAGCTCGTTTACTAAAAATCTCTACTAACTTGCCTTAAGCCATACACACCACTTACAACTAGTCTATCACCTTTCTAGCAAATGAATCCCCAGCAAAGCCAAAGGATGCGCCAGCAGATGTTAGCCCTGCAGCAGCAGCAGCAGCAGCAGGCCCAGCAGCAAGTCCAGCAGCAGGCGATGACCAACACTCAGCAGCAGGGAAGTCCTGCTCTGGTTGCACAGCTGCAAAGACAGCTGAATCAGCCGCAGCAGGCGATGATGAATCAGTATTCGCATCAGCCGCCTCCGTATTAAAGAAACCGGTAAAAAACAATTTGAAAAATTTGCATCTTGATTTCTTTTTTATTTGTCTTGATTTTGTTAAATTAAATTTTATAAATATAAATTTTATAAAAACACAATTTTAAATTGACGTGGGAAAATTAGATTTTTTTTAATCGGGGTAATACATAGGGATAACAGCTCAATGTTATGGCAAGGCCATTGTTACGCTTTAACTTTCATATATTATGCTACTGAATCATACTGTCAAAATGTCGTGTATTTGCTGTGCATTCAGGCAGTTTTACACTGCAACGTCATAAAAGTAACAATCTAAAATTTTGAAGTAAAACTTCTTTAGACTGTTCTGTTACATGTGTAAATTTTGTGGACAAATCACTTAGTTAATTGCAATATCCGGATTCTATTCAAAAAGACCTTCCAAACGATACCCAACATGCCAAATAACACAATTTAATTTTTTAAAGTCACTCGTATGTTATGAAGCTGGGTCAGAAACACTCTGTTATCTAACATCGTTTTTTTGACGTTTGGGCGGTTTTTAGGTTACATTTTTTTATGTGACAACTTGAGAAATACGCCTGACTGCATAGCAACCGCAATGGCTTTGTAAATATTAGTATGGAAAGTTCTTCATAACATGGCCTTCCATAATATTTTTGAAGTATAAATAGATCGCAATTTAAATTGTGTCCACACTCGATAGAGGCGCCACTAACTGTAGCACGTAAATTAACCCTTGGGTTTAATTCTAGATAAGATTTATTTAAATATATAATATAGATATACCTGGTTATTTTGAGAACAAAATATATGCGTGTAAAATATAAATTACAAATATGTTTTAACAAAAATATATATTAGAAAAAAAATTAAATGTTCAAAGCAGGGTTTCTCAAACTTTTGTCATTTGCGACCCCATTTATGATTGCGAGTTTGTTCAAACGACTTCACACAAATATAAAAAAAGGGAAATTATTATTTTTGATGATTTATTTATTAAGAAACAACATACATATATACGTATGTCAATATATAGTTAGGGTCGCGCCCCATAGTTTAAGAAGCCATGATTAAAAGTGATGAAAAAAGTGATAAATTTGAGAATAGTACACGCTCTTTTTCCACCTTATTATTTTTTTTTGTTTGCTCATCAGTAGAGTCCCTTTTTTAATATCAGTTTGGTCGCCAGTAGAGTCCCTTTACAAAATATTCAATTTATTAAATCATGTTTGCTCGTCAGTAGAGTCCTTTTTTCATTTTCTGTTCTTTATTTATTTTTGTTCCTCAGTAGAGTCCTTTTTTCAATTGCCTTTAATATCAGTTTGGTTGCCAGTAGAGTCCCTTTACTAAATATTCACTTTATCAAATCAAGTTTGCTCGTCAGTAGAGTCCTTTTTTCATTTTTTGTCCTTCATTTATTTTTGTTCCTCAGTAAAGTCCTTTTTTCATTTTCTGTCCTTTATTTATTTTTGTTCCTCAGTAGAGTCCCTTTTCCATTTTTGTCTTTTATTTTTAGTTTGCTCGTCAGTAGAGTCCTTTTTTCCATTTCCTGACAATTATTGACCAGTTTGCTTGTTAGTAGAGTCTTTTTTTCATTTCTTGTCTTCAATTTCAGTTTGCTTGTCAGTAAAGTCCTTTTTCCTTTTTTGTCTTTTATTTATTTTTGTTCCTCAGTAAAGTCCCTTTTTCATTTTTTGTCTTTCATTTTAGTTTGCTGAGTTCTTTTTTTCATTTCTTGCCTTTTATTTAAGTCATTTTTTTCATTTCTTGTCGTTTATTCCATTTGCTCGTCAGTGGAGTCCTTTTCCATCTCTTATCTTTAATTTCAGTTTCCTTGTCAGTAGAGTCCTTTATTACTTTTATTATTTATAATGCTTATATTTTCGTGTGAAAATCATTTTCTACTCATCGAGACCTTTTAAACGATACCCCACAAGCCATACAATATACAATCTTAAATTTTTGAAGTAAAACTTCTTCAAGCTCGTTTAATAAAAATGCGTAAAAAGTGTGCATCTTATGGATAAATTACATAGTTAATTGCAGTATTCGGGTTCTATTCAAAAAGACCTTTCAAACGACACCCAACATGCTAAAAAAACACAATTAAAATTTCTGAAGTAAAACTTCTTTAAGCTCGTTTACTACAAATTTATTAAAAGTGTATATTTTGTTGACAAATCTCATAATTAATTTTAGTATTTGTTACGAAAGTTTTACATCTCACATATTTAAAAAAAAATTGATGAATTTTAACATTCATTTAAATTTAATTAATTTATAAATTTATGTATTTAATGATTTACAAAATAATCATTTTTTCGTGAAAATCGTTTTCTACTCGTCGAGACCTCTAAACGATACCCCACAATAAAAGATCATCGCCATAAAAGAAACGATCTAAAATTTTTGAAGTAAAACTTCTTTAAGCTTGTTTAGTAAAAATGCGTGAAAAGTGTATATTTTGTGGACAAATCACATAGTTAATTTCAGTATTTGTTACGAAAGTTTTATACTACACATATTTGAAAAACAATTCGATAAATTTTAACATTCTAATATTTTTTGCAATAAAGTTTTATATATTTATTACAATATGATCATTTTTTTGTGAAAATCGTCTTCTACTGGAGACCTTTTAAATGATACCCCAAAAGCCATAAAAGAAACGATCTAAAATTTTTGAAGTAAAACTTCTTTAGACTGCTCTGCTACAATTTATTGGTTTTTACTATCTTATTTTTCCTTTAAATTAGAAAATAAGCTTAATCGAGAATAAATTTTACAAATCTACAAATTTTTGGTTGTTACTATCTTATTTCACGTTAAAATAATATAATAAACTTATTCGAGAAAAAATCCATTAGCTTTGAAAATTGAGCGCAGTTAGACCCTCTGTTGAGTGCGGAGAACACTAAAAAGGAGGATAAAGCACATTTGTTCTTTATTAACATCTTAGGTTATTTATTTCAGAAAAAAAACTGTTTAGGTGTAAAATACTCTTCCATGCCCTAAAACAAAGTTCAAAATTATTATTAAGACCAAAAATAAAACATTTTATTAGTACCCTTAATGATGTATTACCCCTAAATAAATACAAACTGACCGGGCTTTATAAAGTAGCATTGTCATGGCAACGCTGTCTTATGCTTGTTTCTTTTTCGTGAAACTGTGAAAATGTCTATCTATTTGCCGTGCAATCAGGCGTATTTTACATATAAACAAAGCAAGGAAGATGCATCATCGAAAATTCTGTTATCGAACATGCCCCCGTACTTGTTTTTTGTAAAATACTCTTGATCGCACCGCAAATAGATAATAAACACTTTACAGTTTCACTAACAAAAAACAAGCATAAGATAGCGCTATTTTATGAGGCAGAATTACCCCTTGAATTTTATATTTATTTACAAAATCAGGGATTAATTTAGGGATAAAAATAAAAATGTTATGGTGGGTCTATCTTCGTATGAGTTTGTAGTAAAGTCAAAAAACTTTTTAGACTCATAAATTTAACTTTACGTATGTGTTATCAGAAAGTTGCACTTACCATAAAATTATTATTTGATGTTATTACGTTTTGGAGGGTTAGGTTTATATCTTTATGAAGTTTGTGCATTTTGAAGGTTAGGTTTAATGTGTTTATGACGTTTGTGCATTTTGGAGGTTATATTTTATGTGTAGCTTTTTATTACATAGATTTATGACAGTTTCTTACTACCGACTCATACGAAGATAGACCCACATATAGCATTTATCCTAAATTTGACCTCTTGATCACTTTTAGCTAGTAATTAAATTGGATGTAAATTTTATGAGGCAGAATTTTCCCCTGAATTTGTATTTATTTACTAAATTAAGGGTTAATTTAGGATAAAATATAAATGTTATGGTGGGTCTATCTTCGTATGAGTTTGTAGTAATAAAAGTCAAAAAACTTTTAGACACCTTAAAATCTAACTTTACGTATGTGTTATCAGAAAGTTGCACTTATAATAAAATTGTTATTTTAAGTTTATGCATTTTGGAGGTTAGATTTAATGTGTTTATGAAGTTTGTGCATTTTGAAGGTTAGGTTTTATGTGTTTACGCAGCAAATACATAGATTTTTAACA
Source organism: Ctenocephalides felis (assembly GCF_003426905.1). Lineage (NCBI taxonomy): Eukaryota > Metazoa > Arthropoda > Insecta > Siphonaptera > Pulicidae > Ctenocephalides > Ctenocephalides felis. The sequence continues at coordinate 36,550,147 of NW_020539726.1, read as the reverse complement.
GTTTCTTACTACCGACTCATACGAAGATAGACCCACAATACAGCATTTCTATTTTATCCTAAATTTGACCACTTGATCACTTTTAGCTAGTAATTAAATTGGATGTAAATTTTATGAGGCAGAATTTTCCCCTGAATTTGTATTTATTTACAAAATTAAGGGTTAATTTAGGGATAAAATATAAATGTTATGGTGGGTCTATCTTCGTATGAGTTTGTAGTAATAAAAGTCAAAAAACTTTTAGACACCTTAAAATCTAACTTTACGTATGTGTTATCAGAAAGTTGCACTTATAATAAAATTGTTATTTTACATTTGTACCTTTTGGAGGTTATGTTTTATGTGTTTTCGCACCAAATACATAGATTTGTAACAGTTTCTTACTACCAACTCATACACAGATAGACCCGTAACATTTCTTTTTTATCCTAGAATTTTTATTTGAAGTTTGTGCATTTTGGAGGTTAGGCTTTATGTGTTTACGCACCAAATACATAGATTTATAACAGTTTCTTACTCATACGAAGATAGACCCATAAAATTTCTATTTTATCCTAAAATTGACCCTTTAAAATTACCTTTAGCAAAGTATCTAATTTAGATGTAAATTTTAACAATAGTTTTAAATATAATTAGTTAATTTTAAATTAATACAAAACGACTAATGGATGTTTTAAAATTTTATTATAAAAGATAACTTAATTTTTATGATGTAATTATGATGCTAAAATATGTACACAGGTTTTAATTGTAAATTAATTAGTAATAAGGTAACTGATGCAGATTTAATTTAATTTAATATTTTATTAGTTTTAATATATATATATATATATATATATATATATATATATATATATATTATTTTAATAATGTGGACGAGAGATTTTATACAAGTCTTCGAGGCAAAATACAATGTTTAAATGATAATGAAAATACATCTGACTTATTATTATTAACTTCCCGTAGGGTAAGTTATTGTAGTCGTCCAAAAATCGAAAATGAAAATTTTTGCACATCTTCACGTTTCCGAGGTTTCTGAACTTCTGGCATACCTAAGATAAAATGCATGTGTTTGTGTGTGTGTGTGTGTTTTTGCATGTCCGCATTTTTCGTCCACGTTTTCGGAAGCAAGGATCAATCGTTTCGAATGATTCATTTACCATTCGATCCCTATTGATAGGGAGATGTGCTGATTAGTTTTTGGCTAAGGCAGGTCCAGCCGTTACGGAGATACAGAGCAAAGAGTGTAGAAAATACAAATCGAGTTTTTGAGAGAACGAAGAATCCGATTTCAATGATTTAAGAAACATTTTATTTGTATTGACGAAATGAAGAATTTATTACATTTTACGAAGGCAGGTACAGCGGTTTAGGAGATGCAGAAAAAAAGTCGAAAAAATGTCATTTCGGGGTTAAAAATGATATTTTTGTGGCGATTTTATTAATGTTGATCAACCGATTTGAATGATTCAAAAAACATTCGATTCCTATTGATGGCTAAAGAGTTTTTGGCAAAGGCAGGTCCAACTGTTTCGGAAACACGGAGCAAAGGCTATTCAGTTTTTGAGAGAAAGGAGCATTCGATTTGAATGATTTAACTATTTTGAAATTTTTCAGTTTTGAAAATTTGGTGAAAGTTTGAATTTTATTGAAATTCTTGGAAAAAATCGATTTTTTAAAATTTTTGAAGAATTTGTATATTTTTGAAAAGATTTGATTTTTTTTCTGAAAATTTCGAAATATTCTCAAATTTTTGTAAAAAATTTTTTTTTAGATTTTGATTTTTTTTAAATATTTCAAAATTTAGATTTATTTTGAAAATTATGACAAATTTCGAAAATTTGGATTTTTCGAAACTTCAGTGTGTGTAATTTGAAAAGGACACTACTGACAAGCAACTTGAAAAACCATGGATAAAATTATAAAAAGGACTCTACTGACGAGCAAATTTAATATCTAGAGAGAAAATTAGAAGAAGAGGACTCTACTGACGAGCAAATTTAATATCTGGAGAGAAAATTAGAAGAAGAGGACTCTACTGACGAGCAAATTTAATATCTAGAAAGAAAATTAGGACAAGAGGACTCTACTGACGAGCAAATTTAATATCTAGAGAGAACAATAGAATAAAAGGACTCTACTGACGAGCAAATTTAATATCTAGAGAGAAAATTAGAAGAAAGGACTCTACTGACGAGCAAATTAGAAGAAAAGGACTTTACTGACGAGCAAATTTAATATCTAGAGAGAACAATAGAAGAAAAGGATTCTACTGACGAGCAAATTTAGTACCTAGAGACAAAATTAGAGGAAAAGGACTCTACTTACGAGCAAAACTAAGAAAAATGAAAAATGTCTGCAAAATCTGATCTAGTAATTCTTCTGCATGATTATTTAAATTATTTAAAATCTAAAGATGAAAATAACGTTCCAGAAACCATTTCAGAACATTTAAGGGAAGAAGGTACTAGGAAAAGACAGAAATTGTAAGATTTTTGTATTAATCATCATGCAGAAGAATTACTAGGTCGAAAACTTTATCGCTTCTTTACATTCTTCCATTTTTTGCAACTTTTTCCAAATATTTTCATATCAAAATGAAATTATTGATAGGCAAGAGGAAAACAAGTAGACAGGTAAACAGGTAGGGTTGTAGATTACACATATATACAAATCAAATTGTTATCGATTAAATCGATTATTTACACATGTTACTAACTTTCTCTCAAGGCAAAAGTTTCAGGTTCAAGTTACACCTAGGTTTAGGACAAAGAAAACAATTATGTTGTACCTGGAGCTAAAAATAACTAAGCAGGTAACAAGATTCGAGAGTGAGAAAAACAAGGTAATTTCTTTATAATTTTTTACTAATTGTACTCCAACACAAACAAAATTTGTTCATTTTTTTTTAATTTTAGACTTTTCTCATAGTTTTGAATATCTTTTATAAGTTCTAAATTTTTTAGAATTTTTGGAAAAAATCTTTTTTTTAACTTCTCGTAGGGTAAGTTATTGTAATGGGCCAAAAATCGGAATTGAAAATTTTAACATTTCTCGACGTTTTGAAGGTTTCTGAACGTTTTGGCATACCTCAGAAAAAATGGATGTGTGTGTGTATGTGTGTGTGTATGTATGTATGGATACAAATTTCCAGTCACGTTTTAGGGCGCACGGATCAACCGATTTGAATGGTTAAAAAAACATTCGATTCCTATTGATAGGGAAAAGAGCTGATTAGTTTTTGGCAAAGGCAGGTCCAGCCGTTTCGGAGATACGGAGCAAAGAGTGCAGAAAATAGAAATCGAATTTTTGAGAGAACGGAGTATCCGATTTGAATAATCTAAAAAACATTCAATTAGTAATGATTGGGAGAAGTGCTTATTAGTTTTTGGCAAAGGCAGGCGCCGCCATTTCGAAGATACGGAGCTAAATATGTAAAAAATGGCAGTTTTTGAGAGAACTAAGCGCCCGATTTAAATGATTCCATTTTTGAAGTAAAACTTCTTTAGGCGCGATATGGGTGTAAAAATTTTTAGGCGCGACACGGGTGTAAATCCGTACAAATGCAACGAAAATGCCAACGTGTAGTTGAACACTACGACGCCGTAAGCGCTGATGTCGCGAGTATCCTTTAGGCGCGAGTCATGTCATGCGTAAGTCGAACGCTAAACCCTATATGAACTTGCATTAATTGAATCACGTTTTTTTACAAAAGAAGAGGTTGCTGTATTATGTCCTCATGGAATAAGACTTTTCTTAGAGAATAAATGTGTCATGGAATATAATAAATTTATACTGAATCTCGTTGAAGACAAAATAATATCTACTGCCACGGATATTTATGTAGGTTGCCATGCGACAGATCAACAATCATACATTCGTCAGCAGTTTCAAAAAAATCGGTTATTGATACAGGGGGTTTGCCGTATGAAATAATTTTAGTTCTGAATAAATTTTACATAATAACAACTAATATTGATGTAAGTGATGGCTTAGCTAATGGTTGTGTGGGAAAATTAGTGTACATAGAACGTGGCGATAATGATGAACTTCTACGTTTATGGTTTGAATTTCCCGGTAAGATAGGTAACAAAATTAGGAAGAAAGCTTCACATCATATTCAAACTCTTAATATCAGTAGGACAGCTGTGCCGATGCTCAGGAGATCTTATTATTATTGATGTTATATGATTATTAAAAGATGATTTTTAAAATTCAAATATGATGTTTTTTTTATTTTTATCTTAATTGCCTACTCATACAATATTAAAAGTTTTACTTCAATCGCGTGTGATCCTTACGCGCACTCTTTTTTTTTTTTTTTTTTTTTTAGGGATATTTTTGAAAATATGTATTCGATTTCCTTTGAAAATTTCGAAATATTCTCAAATTTTTGTAAGAAATCGTTTTTTTTTCAAATTATGCGATTAAAAAATAAAATATTTTTTTCAATCAATATACAAAAATTATTTTTTCATATTATCAAAGAAATTTTTCGTATTGCTTTCTGTATTCAGATTTTAATAAAAAAGACCTTTCAAATGATATCCCACAAGGGATAAAAGATACAATCTGAAATTTTTGAAGTAAAACTTCTTTAGGCTAAGGCTAAGGTTCATGATTCTTTACTAGATAGTTATAATCCAACATAAACACACAATTAAAAAAGAAAATAATTTATTCAATCATTATACAATAATCATCACTTCATAATTATTTCTTCATGAAAAAAGATGATATACTCTTGGTTCCACTTGCAGCCTTGCCCCAAGCCTTCTCTTTTGCAGAAGGAGCTTTCGTTTTTTCTACTTTAATCGGCATTACAAAGTCTTCGGTATCTTTTTCTAATTTGATTTTCTTTGTATTCTTATCATTTGTTGCTAAAGATTTTCTTTTTTGATTGTCTGGTTGTTCGGTTTCCGGAATTCCTAGATGGACTTTTAACATTTTGCTTAAATCGTAATTTATGTACTCGGATATTATGCCGAAGGCGTAGGCTTTGTAATCATCTGGAAAAAATATAATGATACAAATATATATATATATATATATATATACGAGTATAACAGAATCTTCGATGATGCATGAATCTGACTTGCTTGTTTATATGTATAATAAACAAATGTGCTTTACCCTGTTTTAGTGTTCTCCGCACTCAACAGAGGGTCTAACTGTGCTCAATTTTCAAAGCTAGTAGATTTATTTTGGAATAAGTTTATTAGATTATTTGAACGTGAAATAAGATAGGAAAAAACATAAAATTTGTTGTAAAATTTATTCTCGATTAAGCTTATTTTATTACTTAAAGAAAAAATAAGATAGTAAAAACCAAAAGATTGTAACAGAGCAGTCTAAAGAAGTTTTACTTCAAAATTTTTAGATCGTATCTTGTATGGCTTTTGGGGTATCGTTTGAAAGGTGTCGGCGAGTAGAAAACGATTTTGCACAATAAAATGATTATATTGTAAAGAAACGTAATATTATATTGCAAAAAATATTAGAATGTTAAAATTTGTTTTTTAAATATGTATAGTATAAATCTTTTGAACAAATACTAAAATTAAATATATGATTTGTCCACAAAATGTACACTTTTTACAAATTTGTACTAAACGAGCTTAAAGAAGTTTTACTTCAAAATATTTAGATCGTTTATTTTATGGCTTGTGGGGTATCGTTTAAAAGGTCTCGACGAGTAGAAAACGATTTTCTCAAACAAATGATCATAATATAATGAAAACATTATATAATACATAACCATAATTTATTGTAAAAAATTCCAGACTGTTAAAATTCATCGATTTTTTTTTTCAAATATGTGAGATGTAAAACTTTCGTAACAAATACTAAAATTAACTATGAGATTTGCCCACAAAATATACACTTTTAATAAATTTTTAAACTTCATTCTAAAATTTGAAAGGTATATTTGAATAGAATCCGAATACTGCAATTAACTATGCGATTTATCCATAAATGCACACTTTTTACGCATTTTTATTAAACGAGCTTAAAGAAGTTTTACTTCAAAAAAATTAAATTGTGTTTTTTTGGCATGCTGAGTATCATTTGAAAGGTATTTTTGAATAGAATCCGAATACTGCAATTAACTATGTAATTTATCCACGACTTGCACACGTTTTACGCATTTTTATTAAACGAGCTTGAAGAAGTTTTACTTCAAAAATTTTAGATTGTACGTTTTATAGCATGTGGGGTATCGTTTAAAAGGTCTCGACGAGTAGATTTTCAAGAAATTATAAACATTATAAATAATAAAAGTGATAACGGACTCTACTGACGAGCAAACTGAATTAAAGACAAGAGATGGAAAAGGACTCTACTGACAAGCAAATAGAATAAATGACAAGAAATGTAATAAATGACTTAAATAAAAGGCAAGAAGTGAAAAAAGGACTCTACTGACGAGCAAACTAAAATGAAAGACAAAAAATGAAAAAGGGACTTTACTGAGGAACAAAAATAAATAAAAAACAAAAAATGAAAAAGGACTCTACTGACAAGCAAACTGAAATTGAAGACAAAAAATTAAAAGAGACTCTATTGACACATAAACTAAAATTAAAATTTTAGTTTTTTCATATTATATATTTATATAAATCTTATCTAGAATTGAACCCAAGGGTTAATTTACGTGCTACAGTTAGTGGCGCCTCTGTCGAGATAGGAAACAATTTAAATTGCAATCTATTTATACTTCTAAAAATGTTATGGCAAGGCCATGTTACGAAGAACTTTCCATACTAAATATTGACAAGAGCCATGCATTGCATTCATACATCATTACAGAAGAATTTTATATATGATATATATATATATATATATATATATATATATATATTTACCATCACAATCTGAAACATCAGCTTCGCTTTTAACAAATGAAGCAGACACTGCTCCACTCCCCACATGCAATTTTTTATTCTTCAAAACCTTTGCGATGAGATTAACTTTTGTTGCTAACCAGGACAGGCATTTTTCTTTATTAAATTTATATGCCTAAAATATAAAATAAAATAAAATACAAGTAATTATTAATATTAATTTTATAAAACAAAAATATTTGCAGGTCCAAAATTACATTCAAGTCCTGAGATCCTTTTCTATCAGCAACTAAACTAAGTTGTTCTGGGGAAGAACATTTTAATAACCTGTCGGTTGCTGGAAAATCTGGATCTTTTAATATTTGATCTAAGGGGGACGCTTGATTTAAACAGGACTCATATAGATATGGAAGGACTAAAAAAAGTGAGTAAAATTATTGTTTTACACACATATATATATATATATAATATATATATGTATCATTTATCATATATATGTATCATTTATCATATATCCCTTACTTAAAATAAAGGATCAATAGGCGTCGACAAATATAAATTCCCATTTGAAGCCACAGTGTCATTTATAAACCACGAACGCTTTGATTCAGAAAACGACATCATTTCTTGTATTTCATGTTGTTTATTGAAAACAAATAAACTTTTCTTGCCGGTGCCTGGGTGCTTCAAAGGAACTATTTCTAAACTGCAACAGTCACCGATGTAAGAATCTATACCAAAAAATAAATAAAATAATTGAAGAAAGATTTTATCACGTTGTGTAAATAGTATATCTTACCTTGTAGTAAAAATATCCACGTCATTATTGACTAGTTTTAATTATATATTTAATAGTACTTACAAAAATTAATTAAAAATAATGTAATGTTAGGTTAGGTCAGGTTTAAATTTACTATCCACTATATTTTTACTTATATTATATTTATATCATAATTTTATTAACAGGACTTCATTTTAAAATGTTTTTATTTCAATTTATAGTCAGTTTCTGTCACTTTTTTGTGATTTTTTTTACACTTTTGGCGGTATTTTAATTGTACACATAAAATTATTCTTGTAGATACACACTCCATTGACAGTTGATTGAAACGTCAAAGTTGAACATAACCTCAAAAAAAGATTCAATAATTTAATAAGTAAAATAGTATAATTTATTAAATTAAAAGCGGATTTGAGTGCATTATTAGATATTTAATGACTTAGTTAAACTATTTACGTCATGATTGGCTTAGTATTACCTAATAGTAATTGTGAAAATTGAACTTTGTTTTGTGTCTGTGCAACTGTCAAATTTAAATTTGTCTTGCCAACTTCATTGCAGTTCTAATATATGCTAAAACTGTCAAAAAATGATAAAACATGAATTTAAATTGATTTAAATGTTGGAAAATTGATATTTTTGGAAATATTTTGTAAATATTTAAAATTTATCAATTTATAATTAATTTTTTTATATACATTTTATTGAGACAATTGGATTTGTGACTGTTCAACTGTCAAATTTGAATTTGTAGTCAATGTTGAGTACTTTCATTTATATATAATATTTAATTTTGATATCTAATATGTTTTTAATATAATTTACAATCTATTTGTGTCACTTTTTTGAGATTTTTCACTTTATTTACGTTTATATATAAAATTATTGTGTTAATTGACATTTGACAGGTGACGGGTGACACTTGACAGTTGTCAGTTGACAGTTGAATAACGTCAAAGTTCAAGTTAAACATAATCTCAAATTTTTAATAAAACTGCAAATATTCAATCATTTTCATTACGTAAATAACAGATTCGTATTTATAATTACTAATAATATTAATTTTATATTAAATAAACAGCCGAATTAAAAAACATTAGTTAATATCATTTATCTTGACAACTTCACTATGGTTCTAATATATGCTAAAACTGTCACAAAAATGATAAAATATGAATTTAAATATTAAAAATTAATATTTTTGTAGACTATAATTTATTATTAGCAAAATATTGTATATCTAAAGCATAAAGCGATTTTATTTAGATAGATCAACAATTGTTTACGATTTAAATTAATATTTTACACGAATCGTTTTGCGGTTGACAGTTGTTAGTTGACAGTTTGTAACCGACCATATTGGAAATCAAAAATATGATTTGGTTCATTTTTTATATTATTGTTTATATTCTTTAAATTTGTTTTAACACGTATATATTATTATATATCATTAGAAAGCTAATAAAATTATGTACAAATCTGTATATAGTAATTTAAAACTCATTTGCTTCTAAAACTTATAAAATAAAATTTTATAAACATTAAATTTAAATCGTACCAAAATGGCGGTTGTGTCAGTTCATAATAAAACACTCTTGTGATAAAAATATAAAAACTTATTAACACTTAGTACCACGTAATTAAGTGTTAATATTAAATAAACATTTAATATTTATCATATATAATTAATTTATATTTCATTTATATTATCATTTATCATATCGATATTTAGTAAAGTTTATAGGTTATCTTCAGGTGATGCAATATTTGACACTTGGTGACACATGTCTTAACCACAAATTGTTCGCATTTATTTATTGTAATATTTATTTAATTTTAATCTAATTGTAGTGTTTAAAAGTGCAACAAATAAATTTTAATAATGCCTACTATTGGTGTGAAACGAGATTTATTGTTTAAGGCTTTGGGGAAAGAATACAGTAAGTGATAAATGAACTAGATAAGAAAAACATTTATAAATAAAATGTAAATGAAATCATTGTTTAAAATTGTATAAAGTAGCCTTAGTAGATGACAAAACTTTTATAGATTAGTGTAATTATTTATTATTATATTTGGTTATTAAATGTTTGCAAAAGTTTTGCCGGTGAACATATGTTACAAGACCTAGCTCCTATTGACTTAATCATTTTTACATTTCAGCCGAAGAAGAGTTCCAAAATCTGTGTTTTGCCTTTGGGTTGGAACTTGATGAAGTGGTGAGTAAAACCTTAGTATAACTTTTTCTGAATAATTATGCATTAAGTTCCAATGACAATTATTATATATTATTTAGATTCTTCTATGACTATTTCTCATTGTGTCTTTTTATTCTAGACGACAGAAAAGCACATGTTAGTGAAAGAACAAGGCGATGTTTCTGCAGCTAAAGATGCCTCCGAGGAAATTATTTACAGAATTGATATACCAGCAAACCGTTACGATTTGCTGTGTCTGGAAGGCTTGGTTGCGGGGCTTCTTGTATTCCAAGGAAAGTAAGAATATTTTAAAATTTTAAGATCTTAAAAATGGTTGGGTATGAATTTTTGTAAAAATGTATTATTGAAGTGATAACTTTCATTTTTTAATAATAAAAGAATTATTTTCATATACATTTCTAATATAAAAAATATTATTAAAATATAAAGTATTGCTTGTATAAATATTTTAATGAGATTTCTAATGAGTCGTGTGTTAAAATAGAAAGAGACAAATGGAAATGGAAGCATAATAAAATATATGAAATTGTTGTAAGTTGTCTGAAAGTCCTTCCAGCGATCTGGATGTGTTCACTAGAAGTTTCAACAAAATCTTCATTTTTTTTTATAGCATAAAATACTACTTTCACCTTATTATTTTTTTTGTATTCTAGAATGGCACCTCCAAAGTTTCGGTTGACTGATAACTCGGACAAAATACAGCATTGGTTTTAACACCAGCCACAGCTCAAATTAGACCATTTGCAGTTGCTGCAGTTTTAAGAAACATTACATTCACACCAGATAGTTATAACAGTTTCATCGACTTACAGGTAAGGAACAGAAACAGAAACAATTCATATTTTTCATAAAACCTCCGCTTTGCCCTTATCACGGAAACCGCCATTAGGCATTACTTTGTGGGGGGAGGATCTAGAATCATAGAAATTATATTCCCAAGTCTAATTATCTTTATCCTTTCTTTTTTAGGATAAACTCCACCAAAACCTCTGTCGCAAAAGATCACTAGTTGCAATAGGCACACACGACTTAGACACAATTTCTGGACCGTTCACTTACGATGCTCTTCCTCCGAACGAAATTAAATTCAAACCTTTGAATCAAGATAAAGAGATGACGGCTGTTGAACTTATGGAGTTTTATTCGGTGAGTTGATAAAATAAAAATCACATAATAAATAATTCAGGCCTTATCATTAATTTCTATTTGTATCTATTTATTAGACCCATGCTCAGTTGAGCAATACCTTCCAATAATACGTGAAAGTCCGGTGTATCCTGTTATCAAGGATTCTAAAGGAATGTTCTGTCTTTGCCGCCGATTATAAATGGAGATCTTCCAAAATTACGTTAGATACTAAAAATGTGTCATCGAATGTACGGCTACTGATTTAACTAAGGTAAGTGATTTTTTAATTTTTTTTTAATTACAATATATGTTACAACTGCTGAATATTTAAAATCTCAGTAGTACAGTAATGAACAATAACATAAGTTTAATGAAGAAATAGTACAAAGGATAGTATTTATAATTAAAATGATATCCGTAGTATGATGATTTAATATAAAATAAAAGCAAATAATAATAAAATTAATAAAAAAACAATAATTGTCAATGGATTTCATTTATATTCTTATAGGTTTCTATTTAGATTCTGTTAGTTTCTTTTTGGATTTTTAGAAGATTCTTTCTAGAGTCTGTTTGCTTTTTTACAGAAATTTCATTGGATATTTACTAGAATAATATTATTATTACTTATATCTTTATAAGATTATCTTTTTTATTCTATTAGGCTCTTATTACATTGTTATTAGACTCTTATAAAATTCTTATTGGATTCCTTTTAGATTTTATAGGTTTCTTCTTTTAAGTAATGATTGGTTTCTTGTTGGATTCTTATAAAAGATAATTTAATTACTTTTTTAATCATATATAATAATATATACTTGTTTGAAAAATTATTAACAAAATCAATCAAAATATAAAAATATGTAACCAGCAGACATCTTGGTTACAAAAGTGACGTCACTATTAAATTATAAAGTTTAAACAATTATTTTAACATAATTTTGTTCCAAATGTTTTTTAGTGTTATATACAGATTTATAGATAATTTTATTAGCTTTCTAATGATATATAATAGTATACACTTATTTTAACAAATTATTAACAAATTGATCAAATTAAAAAAAAAATGATATGGCGCGAACATACTCCCGGCCTTGAAATACACGATTTCAAAAATTCTTGCCGAAATCTTTTTGCTTTTTTACAGAAATTT
>NW_020539726.1:36506810-36537021 GCF_003426905.1 Ctenocephalides felis | reverse complement strand
AATTTAGGGATAAAATATAAATGTTATGGTGGGGTCTATCTTCGTATGAGTTTGTAGTAATAAAAGTCAAAAAACTTTTAGACACCTTAAAATCTAACTTTACGTATGTGTTATCAGAAAGTTGCACTTATAATAAAATTGTTATTTTAAGTTTAGCATTTTGGAGGTTAGTTTAATGTGTTTATGAAGTTTGTGCATTTTGAAGGTTAGGTTTTATGTGTTTACGCAGCAAATACATAGATTTTTACAGTTTCTTACTACCGACTCATACGAAGATAGACCAAATACAGCATTTCTATTTTATCCTAAATTTGACCACTTGATCACTTTTAGCTAGTAATTAAATGGGATGTAAATTTTATGAGGCAGAATTTTCCCTGAATTTGTATTTATTTACAAAATTAAGGGTTAATTTAGGGATAAAATATAAATGTTATGGTGGTGGGTCTATCTTCGTATGAGTTTGTAGTAAATAAAAAGTCAAAAAACTTTTAGACACCTTAAAATCTAACTTTACGTATGTGTTATCAGAAGTTGCACTTATAATAAAATTTTATTTACATTTGTACCTTTTGGAGGTTATGTTTTATGTGTTTTCGCACCAAATACATAGATTTGTAACAGTTTCTTACTACCAACTCATACACAGATAGACCCGTAACATTTCTTTTTTATCCTAGAATTTTTATTTGAAGTTTGTGCATTTTGGAGGTTAGGCTTTATGTGTTTACGCACCAAATACATAGATTTATAACAGTTTCTTACTCATACGAAGATAGACCCATAAAATTTCTATTTTATCCTAAAATGACCCTTTAAAATTACCTTTAGCAAAGTATCTAATTTAGATGTAAATTTAACAATAGTTTTAAATATAATTAGTTAATTTTAAATTAATACAAAACGACTAATGGATGTTTTAAAATTTTATTATAAAAGATAACTTAATTTTTATGATGTAATTATGATGCTAAAATATGTACACAGGTTTAATTGTAAATTAATTAGTAATAAGGTAACTGATGCAGATTTAATTTAATTTAATATTTTATTAGTTTTTAATATATATATATATATATATATATATTATTTAATAATGTGGACGAGAGATTTTATACAAGTCTTCGAGGCAAAATACAATGTTTAAATGATAATGAAAATACATCTGACTTATTATTATTAAACTTCCCGTAGGGTAAGTTATTGTAGTCGTCCAAAAATCGAAAATGAAAATTTTTGCACATCTTCACGTTTCCGAGGTTTCTGAACTTCTGGCATACCTAAGATAAAATGCATGTGTTTGTGTGTGTGTGTGTGTGTTTTGCATGTCCGCATTTTTTCGTCCACGTTTTCGGAAGCAAGGATCAATCGTTTCGAATGATTCATTTACCATTCGATCCCTATTGATAGGGAGATGTGCTGATTAGTTTTTGGCTAAGGCAGGTCCAGCCGTTACGGAGATACAGAGCAAAGAGTGTAGAAAATACAAATCGAGTTTTTGAGAGAACGAAGAATCCGATTTCAATGATTTAAGAAACATTTTATTTGTATTGACGAAATGAAGAATTTATTACATTTTTACGAAGGCAGGTACAGCGGTTTAGGAGATGCAGAAAAAAAGTCGAAAAATGTCATTTCGGGGTTAAAAATGATATTTTTGTGGCGATTTTATTAATGTTGATCAACCGATTTGAATGATTCAAAAAACATTCGATTCCTATTGATGGCTAAAGAGTTTTTGGCAAAGGCAGGTCCAACTGTTTCGGAAACACGTTGTAAAGGCTATTCAGTTTTTGAGAGAAAGGATTTGAGAACAATCGATTTGAATGATTCAACTGTTTTGATTTTTTTTTTCAGTTATGAAAATTTTTTAAAAGTTCGTAATTTTTTTGGAATTTTTGGAAAAAATCGATTTTTTCAAATTTGTGGAGAATTTGGATATTTTTGAAAATGTTCGATTTTTTTTGAAAATTTTTAAATATCCTCAAATTTTTGTAAGAAATCGTTTTTTTTTAACAAAAATTTGATATTTTTTTTTAATTTTTTAAAATTTAGATTTTTTTTTTGAAAATGATGAAAAATTTCGATATTTTGGATTTTTCGTAACTTCTGTGTGTATGTGAATTTAAAAAGGACAAGCAACTTGAAAAACTGTTGGGAAAATTACAAAAAGGACTCTACTGACGAGTAAATTTTATATCTAGAGAGAAAATTAGAAGAAAAGGGACTCTACTGACGAGCAAATTTAATATCTAGAGAGGAAATTAGAAGAAGAGGATTCTACTGACGAGCAAATTTAATATCTAGAAAGAAGAATAGACGAAAAGGACTCTACTGACGAGCAAATTTAATATCTAGATGGAAAATTATTAGAAAAAGGACTCTACAGACGAGCAAATTAGAAGAAAAGGACTTTACTGACAAGCAAATTTATTATCTAGAGAGGAAATTAGAAGAAAGGGAGTCTACAGACGAGCAAATTTAGTACCTAGAGACAAAATTAGAGGAAAAGGACTCTACTTACGAGCAAAACTAAGAAAAATGAAAAATGACTGCAAAATCCGATCTAGTAATGCTCCTGCATGATTATTTAAAATCTTATTATTTTTGTTGTTTCTCTATAAAGATGAAAATAACGTTCCAGAAACCATTTCAGAACATGTTAGGGAAAATAAAGTTTTAGAAAAAGACAGAAAGTAAGAGATTTTTCTATTAATCATCATGCAGAAGAATTACTAGATCGATGATTTTATCGTTTTCTTTATTTTTCTCCTTTTTTCGCAACTTTTTTTTATTTTGTGGACCCTATGATCATTACAAATTATTATGGTTGATTCACTTCAAAAAGGGAATTATATTGGGAGGCAGGAAAACAAGTAGACATGTAAACAGGTATACAGGTGAATTATATACCAATCAAATTACTATTAATTTTCATTTTCTCTCAAGGCGAAATGCCACTTGCACCTAGTTTCAGTATTTTCAGGACAAAGAAAACAATAATGTTATATCCGGAACTGAAGATGACAATTGGTTATAGATCAAGAAGGTGACGAGATTCGAGAATAAGAACAAGGTAATTTTTTTTCTGACTTTTTACTAGTTAAATAATTTATTCATCAATGTACAAAAATTATTACTTCATATTATCAAAGAAATTTTTAAAAGTGCTTTCTGTATTCTTATTCTAATAAAAAAGACCGTTTAAACGATACCCCACATGATATAAAACGTACAATCTAAAATTTTTGAAGTAAAACTTCTTTAAGCTAGTTTATTAAAGATGCATGAAAAGTGTATATTTTGTGGACAAATCGCATAATTACAAAAGTTTTATACTTGACACACTTGAAAGAAAAGCGCAATAAATTTTAACATTCTTATATTTTTTGCATTAAAGTATGGTTTTGTATCAAATGTTTTTATTCCAATATGATAATTTTTTGAGAAAATCGTGTTCTACTCGTTGAGACCTTTCAAACGATACCCCACATGATATAAAAGATACAATGTAAAAATTTTGAAGTAAAACTTCTTTACTCATCTTTGCTATAAATTCGTAAAGAGTATAATTTGTGGACAAATCACATAAGTAATTTTAGTATTCGCTACACAAGTTTTACACCTCACATTTTTTTACATAAAAAATCGATAAATTTTAACATTCTGATATTTTTTGCATTAAAGTATGGTTTTGTATCTAATGTTTTTATTCCAATATGATAATTTTTTGAGAAAATCGTGTTCTACTCGTTGAGACCTTTCAAACGATACCCCACATGATATAAAAGATACAATGAAAAAATTTTGAAGTAAAACTTCTTTAAGATCGTTTACTAGAAATTCATTAAAAGTGTATATTTTGTGGACAAATTACATAGTTAATTGCAGTATTCATATTCTATTGAAAAAGACCTTTCAAACGACACCCAACATGCCGAAAAAATACAACTTAAATTTTATGAAGTAAAACTTTTTTAAGATCGTTTACTACAAATTTATTAAATAGTTATATTTTGTGAAAAAACCATATGGTTAATTTCAAAATTTGGATTTTCTTGAAAAAGACCTTTTAAACGACACCCAATATGCCAAAAAACCGCAATTTAATTTTTTAAGCAAAACTTCTTTAAGCTCGTTTACTACAAATTTGAAAAAAGTGTATATTTTGTGGACAAACTACATAGTATTCACTACGAAAATTTTACACGAAATTGATATACTTGTTTATCTATGTTTACACCTTACATATTAAAAAAAAAAATCTTATATTTGTTGCAATAAAATATTACGTTTTTATTACAATATACATAATTATTTTTTCGTGGTAATCGTTATCTACTCATCGAGACCTTTTAAACGATACCCCACAAGCCATACAAGATACAATCTAAATTTTTTGAAGTAAAACTTCTTTAAGCTCGTTTAATAGAAATGCGTGAAAAGTGTATATTTTGTGGACAAATTTTCTTTCTTTATGATTCTTTACTATTTAAAATCATAATCCAACACAAACAAACACACAATTTAAAAGAAAATAATTTATTCATAATTATACAAAAATTATTACTTCATAATATCACTTAATATTATTTTTTCATGAAAAACGACGATATACTCTTGGTTCCACTTGCAGCCTTGCCCCAAGCCTTCTCTTTCGCAGAAGGAGCCTTCGGTTTTTCTACTTTAATCGGCATTACAAAGTCTTCGGTATCTTTTTCTAATTTGATTTTCTTTGTGTTTTTATCATTTGTCGCTAAAGATTTTCTTTTTTGATTGTCTGGTTGTTCGGTTTCGGGAATTCCTAGATGAACTTTTAACATTTTGCTTAAATCGTAATTTATGTACTCGGATATTATGCCGAAGGCGTAGGCTTTGTAATCATCTGGAAAAAATATAATGATACAAATATATATATATATATATATATATATATATATATATATATATACGAGTATAACAGAATCTTCGATGATGCATGAATCTGACTTGCTTGTTTATATGTATAATAAACAAATGTGCTTTACCCTGTTTTAGTGTTCTCCGCACTCAACAGAGGGTCTAACTGTGCTCAATTTTCAAAGCTAGTAGATTTATTTTGGAATAAGTTTATTAGATTATTTGAACGTGAAATAAGATAGGAAAAAACATAAAATTTGTTGTAAAATTTATTCTCGATTAAGCTTATTTTATTACTTAAAGAAAAAATAAGATAGTAAAAACCAAAAGATTGTAACAGAGCAGTCTAAAGAAGTTTTACTTCAAAATTTTTAGATCGTATCTTGTATGGCTTTTGGGGTATCGTTTGAAAGGTGTAGGCGAGTAGAAAACGATTTTGCACAATAAAATGATTATATTGTAAAGAAACGTAATATTATATTGCAAAAAATATTAGAATGTTAAAATTTGTTTTTTAAATATGTATAGTATAAATCTTTTGAACAAATACTAAAATTAAATATATGATTTGTCCACAAAATGTACACTTTTTACAAATTTGTACTAAACGAGCTTAAAGAAGTTTTACTTCAAAATATTTAGATCGTTTATTTTATGGCTTGTGGGGTATCGTTTAAAAGGTCTCGACGAGTAGAAAACGATTTTCTCAAACAAATGATCATAATATAATGAAAACATTATATAATACATAACCATAATTTATTGTAAAAAATTCCAGACTGTTAAAATTCATCGATTTTTTTTTTCAAATATGTGAGATGTAAAACTTTCGTAACAAATACTAAAATTAACTATGAGATTTGCCCACAAAATATACACTTTTAATAAATTTTTAAACTTCATTCTAAAATTTGAAAGGTATATTTGAATAGAATCCGAATACTGCAATTAACTATGCGATTTATCCATAAAATGCACACTTTTTACGCATTTTTATTAAACGAGCTTAAAGAAGTGTTACTTCAAAAAAATTAAATTGTGTTTTTTTGGCATGCTGAGTATCATTTGAAAGGTATTTTTGAATAGAATCCGAATACTGCAATTAACTATGTAATTTATCCACGACTTGCACACGTTTTACGCATTTTTATTAAACGAGCTTGAAGAAGTTTTACTTCAAAAATTTTAGATTGTACGTTTTATAGCATGTGGGGTATCGTTTAAAAGGTCTCGACGAGTAGATTTTCAAGAAATTATAAACATTATAAATAATAAAAGTGATAACGGACTCTACTGACGAGCAAACTGAAATTAAAGACAAGAGATGGAAAAGGACTCTACTGACAAGCAAATAGAATAAATGACAAGAAATGTAATAAATGACTTAAATAAAAGGCAAGAAGTGAAAAAAGGACTCTACTGACGAGCAAACTAAAATGAAAGACAAAAAATGAAAAAGGGACTTTACTGAGGAACAAAAATAAATAAAAACAAAAAATGAAAAAGGACTCTACTGACAAGCAAACTGAAATTGAAGACAAAAAATTAAAAGAGACTCTATTGACACATAAACTAAAATTAAAATTTTAGTTTTTTCATATTATATATTTATATAAATCTTACCTAGAATTGAACCCAAGGGTTAATTTACGTGCTACAGTTAGTGGCGCCTCTATCGAGTGCGGAAACAATTTAAATTGCAATCTATTTATACTTCTAAAAATGTTATGGCAAGGCCATGTTACGAAGAACTTTCCATACTAAATATTGACAAGAGCCATGCATTGCATTCATACATCATTACAGAAGAATTTTATATATGATATATATATATATATATATATATATATATATATATATATATATAATATATATAAAATATAATATTTACCATCACAATCTGAAACATCAGCTTCACTTTTAACAAACGAAGCAGACACTGCTCCACTCCCCACATGCAATTTTTTATTTTTCAAAACCTTTGCAATGAGATTAACTTTTGTAGCTAACCAGGACAGGCATTTTTCTTTATTAAATTTATATGCCTAAAATATAAAATAAAATAAAATACAAGTAATTATTAATATTAATTTTATAAAACAAAAATATTTGCAGGTCCAAAATTACATTCAAGTCCTGAGATCCTTTTCTATCAGCAACTAAACTAAGTTGTTCTGGGGAAGAACATTTTAATAACCTGTCGGTTGCTGGAAAATCTGGATCTTTTAATATTTGATCTAAGGGGGACGCTTGATTTAAACAGGACTCATATAGATATGGAAGGACTAAAAAAAGTGAGTAAAATTATTGTTTTACACACACATATATATATATATATATATATGTATCATTTATCATATATATGTATCATTTATCATATATCCCTTACTTAAAAATAAAGGATCAATAGGCGTCGACAAATATAAATTCCCATTTGAAGCCACAGTGTCATTTATAAACCACGAACGCTTTGATTCAGAAAACGACATCACTTCTTGTATTTCATGTTGTTTATTGAAAACAAATAAACTTTTCTTGCCGGTGCCTGGGTGCTTCAAAGGAACTATTTCTAAACTGCAACAGTCACCGATGTAAGAATCTATACCAAAAAATAAATAAAATAATTGAAGAAAGATTTTATCACGTTGTGTAAATAGTATATCTTACCTTGTAGTAAAAATATCCACGTCATTATTGACTAGTTTTAATTATATATTTAATAGTACTTACAAAAATTAATTAAAAATAATGTAATGTTAGGTTAGGTCAGGTTTAAATTTACTATCCACTATATTTTTACTTATATTATATTTATATCATAATTTTATTAACAGGACTTCATTTTAAAATGTTTTTATTTCAATTTATAGTCAGTTTCTGTCACTTTTTTGTGATTTTTTTTACACTTTTGGCGGTATTTTAATTGTACACATAAAATTATTCTTGTAGATACACACTCCATTGACAGTTGATTGAAACGTCAAAGTTGAACATAACCTCAAAAAAAGATTCAATAATTTAATAAGTAAAATAGTATAATTTATTAAATTAAAAGCGGATTTGAGTGCATTATTAGATATAATGACTTAGTTAAACTATTACGTCATGATTGGCTTAGTATTACCTAATAGTAATTGTGAAAATTGAACTTTGTTTTGTGTCTGTGCAACTGTCAAATTTAAATTTGTCTTGCCAACTTCATTGCAGTTCTAATCATAGATAAAAGAAGAGTATATAGATCGCTCTCTCGGGCCATATTTCGTTGCCACGTTTTTCGGTCAAAACTGTCAATTTGCCCGGGTTAGTTCCCTCTCCCAATGTAGATGGCGCCAGCGTCGGCCATGGGTGCGAATATAAAATGCTGAAGAAATGCACCAATATTATATAGACCGTTTGAATTCAAAATTTTTTTTTAAATTAAAAAACCAAAATTGAATATAAAAAAGCGTATAATTTCAACAATGACATGTTACATTATACTATTACAATACATATTTATAAGATATGCAATTTGCATAAATGTATATATTATATATTTGTATATATACACATATATAATGTGTACTGTAATATAAATAAATATATATATATATATATATATATATATATATATATACATTGTATATATATATATATATATATATATATATATAAATTGCACATAAATGTATGACGATTAGTGAGCTTTATAAACTATGCGCAAATAGCATATAAACGTACATAAATGTATATATTATCCACTGTGTATGTGCATATATATATATATATATATATATATATATAGAATTTTATGATATGAGTGGAACGAATATTAATTGTTTAATATGAACAAAACAGCACTCAGATTTGTTTAACACAACTTTATTTTATGATTACAGACCATGGTCTCGAAACGTCTGTAATCATAAAATAAGTTGTGTTAAACAAATCTGAGCGCTGTTTTGTTCATATTAAACAATTAATATATATATATATATATATATATATATATATATATATATAAATATATCATATATGATTACAATAGATGCTACTAAACTTTATAAACTATGTACAAATGGCATAGAAAAGTACATACATGTACACATTATATATATATATATATATATATATATATATATATATAAATTGCACATAAATGTATGACGATTAGTGAGCTTTATGAACTATGCACAAATAGCATAGAAACGTACATAAATATTATCCACTGTGTATGTGCATATATATATATATATATATCATATATGATTACAATAGATGCTACTAAGCTTTATACACTATGTACAAATGGCATAGAAATGTACATACATTTACATGTATATATATATATATATATATATATATGTACATATGGTTGTTCAATGTCTTGTGTGGACAGGGTGGTGTGTCCAAGCCTCGCTTTCTTGTATTCAAAAATAGACCAATTGCAGCACTGCAAAATGAAATGGCCATTTCATATCACACACTATTCTTCCCTCAATTGAGATTGAGTTTTAGCTCACAGACCTGCCCTAAGGCACAGACTCCTATTATGTGTGTGTGTGTGTGTGTTTTCATGTCAAAAAACTATCTAAATTATATATTTTTTTCTAGATTGCTAGAAAATTTAAATATAATTTAGACATTATCTATACCATATAACTAAAGTATTGAGAATTGATCCGAATAATAAATACCAAACAAAAGAGATAGAAGTTACTAAAACTCTCTTCATGCGCTCAAAAGTTAACTTAAAATCCCAGCAACAACAATTCAAAAAGGTCATAAATTTATATTGCAATCAAAAAAGAGAAACATATTCGAAAATAAGGAATAACATTTATGCCTAAGATATTCCTGTAAATTAACTCTGTTTATATTCATCTTGGTGCTCAATCAAATAATGATAAGTTACATTAAATCTATGTATAGTCTCTATCTGAAAACCTTTTCTGCACATTGCGTTAATCTGCTTTTAAATGTTGATCAAAATATCATTATCATCATTATCACAAAGAAAAAGAAATCATTATGTTCTCATAACAGTAACTGGCAAAAGTTCAAGAAAGTTATATGCAAACACATTTGCCAATAAATTAAAGAACAAAACCAAAATTACTTTTATCTGAAAAGCATATCAACAGCTTACTAAAATAAATTACTATAAGGGGATGTCATTTGCAAACTATTCTGCTGTTATCCGGTAAATTATTGTACAATTCATGATCTATATACTTCTCGACATCTGTTAAATGTATTATCACCAATAATAAACAGAAATAAACTGTTTAGCAAAATATACTCCATGAAGTAGCCACTTATTTACAATTTCTACATTTGCTAAGACATTTAACAACTTCGTTATTTATTACTATAGATTTATAAAAAAAAAACACATTCATTAAACAATCACAAAAAATATGAACAGTTCAAGTATCAACTATTTGATTTGAAAAAGACAAGAGCATGATCAGAAAATAAACTTTCTCTACCATTTGCCAGTTCCTGAAAACCAACAATATCATCGTTTTTACAGTCGTTAAAGAATGCAGATGATAATGATATTTCATCAAACATCAGAATACAGTTTTTGCTATTCACATATTTTTTCTGTGCCATAGCTGAACCCAATGTTTGGAAAAGGGTCTCATTAATACCACTATACAAGGGAATTGCTGAGAGCAACTTTCTCAATGTTTGAGGAGCAGGCAGAACAAATATTTTTCTCCAAAAGTAATAACCTCTTAGAGAAATTTTATGCAGAGTTAAAGCAAGAATTTTATCATCAAGTGTAAATTTTCTTTCTTTTCGCTTCTTTGTATGTTCTCTTAGTTGCCTTAATATAAAATTACGAGCCCTCTTATTTAATGTTGCTGGGAGATAAGCAAAATTGTCAGCACATTTGACACTTTCTTGTAACTTCTGCCTCAATATTTTTTTTGTATATTTATCCTTCTGACTTCTTTTCTCAATACATTTGTTATATGGTATAAATTTTGTTTTTTGCATATCTGGTCTCTGCAGTGCTTAAGAACCTCTGCTGAAAAAAAATATCTAGAATCATTTGCTACGAACTTAATTTGTAGTATAAAAATTTTTAAATAACTCACCTTTCAGGGACGGTTTTCCATCTTCAGTTTTGCCAGAACAATACAAAAAAGTGTTATAAAAAAAATAATTTTTCAATAACATAGCTTCCAGAAAGGGATTTAGTAAGACGGGTGTCTTGTATTTATAACCTTAAAATTCCTAGCATTGATACTGTTAAATGTCTCAGTTATTGAGCTACAATAAAAAATTATATCAGAAGTTCTAGTAATAGATGCGAGTATTTTGTTGTGTACATATTGATAAAACTTATTCACCTAGTTCTCACCATCAGTGCTCAGCCCGGGCTCCAGTTATTTTACTAATCATTTTACATATTACGTCTTTTTCTGCAGGAAATACACCATTTTCGCATATTTGTTGGTGTTCCGCATTATTGTACACCGCACAACAAACGAGGTTTAACAAACATTTGACACTTTGACACTAAAATATTATTCCGCCATATTAGATTCTCGAATATTTTCTTTAGCCCGTTTTGTAGCGCTACCAGCGCTCCAAACGAGGGAGAGGGAACTAAAAACGAGATTACAGATGTTTGTTCCGTGATTACCGGCCATGGTTCTAATATATGCTAAAACTGTCAAAAAATGATAAAACATGAATTTAAATTGATTTAAATGTTGGAAATTGATATTTTTGGAAATATTTTGTAAATATTTAAAATTTATCAATTTATAATTAATTTTTTTATATACATTTTATTGAGACAATTGGATTTGTGACTGTTCAACTGTCAAATTTGAATTTGTAGTCAATGTTGAGTACTTTCATTTATATATAATATTTAATTTTGATATCTAATATGTTTTTAATATAATTTACAATCTATTTGTGTCACTTTTTGAGATTTTTCACTTTATTTACGTTTATATATAAAATTATTGTGTTAATTGACATTTGACAGGTGACGGGTGACACTTGACAGTTGTCAGTTGACAGTTGAATAACGTCAAAGTTCAAGTTAAACATAATCTCAAATTTTTAATAAAACTGCAAATATTCAATCATTTTCATTACGTAAATAACAGATTCGTATTTATAATTACTAATAATATTAATTTTATATTAAATAAACAGCCGAATTAAAAAACATTAGTTAATATTGTATCTATTATACACCAATAACCTTAAAGACGCAAAATTAAAGGGAAGATACATATTATATGCAGACGATACAGCGATAGTATATGCGGATAAGGATAAAAAAAGACTCGAAGATATTATAAACACGGACATGAAAATATACACCGAGTGGCTAACTGAAAATAAACTAACAATTAACATAGATAAAACAAAATACATATATTTCAAACATAGAAAAAATACTGAGAACACTAAACTAAAAATTGAAGTAATAATAGAGCAATAGAGGAAGTGGAAAGCATAAAATACTTAGGACTGATAATAAATGAAAAACTGACATGGACAGACCATATAAACAAAATAAAAAGAAAGATAGGAACATTACCGTGGCATTGAAACGGATCCACTCTTTCGGCAAAAAAAATAAAATACTAATTCTTAAACGCAATATACCTATAATTTTATATGGCATACAACATGGAGCCAAACAACTAAAGCAAACCTAAATGACATACAGAGAAATAATGAATAAAGCCATAAAAATAGCATATAATTTACCACATCTAACACCCACCAAATACCTGCAGAGAGAAACAAAAATACATTCACTAAATAACATAATTGAAATAGAGAAATGCAAACTAATACACAAAATGAAATTTACCCGAATTAAAACAAGTGCAACAATAGACACAAATCAAGATATACATGAACACTACACGAGACAACACAACAATTTTCACATTGAACGCATAGAGAAAAGAATTTGAGGAAAATGTCATATGGAGTGCTACCAAAATATAACGAATTGCCAGACTATATTAAGATGACCAATGATAATGAAATTTTAAAAGAAAAATAAAGTGAGCTATATAGAAATTGAAGACAAGAAGACTGAAGATTTATATATATATAATATATAGATATTATTTAATGAAATAGATTTATAGTCAAATGAAATGTAAATATTATATGAAAACTGTTTTTCATAATCTCTCATACCAGGGCACCTCTTTCGACTGAGATATGAAAAATAATGTATATATGTAAATAAATAAAATAACGTTCAAATAAAAAAAAAAAAAATAAAAAAAATAAAAAAAAAAAAAAAAAATATCATTTATCTTGACACTTCACTATGGTTCTAATATATGCTAAAACTGTCCACAAAAATGATGCAAATATGAATTTTAAATATTAAAATTATATTTTTTGTAGACTATAATTTATTATTAGCAAAATATTGTATATCTAAAGCATAAGCGATTTAATTTAGATAGATCAACAATTGTTTACGATTTAAATTAAATATTTTCAAAACACGAATCGTTTGCGGTTGCGGTTGACAGTGTTAGGTTGATTGACAGTTTTGTAACCGACCATATTGGAAATCAAAAATGATTTGGTTCATTTTTTATATTATTGTTTAGATTCTTTAAATTTTGTTTTAACACTTATATATTATTATATATCATTAGAAAGCTAATAAAATTATGTACAAATCTTAATATAGTAATTTAAAACTTATTTGCTTCTAAAACTATAAAATAAATTTTTATAAACCTTAATTTAAATCGTACCAAATGGCGGTTGTGTCAGTTCATAATAAAACCTCTTGTGATAAAAATATAACAACTTATTAACACTTAGTACCCACGTAATTAAGTGTTAATATTAAATAAACATTTAATATTTATCATATATAATTAATTTATATTTCATTTATATATCATTTATCATATCGATATTTAGTAAAGTTTATAGGTTTATCTTCAGGTGATGCAATATTTTTGACACTTGGTGACACATGTCTTAAACCACAAATTGTTCGCATTTATTTATGTAATATTTTTTAATTTTTAATCTAATTGTGTGTGTTTAAAGTGCAACAAATAAATTTTAATAATGCCTACTATTGGTGTGAAACGAGATTTATTGTTTATTAAGGCTTTGGGGAAAGAATACAGTAAGTGATAAATGAACTAGATAGAAAACATTTATAAATAAAATGTAAATGAAATCATTGTTTAAAATTGTATAAAGTAGCCTTAGTAGATGACAAAACTTTATAGATTAGTGTAATTATTTATTATTATATTTGGTTATTAAATGTGGCAAAAGTTTTGCCGGTGAACATATGTTACAAGACCTAGCTCCTATTGACTTAATCATGTTTACATTTCACGCCGAAGAAGAGTTCCAAAATCTGTGTTTTGCCTTTGGTTGGAACTTGATGAAGTGGTGAGTAAACTTAGTATAACTTTTTTCTGAATAATTATGCATTAAGTTCCAATGACAATATTATATATTATTTAGATTTTTCTATGACTATTTCTCATTGTGTCTTTTTATTCTAGACGACAGAAAAGCACATGTTAGTGAAAGAACAAGGCGATGTTTCTGCAGCTAAAGATGCCTCCGAGGAAATTATTTACAGAATTGATATACCAGCAAACCGTTACGATTTGCTGTGTCTGGAAGGCTTGGTTGCGGGGCTTCTTGTATTCCAAGGAAAGTAAGTAATATTTTTAAAATTTTAAGATCTTAAAAATGGTTGGGTATGAATTTTGTAAAAATGTATTATTGAAGTGATAACTTTCATTTTTTAATAATAAAAGAATTATTTTCATATACATTTCTAATATAAAAAATATTATTAAAATATAAAGTATTGCTTGTATAAATATTTTAATGAGATTTCTAATGAAGTCGTGTTAAAATAGAAAGAGACAAAATGGAAATGGAAGCATAATAAAAATATATGAAATTGTTGTAAGTTGTCTGAAAGTCCTTCCAGCGATCTGGATGTGTTCACTAGAAGTTTCAACAAAATCTTCATTTTTTTTTATAGCATAAAATACTACTTTCACCTTATTATTTTTTTTGTATTCTAGAATGGCACCTCCAAAGTTTCGGTTGACTGATAACTCGGACAAAATACAGCAATTGGTTTTAACACCAGCCACAGCTCAAATTAGACCATTTGCAGTTGCTGCAGTTTTAAGAAACATTACATTCACACCAGATAGTTATAACAGTTTCATCGACTTACAGGTAAGGAACAGAAACAGAAACAATTCATATTTTTCATAAAACCTCCGCTTTGCCCTTATCACGGAAACCGCCATTAGGCATTACTTTGTGGGGGGAGGATCTAGAATCATAGAAATTATATTCCCAAGTCTAATTATCTTTATCCTTTCTTTTTTAGGATAAACTCCACCAAAACCTCTGTCGCAAAAGATCACTAGTTGCAATAGGCACACACGACTTAGACACAATTTCTGGACCGTTCACTTACGATGCTCTTCCTCCGAACGAAATTAAATTCAAACCTTTGAATCAAGATAAAGAGATGACGGCTGTTGAACTTATGGAGTTTTATTCGGTAAGTTGATAAAATAAAAATCACATAATAAATAATTCAGGCCTTATCATTAATTTTCTATTTGTATCTATTTATTAGACCCATGCTCAGTTGAAGCAATACCTTCCAATAATACGTGAAAGTCCGGTGTATCCTGTTATCAAGGATTCTAAAGGAATTGTTCTGTCTTTGCCGCCGATTATAAATGGAGATCATTCCAAAATTACGTTAGATACTAAAAATGTGTTCATCGAATGTACGGCTACTGATTTAACTAAGGTAAGTGATTTTTTTAATTTTTTTTTTAATTACAATATATGTTACAACTGCTGAATATTTTAAAATCTAGTAACAGTAATGAACAATAACATAAGTTTAATGAAGAAATAGTACAAAGGATAGTATTTATAATTAAAATGATATCCGTAGTATGATGATTTAATATAAAATAAAAGCAAATAATAATAAAATTAATAAAAACAATAATTGTCAATGGATTTCATTTATATTCTTATAGGTTTCTATTTAGATTCTGTTAGTTTCTTTTTGGATTTTTAGAAGATTCTTTCTAGAGTCTGTTTGCTTTTTTACAGAAATTTCATTGGATATTTACTAGAATAATATTACTTATTACTTATATCTTTATAAGATTATCTTTTTTATTCTTATTAGGCTCTTATTACATTGTTATTAGACTCTTATAAAATTCTTATTGGATTCCTTTTAGATTTTATAGGTTTCTTCTTTTAAGTAATGATTGGTTTCTTGTTGGATTCTTATAAAGATAATTTAATTACTTTTTTAATCATATATAATAATATATACTTGTTTGAACAAATTATTAACAAAATCAATCAAAATATAAAAATATGTAACCAGCAGACATCTTGGTTTACCAAAAGTGACGTCACTATTAAATTATAAAGTTTAAACAATTATTTTAACATAATTTTGTTCCAAATGTTTTTTAGTGTTATATACAGATTTATAGATAATTTTATTAGCTTTCTAATGATATATAATAGTATACACTTATTTTAACAAATTATTAACAAAATTGATCAAATTAAAAAAAAAATGATATGGCGCGAACATACTCCCGGCCTTGAAATACACGATTTCAAAAATTCTTGCCGAAATCTTTTTGCTTTTTTACAGAAATTTTATTGCGGTTAAAATTAAAATTTGATTGGACTCTTTTTATATTCTTGTTACATTTTCATTGGACTTGTATAAAATAGTTGATTTTTTTTAATTACAATATATGTTACAACTGCTAAATAATTTAGAACAATAATATAAATTTAAATAAGAAAAAGAAGACGAAATAAAGGAGAGTATTTACATTAAAATGATATCCGTAGTATGATGATTTAATATAAAATAAAAGCAAATAATAATTGATAATAAAATTAATAAATGAAATAAATAAAATTTGTGAATAATAAAAATAATACTAGAAAAACTATAAAGTGTAATGAAAATAATAAGTAACTAATAAAAATACTAAAGAGTAATAAATATAATAAAATAACAATATTAGAAGCTATGTGAATAAAACGTGTTTAAAAACATTATACGCGGGGTGGGTATAAATACCCGTTTTGAGGATTTTTATGAATTTGATTGTTTTCACTTTAAAATTAGTTTTTATATGATATTGATAGAGTTTGTTGATAATTTTGTTTTCTGTAGATTTTGAAAATTTTGTTGTTTATTTTAGTATTTTGGTAATTAGCAATATGTTATTTTAGGACATTTTTTATGTTTATTCAAAGATAGAATTTGTTGGTAGTTTTTTGTGTAGATTTTGTAGATTGTTGCTGTTTATTTTAGTATTTTGATAATTAGCAATATGTGGATTTAGGACAATTTTAGCGTTTATTCAAATAATTTAATTTTTTTATTCTAAACATTATAATTTGTATACATTAATAAAAACTAGATAAAATTTACTAAAATCTAGTAAAAATTGTTATATACACTTTTGTATCAAAATTTTGAATAATTTGTAGTCGAATTGCGGACTTTAGTATTCTTATATATATATGAATTTAGTACATTTTTTTACTTTTCTTTAAATTACTTTTAATTTTTTTCTAGGACATTATGATTTATTTACATTAGTGAAAATCAGATAAAATTTACTAAAATCTAGTAAGTAAACAGCACATACATAATGAACTTTTCATTAAAATTTGTTGAAACATTTATTTTCTGGTAATATAGTTAGCAATATTTTAGTCATTTTTTTACATTTTTTTAGAAATATCTTGGAAATTTGTTCCCAGCTACTTTTATTTTAGTTTTGTTTTTTGTTTTTTGTTTTATATACAGCAGTGAAAACTAGATAAAATGTACTAAAATCTTGTAAAAACTGTTATATATACTTGAATATTGAAATTTTGAATAATTTGTAGTTGAATTCGGGCATTAGTATTAATATATGAATTTAGGACATTCTTTTACGTTTCTTCAAATAACTTTTAATTTTTTTTGGGACATAATAATTTATTTACATTAGTTAAAACTAGATAAAATTTACTAAAATCTAGTAAAACCTGTTATATACACTTGGATATCAAAATTTTGAATGATTTATAGTTGAAATGCCGACTTTAGTATTTCCCAAAATTTGCATTACATATATGAATTTAGAACATTTTTTTCTTTACTTTTGTTTAAATAACTTTTAATTTTCTTTTAAGACATCCTAATTTATATACATTAGTTAAAACTAAATAAAATTTACTAAAATCTAGTAAAACCTGTTATATACACTTGGATATCAAAATTTTGAATAATTCGTAGTTGAAATGCGTGTTTTAGTATTCTCTTAATTAGCAATTCATATATGAATGAATTTAGAACATTTTTTTTACATTTCTTCAAATAACTTTTAATTTTCTTCCAAGACATTATTATTAGGTTGTCAAATATCTCCCTTCCGCTTTTTTGCTCTTGGTTTATAATACAAAAAAGCGGAAGGAAGATATTTGACAGCCTATTATTATTTTACATTAGTAAAAACTAGATAAAATTCACTAAAATCTAGTAAAAACTGTTATATACACTTACATAGTGAAATGTTGAATAAAACTTGTTGTAATATTGATTTTCTGGTAATATATTTATCAATATGCGAATTTTTTTATTTGCATAAATTTATTGGCGATCAAAATAATATACATACATTTATATGTGAATTTGGGTCATTTTTTTTACATTCTTTGGAATATCTTAGAAATTAGTTCCTAGCTACTATGTTGTATATATATCAGTGAAAACTAGATAAAATTGACTAAAATCTAGTAAAAGCTGTTATATACACTTGCATATTAAAATTTTGAATAATTTGTAGTCGAAATGTGGACTGAAGTATTTTAATAATTTACAGTTCATGGATTTAGGACATTTTTTCACATTTTTTTAAACAACTTGCTTTAAACAACTAGTTTTGACGACTTTTATGAGTTTGGATGTTTTTATTTTAAAATCGGTTTTTATATGATATTGAGAGAGTTTGTTGATAGTTTTGCTTTCTGCAGATTTTGAAAATTTTGTACATTTGTTGTTTATTTTAGTATTTTGATAATTAGTAATATGTGAATTTTAGTCATTTTTTATGTTTTTTTAGAATATCTTGGAAATTTGTTCCCAGCTATTTTATTTTATATATATCAGCGAAAACTAGATAAAATTTACTAAAATCTAGTAAAACCTGTTATATACGCTCGGGTAATAAAATTTTGAATAATTTGTAGTTGAAATGCTCTTAATGTCGTAGACTTTAGTATTCTTCAATATTTTCGTAATGGCAGAACATTTTTTACTTTTCTACAAATAACTTTTAATTTTTTTCTAAGACATAATGATTTATTTACATTAGTAAAAACTAGATAAAATTTACTAAAATGTAGTAAAAACTATTATATACACTTGGATACTGAAATTATGAATAATTCGTACTTCAAGTACAGACTTTAGTTTTTCCCACAATTTGCTTTACATATATGAATTCAGAACAATTTTTTTTACATTTTTTCAAATAACTTTTAATTTCCTTTTAAGACATTATAATTTATTTACATCAGCAAAAACTAGATAACATTTTCTAAATGATAGTAAAAACTAATACTTACTTTTATTATTCAGAAATTTTATTTATATTATTTATTAATTTTACTTTTATTATTATTTGCTTATATTTTATATCAAATCATATTACGGATATTATTTTCATTTAAATTTTATCCTTTGCACTTTTATTTATTTAAATTTATGTTATTATTTATCAATATTACTAGATGTTAATAATTTAACAGTTGTAATAATTATTGAATTTAAAAAAAAAAAACTTATAGATTTTAAAATTTTGAATAATTTATAGTTGAAATGCAGACTTCAATATTTTCATAATGGCAGAACATTTTTTACTTTTCTACAAATAACTTTTAATTTTCTTCTAAGACATTATTTTTCATTACATCAGCAAAAATTAGATAAAATTTATTAAAAACTAGTGAAAACTGTTATATACACTCGTATATCAAAATCTTGTATAACTCATACTTCAAGTGCAGTCTTTCCCACAATTTGCTATACATATATGGACTTATGACATTTTTTTACGTTTCTTCAAATAACTTTTAATTTTCTTCTAAGACATTATAATTTATTTACATTAGCAAAAACTAGATAAAATTTACTAAAATCTAGTAAAACTTGTTACATACACCCGGATACCAAAATTTTGAATAATTTATAGTCGAAATGCCGACTTTAGTATTCTGATACCAACTTTCAATATATTTTTAGGCAAAAGTAGTTCTCGATACAATAGTTTGCATGTTTTCTGGATATTGTGAAGACGAATATTCTATCGAATATTGTGAAGTCGTTAATTCCGATGGGTCCAGTGTGAAATATCCAGAGCTCCAATATAGGGATGATTTTATTAATTGGGAGCAGGCTAATAAATATATTGGAATCAAGTAAGAAATAATATATATATATATATATATATATATATATATATATATATATACTAGCGCTAACCCGGCAAACGTTGTTTTGCCATAAAAATATGCCTAAATTGATAAAAAATTAATAAAAGTGCCAAAAATCAAATATTTAATAGATTTGGACTCTGATTCTTTGACAAATAGTTAAAAACTTGTTATAATTTTCAAAATTATTTGACATTTCATACTTCCGAAATTAATTCACTCGCATCATAGTTTTTTTGTTTATTATACTTTTGTCATAAAATTTTCCTTCAAATATTATTTATTTGTTAATAAATTAATAATTATTTTAAGTCATCAATTAATAATTATATAATTGTTAAATTCATAAGTTTGGCTAAATCAACACAGGAATATTGTGGAAATAAATATTTTTTTACATAAAGATCTGATTTTTGACATTTGCATTTTATTTCAAATTAATTATAACTGTCAAAATATTTTCTTTTCGGTCAAAATTCAATATAATATGATATAATATTTAGTTTGTCTAATTTGTTTTTGTCAGATTCCAATGATACCCTCAGATTGTACTATTCCATTCAAGAGGTTACAATTTCCTGTAAGATTAGCATTTGCGATGACAGTCAAAATATATCTTAACTGATATATTAATAATAATATTATATTTTAATTACACAAATTTCTTTACATCCCGATAAATAATTCCAACGCATCATAGTGTTTTGTTTATTTTAATTTTATTTATGTCAAATAGTGAAATTTTTTTTAAATCAATGAATAAATTAGATTTCAGTCTAAATCAACGCACTACCTTTATCTAAATATACAATTTTTTATATAAATATCAGATTTTCTACTTTTGCATTTAATTTAAAAATATTGAATGTCAATATCATATATCTAATATGCACTAAATTTTTAAATGCCAAAATATTTCCTTTTTGATCGATATGATATAATTTATATCTATAATTTTATTGGCAATATTGCCTATAACATAACTTGGAATAAATAATTTGTTTCTTATTGAAGTCGTTAAAAATTATTTTTTTTTGAACTGTCAAAATGTTTTTATGAAATTCAATATGTCGCTTTTTTATTGTGATCTATAATGTTTTAATCGCTGATCAAACAAATTTTCGACTATAAATTGATATTCATTTTATCCCTGAAACTAACATGGATAAAGTTCTGAGAAATTTGATTCCAAATCTATTAAATGTTTGATTTTTGACATTTTTATTAATTTTTGTACTGTAAAATATTGAATGATTATTTATCAAAATTGTAATATTTAGACTATAATTTTAGATGAATATGCTATCTATTTTGGCATAGCAATTAGTTTTTTTTTTATTTGAAATCAAGTGAAACATAAATATATTCATTTGATATTTTTCCATAAATATCCGATTTATGACATTGTTTTCAATTATTTTTAATTTATTTTGAATTAGCAAATGTCAAAAAATATAATTAAAATTTGCATTAAATATTGTCTATAAATAATATGTCATTTTATAAGTATTATTTATTACTCTGGTGCTTGATATGGATATAAGTTTGTAATAAAATAGATTCTTTCTGACAAATAGTTAAAAACTTGTTATAATTTTCAAAATTATTTGACATTTCATACTTCCAAAATTAATTCACTCGCATCATTGATTAGTCTAAATCAACGCAGTATTATTATCTAAATATACAATTTTTTATATAAATATCAGATTTTGCATTTAATTTAAATAGTGAATGTCAATTTCATATATCCAATATGCACTAAATTTATAAATGTCAAAATATTTCATTTTTGGTCGAAAATGATAGTATCTATTTTACAATACTGTTTGGTATCAATAATTTGCTTGGCAATATTGCCTATAACATAACTTGGAATAATTTATTTATTTGCTTCTTATTGAAGTAAATCGTTAAACATTTTTTTGTGAAATGCCAAAATTTTGTTTATGATTAATTTTAAATTAAATATGTCGCTTTTTTATTGTGATCTCTGATCTATAATGTTTTGATGAAGTTTTGGTTTCCAAAATAATTTGGTAAGCTAATCAAATAAATCTAAATCGTAAATCTATTTATATAATTATTTTCATGAATATTGACAAATGACATTTCACTTTTTTCATGTCAACATTTATTTAAATTTATAAACATTGATTTTTAATTAGATTTAAAACTATAAACAATGATTTTGAATATAGCATTTCATCTAATTCGGATATGCATATTGGATATATCTATATATGTATATGTTTTTGATATATATTTTTTGAACTGTCAAATATTTTTTTTCAAAAATCATAAAACTTTTTTCTCGATTTTTTCATTAATTTTGACATTTGTCATTTTAGTGTTTTGTTTTTTTTTGGTCATTTTCTGTCAAAATTTTTAGAAATTTATAAAAATTATATATGTATATTTAAAATTTACTTTTCAAAATTTCCTATAACCTAAGTTGGATATATATGCACACGATGAGCCAATAAAATTTAAAATCGGTTTAGTAGTTTGGGCGTCCATCGCGAACCAACATCGTGACACGAGATTTATATATATATATATATATATATATATATATATATACGAGGTGTGTTCAAAAAGTACCCGGAATTACTAATAATTAAATTTCGCGGGTCTGGAGTGTCTGATTGTCAAAATTTTTTTTTTATTGTGTTGGTATACATGCCCCTAAAGTATGATGAAATTTTCAGCTATATTCACTGTTTACTTTGTCTGTGGTAGTCGCTAAGTTCGACGTGTTTTTCTGAGCTCGGCCATTTTTACAATGGAAGAATTGAAAAGTCAAAGAATTTGTATTAAATTTTGCGTAAAAAATGAAATAAAGTGTTGCAAAGTGCAAAAATTCACCAGATATGGCTCCGTGTGACTTTTTCCCATTCCCAAAGTTGAAGAGACCCATGAAAGGACGGCGGTTTTCCTCGATTGAAGAAATAAAGGCCGAATCGCCGAGAGTGCTCAAGGACATATCAAAAAGTGAATATCAAGGGTGCTTCGAAAATTGGAAAAAACGCTGGCATAAGTGTATTATATCTGGGGGGGGACTACTTTGAAGGGGACCACATTAATGTAGACGAATAAATAAATATTTTTTTGAAAAAACGAAAATTCCGGGTACTTTTTGAACAGACCTCGTATATATATATATATATATATATATATATATATATATTCGATGATTTCTAAATATTTCCGATTATTTTTTTGTTTATAGAGAACCTGCTGATAAAATAGCCTCAATGTTAACACGTATGTGTCTAGTTTCGCAAGTTGAAGATGGAACTAAGTTGAAAGTTACAATTCCTCCGACGAGACATGATGTTATTCATGCTTGTGATATATATGAAGATGTGGCGATTGCGTATGGGTAAGTCTAATTAAGAATTATCAATTATATTTTTTTTTGGCTTAAAATACACCTTTTAAAATATGATTAATATAACTAACTAGCAAAACCGACGAACTCCGTTTCGACACCAGATGGTTTCGTGAGAAAGATGAAGAAATTTTTTGTTTGTTTTATATTTCAAAAGGAAAAATTTGATTTTATTGCACAACAGTAATGATTTTATTTCGATTACAAAAATGAAGTGTTTTTAGTTGAACTTCTCTAAGTAAATAAAAGTGAATCCGCAAATTATCCGTTTCATTGAAGTGCTCTTTGGTAAACCACATTTTTTGTTTTCTGGTCTGACGTTAATACAAACAAAGCGGATGGTTTCCGAACTCGTGAACAGGCAACGTATAACTGCCCATGTGAAAAACAATGATTTTCTAAATAATCTATTTGAAATTTATCCCGCAAACACTAAGCGATTGGCCTTGCGACTTGTTATTGCGAACGCAAGGCGAACTGGAAATTGCAATCGTTTGAAGTCAAACGGAAGACCAGTCGGAATCATTGGTATGTCACCAAATCGGCAGCAATTTTTGATTGAATGGTGAAATTCAGTGCGTGTACATCATTATTCTTTGCGGCAAGAATTGCTCGTTGACTTAACCA
This sequence comes from Ctenocephalides felis, assembly GCF_003426905.1. NCBI lineage: Eukaryota > Metazoa > Arthropoda > Insecta > Siphonaptera > Pulicidae > Ctenocephalides > Ctenocephalides felis. Next base: position 36,512,552 of record NW_020539726.1, on the reverse strand, counting down.
ATTATAATTCTGATTTTTTTTGATATTTAAACAAAATATTAAAAATCAACATATAGTTTTATTTTGCAATATTATGAAGCAAACTAGTGGGGCGCATGGCATTGTGCCTTAAGGCAAATTGCTGGATCTTCTCGTACCAAAAATTATTTTTTTTTTAAATTGATTAACATTTTTGAAAAAAATTTACTCTGAAAAATTAGATTTTTGAGAAACTATAAATTTTCGTCAATTTTTTTTTTTTTTAAAAAAAAAAAAACTTTTTGAAGAAAAATTTATTTTGAAATATTTTGGAAATTCTGAACTATTTTTCAAAGCAATCGTACTGCTTTAACTGCATAGAGACGAAATATCGAAGCGCGTAAGCGCCGCGTCGCCGTCTAACTGATAAGCATTGGTACGGAACCCATAGGAATGTAAAAAAAATATACTTATTGTTAAAATCTCTGTAAAATATCTGATAATTTGATGTGCATATGTCTAATGATCATTTTTCACTGCCAGATGGCATTTTTTTTTACTTTTTTTTTTTACTAGATTTCCGAAATCGCTTGGCCTACCTTCATGAAAATTTGATCAGTTTTTCGTCTTGTTAATACAAGTAAAATGTTTTTTGAATTATTCAAATTGGATGCTCCGGTCTCTTAAAAACTGAGTTACCGTTTTTGACACTTTTTGCCCCGTATCTTCGGAACGGCTAAACCTGCCTCCACCAAAATCTAATCAGCACGTTTCCTTATCAATATGAATCGAATGTTTTTTAAATTATTTAAATCGGTTGATCGGTGTTCCCGAAATCGTCGACGAAAATTTGTATCCGCACACATACACACACGCCCACACATACACACACACACATACATCCATTTTTTCTAAGGTATGCCAAAATATTCAGAAACCTTTGAAACGTCGAGAAATGCAAAAATTTTCATTTTCGATTTTTTTTCGATTACTATAACTTACCCTACGGGAAGTTAAAAATGATGCATACCCCTTACACCTCACCCCTTTTTAAATATTTGAGAAATCCATAAGGATTTTTGTTTATTTTTTAACTTCCCGAAGGAGAAGTTTGTTTTCATCAATAAATCCGATTCTCTAATTTTATGTTTTCTCCTGGACGTTTCAAACCGTTCTGAATCGAATGAGACTAAATTTGGAAAAAGTATTTGTGTGTGTGGAACAGATTTTTTACCGTTTTTTCAAAATCGATTCCAAAAACAATTATATAAAAAAGAAAAAAAATTTTACGATTTTTTCGTAAATTCGTTCGAAATATTTGACGTAAGGTAGGGCGTTCATTTATCACGTGATGTTTTAGGGGATGGGAGGTTTGACAAAAAATTACGAAATATCACGTGGGGGATCGCGGGGTATATTAAGATATAACGTGTATTTATTTTTAACCTGATTTTTTTTATAAATCCAAACATTTAAAAAAAAATCAATCTCACATTTTTTTCTCATAACTAAAAATAATATAATATAATTATAATATAATATTGAATATCACTACGAATCACCAAGGGGAAGGGGGGTTCAAAAATCCTTATAATATTGGTCACGTGATCAATGGACGCCCTCTTATATTTTGTCTTAATTATTTGGTCACGAATTAATTTTTATTTTTTATCAGGTATAATAATATTAAGAAAAGTTTGCCGGGTGCTGCTTGCATTGCAAAACAATTTCCAATCAATCAACTTACCGAACACCTTCGCCAACATATTGCTCATGCTGGATTTACAGAAGCCCTAACCTTTTCGCTGGTAAGTTGTAATAAAAAAATAATGATGACAAATTAGATTTGATTCAAAAAAACGTGATGAATGAAACGTTTTTTTCTGTTTTATATTTTTAGTGTTCCCGTGACGACATAGCGACAAAGCTGAATCATAAAATAGAATCTTTGCCCGCTGTTCATATCTCGAATCCGAAAACACTAGAGTTCCAAGTTGCTAGAACTACCTTAGTGCCTGGTTTGTTGAAAACGTTAGCTGCCAATAAAAAAATGCCCTTGCCTTTGAAATTGTTCGAAGTCAGTGATGTCGTCTTGAAGGATTCCACAAAAGGTAAAATAAAAAATAAAATAATAAAAAAGGTAAAATAAAAAATCAAAGAAGAAATAAAAAAAAGAAAAAATTTAAAAAAAAATATATAAAAATATAAAAATGTCTATTTTTACTTGAAAATATAAATAAAAGATAACTGTTACATAACATATTAACCCTATCCACTCGCGAATTCCAGAATTTATATGTATTTTACCGCCGGAGCGGCGGCATCCGAGTCGAAAGGGTTAATATTTTTTTAAATTGTCTGTCTCGTTTGAGCTAGTTTCCGAAACTGCGTACCGATTTTAATTGAAATTAAGTTTAGTAGTTTTCTGGTAAAATTGATTAATATCTGTGGGGTCCATTTGTATAAATTTAATAATTAAGCAAATTTTTTACAAATCTTTTTGAAAATTTTTATTTTTATTTTTTTACAACAGTTTACTAGCCTAAAATATTTTGCAGCTTTTCCTAGGTCTATAATATTTTACAACTTCTTTTATGCCTATAATATTTTACTACTTTTCATAGGCCTATAATATTTTACAACTTTTCATAGGCCTATAATATTTTACAACTTTCCATAAGCCTATAATATTTTACTAATTTTTATTAGCCTATAATATTTTGCAAACTCTTTTATGCCTATAATATTTTACAAATTTTTATTGGCCTATAATATTTTACAAACTCTTTTATTCCTATAATATTTTGCAACTTTCCATAGGCCTATAATATTTTACAACTTTTTATAGACCTATCATATTTTACTTTCCATAGGCCTGTAATATTTTACAAATTTTAACAAGCGTAAAATATTTAACTTTCCATAGGCCTATAATATTTTACAAATTTCCAAGAGTTTTCAAAATCTGTTCATTATTAACTGACTAATTGATTTTGAAATATTGTTATTTTCACAGGCCTATAATATTTTACGAAGTTTTTTATTAACAAATTTTCAAAATCTATTATTTTTGCAAAAACATTTATTAACTAGCGCCTTTATATATTTTATTGTTTTCGCAGGCTTATAATATATTACAACTTTTCATAGGCCTATAATATTTTACAAGAATCGTTTCCAATCTCAAGTCTATTCAATGAATTTCCAAATTCCGTTTATGATTTTTTGTAACTAATTGATTTTAAAATAATTTATTTCCATAGGCCTATAATATTTTACAACTTTCCTTATGCCTATATATTTACTATATATATATCATTATTCCTATAATATTTTACGAAGTTTTTTATCAACAAATTTTCAAAATATATTATTTTTGCAAGAAATATTAAATATTAAAAATGATGCATACCCCTTACACCTCACCCTTTTTTAAATTCTGTGAAATTCGTAAGGATTTTTGTTTATTTTTTAACGTCCCGAAGGAGAAGTTTGTTTTCATCAAAAAATCCCTTTTATTATTTCTATAGGCCTATAATATTTTACAACTTTCCACAGGCCTATAATATTTTACAAAGTTTTTTGCCAACAAATTTTCAAAATCTGTCATTTTTTGCAAGAAAATTCATTAACAAGTGCACTTAAAATATTTTATTGTTTTCACATGCCTATAATATTTTACAACTTTCCATAGGCCTATAATATTTTACAAGGATTATTTCGTAACTGACTTATTAATTTTGAATTATTTTATTATTTCCATAGGCCTATAATATTTTACAAAATTATTTATCAACAAATTCGTAAAATCTGTCATTTTTTGCAAGAACATATATCAACTAGCGCCCTTAAATATTTTATTGTTTTCGCAGGCCTATAATATTTTACAACTTTCCATAGGCCTATAATATTTTACAAGGATTATTTCGAACCTCAAGTCTATTGCCAATGAATTTCCAAATTTCGTTCATGATTTTGTATAACTGACTAATTGATTTTAAATGATTATTATTTCCATAGGCCTATAATATTTTACATCTTCTCATAGGCCTATAATATTTTACACGCTTCATTTCGAATCTCAACGCTATTGCCAATGGATTTTCAAATTCTGTGCATGATTTTTTATAACTGACTAATTGATTTTGAAATATTTCATTATTTCCATAGGCCTATAATATTTTACAACCAGAAATTTCATTTTTCAGAGGTGGGCGCCCGTAATGAGAGACACGTCTGTGCAGTGAATTGTAACCGAAATGCTGGTTTTGAAATTGTCCACGGACTACTCGATCGAGTCATGAAGGTTTTGGAAGTACCGTGGAATACTGACGATGGTTATTGCATAAGGGGCAACGATACAGGTAATAATTAAATTCAATTATTAAAATACAAAGCATTTTTACAGTTTTTAGTACCAAGAAACCATAGATAAACAAGTATAAATAGATAGGCAACGCGGCCGCTTTGATGTGACATCAATTTTAATAATAGATGCCGCCACTAACCGTAGCGCGTAAATTTACCCGTAGGTTCAATTCTAGGATAAGATTTATATAAATATTTAATATAGTAAAGTTGAACATGAGTAATTTGAAATTGAAATGAGAACAAAATATACGCGTCGAAAATATGATTTGCAACAAAATAACAAATTTGTTGTAAAAAATATTTAATAATATTTTTTTCATTCAAAATAGATATATTTCAATATATAAAATCGGTACTTGAACGTTTAAAGTACGTGTACTACATCTAGTGACTGTGTTTTATTATTTGAAGCACTCAAGCACCATCTGTGATACGCTGAAAACACTCGATACTCATACAGAGTAAAGCGCATTTTTTCCCCCCATGCAAGAATTAAATGTTACCATAACAACGCTATGTTATCGTCTATTACTTTTATTACGTGATACATTTTTTTTTATAATTATATTTCTAGATCCCATGTTCTTTCCGGGACGATGTGCTGATATCCTGTTACGAGGAAAAATAATTGGAAAATTGGGAGTGTTACATCCGACTGTTTTGCAAGCGTTCGAGTTGACCAATCCTTGCTCGGTCGTTGAATTCAGTGTCGAGGATTTTGTTTAGTGATAAACGAAAATAAAAATTGATATTAACATAAATTAAAAATTTGTTATAAATTATTATAAATGACATATTAAATTATATCAGCCGGAAAACATTAATTTATTTTTTATGATCGGAATGAAACATGCTAAGGTATGAATAAAACTTAATTATTTCTACAATTTTGTAACTATATTATAAATTATATGCATTTACATGTGTCATAAAAAATTAAAATATATTATTTTTAACATCCGATCCAGTAATGACGTTTGAGTTATTTTTATTGATTTAATACTCTTATATTATGTTCTAAAATAATTATCATGTTGTTTAATTATACAGCTAGGAATTATGTGTTTTTTTCAACAATTGATGCAGAAATTCAGGTTTTCTCAAGTGTCCTTCTTCGACAAATCAAATTTTGTACATTTTTTTTGTCAATGATTTTTTTTCTAATTTTTTTGTTTTTTTAATTTTTTTGTCAATGTTTTTTTCCTAAATTTTTTTGCCAATGATTTTTTTCTAAATTTTTTGTTTCCTTATTTTTTTTGTCATTTCTTCCTAATTTTTTTTGTCATTTTTTCCTAGTTTTTTTTGTCAATGATTTTTTTCTAAATTTTTTGTTTTTTTAATTTTTTTTGTCAATGTTTTATTCCTAAATTTTTTTTGTCAATGATTTTTTTACTAAATTTTTTGTTTTTTTAA
>NW_020539726.1:36482340-36505810 GCF_003426905.1 Ctenocephalides felis | reverse complement strand
GACATGTCGTTTTTTTGCAATTTTTTCCATTTATTTCAACAATATTACTATATTTTTATAATCACATACATCCTAAAAATTTTCCTTAACATCTTCAGAAAGATTTATCAAAATCAGAATAATCGTTTAGGACATTTCAATATACTTTGAAATTTTCAAAATATCAAAGTTTTCAACAAAATCGATCTTTTCAAAAATTTTCACCTTTTCAAATATTAAAATTACGAAATAAACCATTCTTTTTTTCAAAAACTTCAACAATTTTGAATATTTAAAAAATTTACGAAATTTTGAAACAATTTCAAATTTTCCATAAATTATTCAAAACCTCAAGACTTTAAATTTTTTAAAAAATATCAGAATTTTTTTAAACATAAATTTTTTACAAATATTTTAGAAAATTTGAAATTTTCAAAAATAACAAAATTTTCAACAAATCGATTTTTTCCAGAAAATTCTAAATTCTCAAAAAATACAGAAAAACTATATTTTTTCAAAAACTATGAACAATTATGAACATTTATAAAATTTTGAAACAATTTCAAAATTACTAAAAAAATCAAAATTTTCAATAAAAATTTCAAGATTTAGAAAAATTCAAATGTTAAAATGGTTTAATTTTCAAAAAAAAATCTAATTTTTTAAAAAAGTTTAAAAAAACAGCAAATATTCTTTATAATACATTTTTTTTACAAAAATTTCATAATATTTTGAAATTTTCAAAAATATCAAAATTTTTAATAAAATTGAACATTTTCAAAAATATCCAGATTCTTAAAAAATTAAGAAAAAAAATTTTTTTTCAAAAAAACTCCAAAAAACTTTGAACATTTACAAATTTACGAACTTTTGACAAACAATTTAAAAATTACCAAAAAATTTCAAAATTACCAAAAAAATCAAAATTTTTAAGTATTTCAGAATTTCAAATTTATCAATAAAATCTGATATTTTTAAAAATCTTCGAATTTGCAAAAAAAATTAAAAATTAAAAAATTTACAAAATATTGAAAAAGTTTCAAAATTACAAAAAAAAAACAAATATTTTAAACATTCAGAATTTAAAAAAAATCAAAATTTTCGGAAAAATGAACAAATTTTTCGTAAACGTCGTCGCGCAATTTATTAAGTACTACATACAGTATACATTTATAATAATTTAACTGTTTGAAAATATTAAAATAACTGTAATTAATTTTACATTACGGTACGGGAAGTTCCAGCAATTTGCCTTAAGGCACGATATGCACCACTAGTTTAATAATCAACAATAATATATTTTGTATAATAATAATTATACAAAACTTTTTTTCCAGATATTAAAAGAATTACCGGAGGTAGAATCTCAACTTCAGAGCAAAAACTCAGGTCTCGTCCGACAGTACACTACTTCCCTAAGTCTGTACGTCGTCGGCGTTTTGAGAAGATACCAATGCTGCTTACTTGTAAGTAATAAAAAAAACAATATGCACATACATTCATTTAACTATTCATAATTTAATTTCATTTTCAGTATCCACGGAGCAGACATCAGCAGTCTTCGAAGGCCTGTACAGAGTCGTCAAACCGGTGACGAACTTTCATTTTTACCGAACGACTGCAGTTCGGCGGAAAGATGCGTCCTGGCACATTTGTACGATTTGTATTCTTCGTGTTCGTTTTTGAAGTGAAGTCGAAAGTGCATTCCATTGAACCTTTTGCAAATGCTTACCCGAAAATTCGACAAGCTTTGTATGCATCTTTGCAGCCGATGCCTTCGAGCTATGATCTAAATCCGCAGTTTATGATGGACGTATTGACGAATCCTAGGAGAGGAGGTAAGGGATAAAGGATAAATGATATATATGGTATATATTATATATATATATATATATAATATATATATATATATTCTATATTTCTGTATTTTCAAAAATTCTAAAAAATCCCTTAACAAACTTCAGAAAGATTATCTAAATCCGAATAATCGTTTAGTAAGATTATCCTTTCATACACCATTACAGAAGAATTTTATTTATAAGATCTATATATATATATATATATATATATATATATATATTATATATATAAAATTCTTCTGTAATTGTGTATGAAAGGATAATTTTCCTAAACGATTATTCGGTTTTTGATAAATCTTTCTGAAGTTTGTTAAGGGATTTTTTAGGATTTTTTGATTTATAGGAATATAGTTAGATTGGAGATATAAATGGAAAAAATACAAAGAACCGCCTATCATTGCTTGACATTGAAAATATTGAAGCATTGTTTGAACATTAAAAACAAATGATGACTGTCATTTGCCAAACATTTCAATTTACTTATAGACTAAGACAATATTAAAATATAATATATTCATGATTATGAATAAGAAAAATGTAATGTCTACATTATTATTGCCGAAAAGCAGCTGAGATGTGCTAAAAATTAAAATAATATAAGATACAGTCAACAGGCGTCTGACGGTTGAGGAATGTCAGTGAATAATACCCTATATAATTCTAATCGATAGATTATTATTTTTAAACTAATGCAGTCGTGTTTTGCCTTACTTTACTAAATCGCAATACAAAAAAATTTACTTATTGAAAAAATTATTCAGAAGTTCCATATTTTCATATTTTTGACATTGGATACGGATTGTTTACTCAAGTCAATGGAGCGTTTTGGGTCTGAATTTTTTTGCTGTGCTCCAATTTGTATGAAATTTTGAAATTAGGTTCATCTTATTCTCAAGTTTGAAACTGTGAAAATAATTTAGACTCCTTTGCCACTTCCCTTTTTTAGAATAACGTCAGACATCAATAAAGGAACTAATTATGAAAAAAAAAAAGTTTTATAATGTTTTTCAAAAAAGCAAATACTTTTCAAGTTACTGGCTATTGAAAATTCGTTTTTTTGCGTTTTATCATTTTTTGGCAAATATCTCCAAAAATATACATTTTAAAGAAAATCATGAAATGAACAAAATTATATCAATTAAAATCTTAATAAATTGGTGTTTATAACGCGTCCTAGGAATAATATTAAGCTAGTATGAAAGAGCAAAGTCATTTTTTGTCTTGTTCGAAATTAATGTTTTTTGTGTTCAAGCTGTCTAGCGGGCGAGGTGTTACATTTTATATATTTCATGGGGTTTTATAATGATCAAAATAAGCTTTAAAATGAGTACTGTTATGTTTTGTTTTCATTTAAATCAAATAGTTTTATGAGTGTCATTTCCACCAATATTACAATTAATCGTATTTCATCTACAATTAACTTGATTCAAGAGATTCCAAAATATCACGCAAATTTGAGCACAGTAAAAAAGTTCACACGTTACATCCTTTTTTCCTCTTCATTTATTGCACTAATTTCCTTGATCGTAGATTGAATAGTTCTTATACTAATAGGATTTGACCAATTACACCTAAGTCTGTTTTTACACGGTCTTTTTGTACACGGTTTGAAAATTGAATATTTTTAATTTTTTTACACGATTTTATTCTATTTAGCACGATTTTATTCCATTTAGCACGATTTGAAATTTTATGTACCTAAATTTTTTTTGTCAAATTAAATTTTTGCGAGGTATGTTCATATCACAAAAAAGTATTTATGAAAGAAAAAAAGTCTGAAACCATCGATAGTATCTATAGTTTGCGAACACTAGCTTAAAGATTTAAGTGAATTCCCCTTTAGCGCGTACAAACAATTTTTACTGGTCAAAGCAAATTTGAATAGCACTAATTTAGGGGAATTCCCTTTATGTGCATACAATAAAATTTACTGGTCAGATTTAAGTAATAACCTATTCTTTTCGTTCACAACATAGTTTATTAGTTCCTGAACTTGCCATACATTTAATTTATATTACTTTTAAGATTAGAGTGCATATCTTTTTTATCATTAATTACTATGCTTGTGAAAATAAGCATTATATATTTGATTTAATAAAATAAACATGAATTCTTGTTCTTAAAAATTCTTGGTTTTCACTAATTTTAATAGGTTTTAGAGATTAGGAACAAATCACCCATTTTTGTATAAGATCAATGTCTTTTTTTACACGTTTTTTTCACGGCTTCTTCTGGAACCAATCTACCGTGTAAAAACAGACTTAGGTGTATATATATATATATACATATATAATATATTTTTTATATCAAAGTCGTTTTTAATTTAGTAACAAATTGAGGTGTATGAACTTCTTATAGAAAAAATAATATTTATAAATTAAATCTTATATTCATTCGCATTTCTTATACGCTAACACCTACATCATAGGTTCCTATTCTTATACTTACGTATGCCTATACTTCGCATCCTATACTACACGCCTTACATCTATACCATACGCTATATTCCATCATATACTCTCAAATCCCTACATTGTATACCGAATACACCTAACCTATATCTACTATATATCCTATTACCTACAATTTTCCTTACACGCTTCATTAACCCTACCGGGAATCGAACCCGGGTCCGCCGCGTGGCACGCGACGACCTTAACCACTCGGCCACCGTAACGCTACAATCAACCGTCTTATTCCGCGTGTCCTCGCGCCACCTTAGTATTATTTATGTAATTATTTAGAAAATGACCCGCGGAAACAACAGTGCGTCCCATATCATATTATTAACGGGGGTAGCCGATAGGGTAGTGGTTAAGGTGCGCGACTTCCACGCGGAGGTCCCGGGTTCAATTCCCGGTATAGACAATAGATTGGTAGAGATATAATACATAGGGCGTAAGGTAAACCTATAAAATATAGGTGAATATATAAATTAGACAGTAGTATTTATAAGAAGTAAAAGGTCTGTAGGTATATTACAAGTTAATGACGGTGTAGGTATCTCACGGTATGATTGATAATAGATATCTACCTATGATATACAATAATATAGTATAGTAAGATAAGTAATAGGTTATCTATCGTATTATTAGGTTAAGTCTTATAAAGTATTGTAATAAATCTTGAGTACTTTTATATCATAATAAATACTTGTAAGTATTAATGAATACAAATAATACCAGAATAAATATGATTAATGTCATTGAAGAATATAAATTATGTACTCAATGATTCCCTCATACTTGTACAATTTAATGTATAGACTAGCTGTGTATAATAGAGTTAATTATATAAAAAGTCAATATATTAGATTTGTGAGTTCTTATCGAAATATATCAAATTTTTTGAACCGGATTTTAAATTTTAGCATTCCGGCAAAAAAAATATTAGCACAACACCACTGATATTTTTTTTTAGGAAAAATCGAGCAATCCTGGGCCCGACAACTATCAGAGTCCGCCAGCAACCGCTACTCCTTCGTATGCAATGCAATTTTATGTGTCTGCCGAGAAACCGACAACGACAGGCTAAATGATATAGCCATCACCTGCGCCGAATTGACTGCCTGCTGCAACACACTCGCAGCAGAATGGTTGGCCGTGTTAATGGCCTTGTGCTGCTCCGGAACTCATAGCCAGAGCTTTTATATGGATGTCCTAGATCAAGTGGATGTACACGATTTGGGAATACATAATTCGTTGGCTGTTTTCACATGCATTTTAATAGGTAATAATTGTAGAATTTATGTTGAAAGTTTATGTGAATAATAATACAACCGTTTATGCAGAAGGATAAACACAGACTGACTGATTATATATTCTTTAACTAATCACATTCATTACAAAATATTATTAACAATCACTTGTTTTACATAAAACAAAAGACAAACATATATACATAAACATAGTAGACACAGAGCGTTTAGTATCAAACTTCAACAATAATTAGATTTATAACTAGTGGTGTATGGCATCGTGCCTTAAGGTAAATTGCTGGAACTTCCCGTACCGTAATGAAATCTTCGAGAAGTTTTAAACGTTTTCAAATATATTATTACAAATACTGTAACTTTCATTATTTTTACATTGCTATCTTGTTATGTCTGAACAAATCAAATGTAAATCATAAATCAATTATTACATTAACAATCGTCATTTCATTTCGAATCAAATTTCAAAAAAAAAAAAATAGTTGCCTAATTTGCACAAAATTGAAAAAGTTTATTTTGTTGAAACAAGCAGAAAGTTCTTTAAGTCATTTAAATCGGACACTTAGTTCTCTCAAAAACTGCCATTTTTTTAACATTTAGCTCTGTATCTCCAAAACCGCTGGGCCTACCTTTGCCAAAAACTAATCAGCACATCTCCCTATCAATAGGAATCGAATGTTTTTCAAACCATTCAAATCGGTTGATCCGTTCCCTCAAAAACTCGCTTTCTATTTTCTGCACTCTTTGCTCCATATCTCCGTAACGGCTGGACCTGCCTTTGCCAAAAACTAATCAGCACGTCTCCCTATCAATAGGAATCGAATGTTTTTTAAACCATTCAAATCGGTTGATCCGTGCGCCCGAAAACGTGGACGATAAAACGCGGACATACAAAACACACACACACACTCACACACACACACACACACACACACACACATCCATTTTTTCTGAAGTATGCCAAAATGTTCAGAAACCTTCAAAACGTCGAGAAATGTAAAAATTTTTGATTTCGATTTTTGGACGATTACTATAACTTACCCTACGGGAAGTTAATAATATTATTTATAACTAGTGGTGTATGGCATCGTGCCTTAAGGCAAATTGCTGGAACTTTCCGTGCCGTAATGAAATATTCGAGAAATTTTAAACGTTTTCAAATATATGATACAAATATATCATACAAATACTGTAACTTTCATTACTTTTCCTATCTTATTGTTATATCTGAATTAACTCTGTGATAATTTATCTTGAAGTTTCCAGGAAAATTCATATTTGTCATTTCATTTTTAATCAAATTTCAAAAAAAATTTAAAACAAAGCTCAGATCTGCAAGCAAATATCCAATCCTCACCAAATTTTCTTCAGCAATAAAAAATCAAACATCCTATTACAACTTAGTATGTTCATCAAGACCATGTACTCTATAGCCAAAATAATCAAGAAAACATATAATGAGCAAATTGGATTTTCTGGCAAAACATAAACTTCTTATTCAAGAAATCTCAAATTTTTATTTAATATTTACACACAATTGAAAAAGGCTCCCGTATAGTCACAGTCTAAACACACTTGCAAATAATTTTGTGCGTCACTTTGACTTAGATTGTTGGCGGCATTTTTGCTAAATAGTTTTCACAAAATTAAAAAAATGCTCCAGTACATAAACAGTCTAAACGCACTTGGGTAAACATTTGTAGCAGGATGTCTTTTAGACTGTGCTTAGTCTGGGTAATTTTTTTGATTTTTGACCCAAAATTACATTTCCATAATTTATCTAGAATTAAAATTCTCATCGTAATCATTTTCGATATTCAAAAATATATTATTACAAATACTGTAACTTTCATTATTTTTGCTATCTTGAATGTAAATCATAAATCAATTTATCTCCAGAACATTAACAATCGTCATTTCATTTCAAATTCAATTTCAAAAAAAAATAGTTGCCTAATTTACACAAAGTTGAAAAAGTGCTCCCGTATAGTCACAGTCTAAACGCATTTGCAAATAATTCTGTTCGACATTTTCACTTATACCGTGCTTAGCCTGGCGGCTTTTTCACATTTTTCAATAGTTTTCTCACAAAATTGGAAAAGTGCTCCAGTACATAAACAGTCTAAACGCACTCGGGTAAACATTTGTGCCAGAGTGGCGCTTAGACTGTGCTTAGCCTGGGTCATTTTTTGAATTCTTTGAATTTTTAATCCATTACAAGTCAATAATACATATTTAATATTTTGTTTTTTTTGTAATTTTAATAAATTGCACTTATTTTTTTCAGCGCGCCATTGCTTCTCTCTGGAGGATCTTGTTCGACACGTTGCTTTACCTTCGTTTGTTAAGGTAATTTATTAATTTATTTATGAACACACACACACATATATATATATATATATATATATATAATATATATATATATATATATATATACCAGCTGACCCGACCAACGTAGTTTTGCTAAGTAAGGTATATTCTAAACAATTTCTATAGAATCAAAAATATTAATACTTTAAGTGTTGTTTGATTGCTATATATAATGAGGTATTATAAAAACAATAAACCCCATTAGTTTGTCTATATTTTGTCAATACAATCAAACTGCTGGAAGTTTTATACACTTTCTATAGAAAACATGGTATAATTCATTCAATCCAAGTCTTTTTTGGTCTTTCGACTTATTGATTACGTTTCAAGTTTTTCAGATACTTTTTGGATTCTGGATTTTGTGTATAATTGTAAATAATACTACTGAAAAATTGAAAAAAAAGTTCAAATTTCTATAAGGAGAGATAGAAAATGAATTCTGAATTGGAATAACATAAATAAAAAATAATATAACCTAGAAAATGTTTTATAAATACCAATGAGTATATAATTATACAAATGACATCTTTTGGAGCACCGTATTTGAGAAAAATATGCCAAAAAGTGCATTTTCATATTAACATTTCAAAAAAGTTAATATTGTTGAGTTTGTAGTAACACTTGCAGCCCTATTACATGATTTTACTGAATTGCAAATTTATAGCTGTTTTTGTAAGAAACATGTGTGATTTTATATTTTTATAATTTAATACACATATTGAGAAATAACATACTAAAATTTTGTAACTCTAGTATACCGTTTTATATTTTTAAATATTTTTCAAAATACTCATCAAACCGTGGATTTGCAACTATTGCAAGAGTGCATTTGTATACAAAATTGTACATTTATAGCTTTTTTTGTTAGAAACATATGTGATTTTATATTTTTATAATTGAGTACATATATTAGGTGATAACATACTAAAATTTCGTAGCTCTAGTATAATATTGTATATTTTTAAAATATTTTACAAAGGTACTTGTCATATCATATCCAACCGTCGATTCGCAACTAATAAAAATAGAGTATGTAAGTGTGCATTGCAATTTTTTAGTTTCTTTTGTTAGAAACATATTTGATTTGATATTTTTATAATTCAGTACACATATTAAGAAATAACATACTATAATTTCATAACTGTATTACACCGCTTTATATTTTTAAAATATATTTTAAGCCGTCAATTTGTTTACGTCAAAGCGTTTACTAACGTTTTTGTTTATAAATAAAACTACAAACAAAACTACTTACTACAATTTAATCATAATTGAATAATATTCACGTAAAACATCCTGTTAAACGTAATTGAACAACAACCGTCAAAAACGTTTGACATTTGACGTATTAGCCACCGTCTATTGTTTTATTTAAATTACGCTTCTACAAAAAAATTTAAATTAAAAATGTAAAGTTTCTAAGCGAATTTAAAATAATTTCCCACCTTTTGGACCTTCTCAGGATTGGCACGAGTTTTTCAAGATTAAGACTGGCCAAATCGGTTTAGCCGTTTTCGAGTTTTAGCGAATCATTTGATCGAGAGCTCCATTTTTATATATAAGATATATATATATATATATATATATATATATATATATATATATATATATATAATGTAATATTTTTTAATATTGTTTCAGGTATGCCGTGGCGATATACCTCTCGATGCTGAAGCTGGAGCCAGGCTGACTTGTCATTTACTGTTAAGGCTATTTAAGACTGTAGAGTGCCCTCAACCAGGTAAATAAAAATTTATTAAAATTATAAAAACAAAGAATACTGCCTAGTATTGCTCAGTGGTAGTTTAACATTTTGAAGGTAATTGTTATATATAATATCTCGTGCTTAAAAAAAAAACAGTAAATATTTTATGAGTCTTATTTCTCAATTGAGCCTCTAATGAGCTCTTATTTTTTGATTGAGCCTTTTTTTATGAATTTACTTTATATTTCAGGAATGTACTCAGTGAGCACATCACCTCACCCAATTCCTACCCAGGGCCCTCAATATTCCATAAAACTCAGCTGTGATAGACATTTGTTGGCTGCTGCTCACAAAAATATTAGCGTGGAGCCAATATTGGCTGTACTAAAAACTATATTGGGTAAGGACTTAATTTTCATATTTAAGGACCGATTCTGCCGCACAACAGAAAAATGTTATGGCAAGGCCATGTTACGTTTCAACTTGCATACATTATGCTACTGAATCATACTGAATACTGTCAAAATGTAATGTATTTGCTGTGCATTCAGGCGTTTTACACATAAACTGCAACGTTGCTCGTATGTTATGAAGCTGAGTCAGAAAGACACTGTTATCTAACATTGTATGTTTGACATTTGTACGGTTTCTATGTTAAGTTTTTTATCTGACAACCTGAGAAATACGCTTGGCTGCACAGCAACCACATGGCTTCTGTCAATATTTAGTATGGAAAGTTCTTTATAACAAGGCCTTGCCATAACATTTTTCTGTTATGCAGCAGAATCAGTCCCTTAATCTAGGAAAAATCTGGACTTTTTCTTATATTGTTTGTGTCTCATTTTACAGTTGTCGGTGATACTACAGCACGTGACGGTGGCAATTCAAAAAATAATGGTAAAAGAAGTGGACTGTCGACACCCGTACACCCAGGTAGCACCCCGAAGGGTCAACTTGGGGCGAGTGAATTATCACACATTTTGGGGACTAGTGATATGAGTCTTATTGGAGCTGCTGATGACCCTATGTTGGACTTGACGTATGTACTATTATTATAATAATAAATTTAGATTAATGGACCGATTTTGGCGCATAACAGACAAATGTTATGGCAAGGCCATAAAGAAATAAATATTGATAAAAGCCATGCGTTTACTGTGCAGTCAGGCGTATTTCTCGGGTTGTCAGATAGAAAACCTTACATAGAAACCGCACAAATGTCTAACACAACGATGTTAGATAACAGGGTGTTTCTGACTCGGCTTCATAACATACGCGTAACGTTGCAGTTTAAAAACACCTGAATGCACAGCAAATATACGACATTTTCACAATATTCAGTATGATTCAGAGGCATAATTTATTTATTTATTTATCTTATTTATAATGTATGGGAGTCGGAGCGTAGCATGGCCTTGCCATAACATTGGTATAATTTTAATGTATCCTTTACCTATTTGGATTCTTTATTACAATTTCATCTGATTTTTTTCTTGGACAGGATGGTAGATTTGGAAGCAGGAAATCGTCATGCTCAAAGGTCAATTTTTTTAATAGAATTTTATGAATGTCCGCTTTTTGTTTGTTTGTGTCGTTGTACATAAATTTTTTGTAAATAAATTTTACATCTTGCTTTTTGCATTCATGCATATAATTTTTAGTTTTTTGTTGTGTTGCGTTTAATATTTTTTCATTCATTGCTTTGAACTCACCTAATAATTAGATAAGAAATATTTTTAATTTAATTTTTATGAATTTAAATCCGTGGTGTATGGCATCGTGCCTTAAGGCAAATTGCTGGAACTTTCCGTACCGTAATGAAATATTCGAGAAATTTTAAACGTTTTCGAATATACTATTACAAATACTGTAACTTTCATTATTTATGCTATCTTATTGTTATAGCTGAGCAATTCAAATGTAAATCATAAATCAATCTATCTAAATATCTTTATCATTTCGAATTCAATTTCAAAACAATAGTTGCATCAAATTTACACAAAATTGAAAAGGTGCTCCCGTATAGTCACAGTCTAAACGCATTTGCAAATAATTATGTGCGACATTTTCACTTATACTGTGCTTGGCGGCATTTTCACATTTTTCATAAGTTTTCACAAAATTGAAAAAAACGCTCCCATATAGTCACAGTATCAGGTTGTCACTTAGATTGTGATTAGTAAGGATATTTTTTTTGATATTTTGAACCCGAAAATTACATTTTCATAATAATTTACATAAAATTGAAAAAACGCTCCTGTATAGTCACAGTCAAAACGCACTTGCAAATATATTTGTACCAGTTTGTCACTTAGATTGTGATCAGTGGGTAATTTATTTGAATTTAACCCAAAATTACATTTTTATAATTTACATAAAATTGGAAAAGAGCTCCTGTATAGTCACAATCTAAACGCACTTGCAAATATATTTGTACCAGAGTGGCGCTTAGACTGTGATTAGAATGGGTATTTTTTTTTTGATATTTTGAACCCGAAAATTACTGTTCAATAATTTATTTATATTCAATTATAATTTAAAAAAAAATACATTTTTTGAAATGAAAAAAAAAGGATGAAATTTATAATAACTAGTGGTGCTTGGCATCGTGCCTTAAGGCAAATTGCTGGAACTTCCCGTACCATAATGAAATATTCGAGAAATATTAAATGTTTTCAAATAGATTATAATAAATGCTGTAACTTTCATTATTTGTATTTTATAGACGAAATATAAGAACTTATGAATTGGACGACGATATTTATATATGTTTACATAAAAAGTAAATAAACAAAACTTAATCAAGCGGAATTAGAATTAAAGGTTCTTATCTCATATTTTTTATAATCATATAAACTGAATTGCAAAATTATTTATTTAAAAGAAGAATTAAGAATTACATAAAATCCAATCATTTTCGATACGCAAAATAATTTCTTTTTTGTAATTAAAAAAAAATCTCCAAAAGCAATCGTTTTGTCAACACAAGCAGAAAGATTTTTGAATCATTCAAATCGGCTGCTTTGTTTTTTCAAAAACTGCCATTTTTGCACATTTAGCTCAGTATCTCCGAAATGGCTAGACCTGCCTTTACCAAAAACTATTATCATTAGGAATTGAATGTTTTTTGAATCATTCAAATCGGATGCTCCGTTCTCTCAAAAACTCGATTTCAATTTTCTGCACTCTTTGCTTCGTATTTCCAAAACGGCTGGACCTGCTTTTGCTAAAAACTAATCAGCACGTCTCTCTATCAATAGGAATCGAACGTTTTTTGAATTATTCACATCCATTTTTTCTAAGGCATGCCAAAATGTTCAGAAACCTTTGGAACGTAAAGATTTATAAAAATTTCTACTGTCGATTTTTACAATATCTTACATATAATAATACAAAAGGTCTTGTTTGTTTTCCATATATCCTTCTCTGTCGCTCTGTACCGTTGAGTATACGTCCCTCTCTCTCTCGCCTAAAGTGAAAAGTATAGCGCTCTCTCTTTCCTTCACTACGAAATATCTTTTGTCTCTCTCACGCAACAAAAAAGTTTTAAACGGAACTCGTTTTCGAAATTTCATTTATATTACCAATAATAATTTCATCAACATTTGGATTGTTTGTTTTTGATAAAAATACAAATAAGGGGACAATTCTGCCGTAATAGAGCTCATAACATAGCGTTGTCATGGCAACGTTATATTACCCTTCTCTCTTGGTACTAAAAACTGTGAAAATATCTATATAATACATTTTAAAATCAGGCATATTTTATATATAAACAAGCAAGGAATAATCTTATGATAACTGCATCATCGAAGTTTCTGTCATTATAACATTCTTACTTGCTTGTTTATATATAAAATACGCCTGATATATATATATAGACATTTTCACAATTTTCGCTGCCAGTAAACAAGCATAAGATAGTGTTGCCATGATAATGCTATGTTATGAGACAGAATTACCCCATAAATGTACATAGGCATGAAATATATAATAATATTTTTGCTTCACCATTTAATTCACATTTGTTAATTTAAACTTTTGTTTTTGTAGAGCAAAAACAGAGTTGTGATATTTTCATGTTGTCAATAATTTCTAAAATGTTGTCATAAAATATGATATATCATTTGTTCCACAAGGTGTTGGAATGTCTAATATAAATCAATGATGAAATTTTCAATAACATTTGCATGTTTTATCATTATGCACATTTATATTTTTTTTTTACACATGTATGTTTCAATCAGATTTATTAATATCAAATTAATTGAATCAATTCAATTATTTTGTAGCATTTTGCAAATAAATACATGTTCTAATTTTTTTTTAAATGTTTTAAATGTTATATTTTAAATACTAATGTATGATTATTTATAGTAGGATACACCATTCGAACAATTCAGAAAACGTTTCAAGTCTTTCTGAATTTGCACAGCATGTGTTGAGGGAAATTTGCTCACAGGTAAATTAACTAAAATACTCATTAAAATTCATAATATTTATCTGAAAAATACCTATATTTGTCTTTGTTAGAAATTGTTTTTATAAAAATATTTGGAATAATATAGTAATATTTGGAATATTTTTTTTATCATTTTAGGAATGGGTTCTAGAAAGATGTCTGCAAAATCCTGATGCACTTTGCGATCCTGATCTCCTGTTAGATAATATGCTAACTCCGAAACAAGCACAAAGGTATGATTTTTTTTAAAAAATTTATTAACAATATTAAAAATAACAAATTTTAATTTTTTCCTATTATTTTTTTTAAGATTGCTGCATATGATATGTTATCCCGAAAACGCAGCAAATATGAAGGAGGATATTGATCAGAAGTCTATTATCGTGCGAATTTTAGAGGTAAGGAATTATTTTATTTATATTTAAAAATAAATATTGTCTCGGTTACATGTTTCAATGTCGTATATGTCAACACTTTGGGCATAACAAGGAGCACTGCAAAAAAATTTAAGTACTGATGAGTTGCGTAAGGTCGAACTAATGTTATTTTGTCATTTATGCAATTTGGAGGTTAGTTTTTGACAGTTGACATCATTAAATATAGACATTATAAAAATTTCTAATGTTGCTCATCAGTAGAGTCCCCTTGTCTTAAATTAATTATTTACTGATATGTTATTCAAGTTGCTTGTCAGTAGAGTCCCTTTTCTCAAAACTTATTACTTGACTAAATCCTTTTGAAGATTTCCTTTTCCGTGGTTAAATTTAGTTATTTTACTAATTTTGAAACCAGATTTAAGTTGCTCGACAGTAGAGTCTTTTTAAGTCATTGAAACTAATTATTTTACTAAATTAATTTCTATCCCGGATTTAAGTTGTTTTTCAGTAAAGTTGTTTTTCCCAAAATTAATTATTTTAATGGTTTGTCACTTAAGTTGCTCGCTAGTAGAGTCTTTTTTTCGTCATTAAATTAAGTGTTTTACTAATTTTGATACCAGCTCTAGGTTGCTCGTCAGTAGAGTTCTTCTTTCCATGGATACATACTAAAGTCTATTATTTTTTAAAGTTGCTCGTCACTAGAGTCCTTTTTTGGTAATAGAACTAATTTTTTTCACTAAGTTTCTATCATAAATTTATGTTGCTTGTCAGTAGAGTCCCTTTTAGTCATGAAATTAGTTATTTTACTAAATTAATTTCTATCCCGGATTTAAGTTGCTTGTCAGTAGAGTCCTTTTACACAAAATTAATTACTTTACTGAATATTAATTTAAGTCAATAAATTAAAAATTATTTATTTTACTAGTTTTGATACTTGCTTTAAGTTGCTCATCAGTAGAGTCTTTTTATTTCTGAGCACACATTATTCATCATTTTATAAGTTTCTAATGTTGCTCGTCAGTAGAGTCCTTTTTCCCATGGGCACTTGGTTGATTTTTTTACAAAGTTGCTTGTCAGTAGAGTCCCTTTTTCGCAATAAAACTGTTCTGTCCCAGAGTCCCTATTAGTCATTGAAATTAGATATTTTAGTGATTTAATTTCTATTTTGGATTTATGTTGCCTGTCAGTAGAGTTCTTTTTCTAATAAAAAAGCTTACAGCGATTTAATGACTTATTTGCGATTCTCGGTATTAGTTGTTTGTTAGTAGAGTTCCTTTTCTTATATGCGCATATTGATATCAATATGTTATTTAAACTTTGCAACATTTTACTAAATTGTGCCCAATTACACATCCTAAGGAGAAATATTACACTTATATTTGTTCAAAATGTTACTATAAGTGTAATAATTATTCTCGGTAATACGTAATGTAATATATGTCAACATTTTGGACATAACATTGGACACTGTAAAGTTGATGAGTTGTTTAAATAAAATAGGCGTGAAATCGTACTAATGTTATTATGATTCTTGTGCTATTTGGAGGTTAGTTGACAGTATCAAAAATTCAAATTAAAAACTAAACAAATATTGTTTTTAAAATTTCACTCATCATGTAATAATTGTGTTTGAAGAACTTCATGTAATTCAAATTAACATACATTCATTGACTGTTCGTTTTTTTTTTTTGACTATTTCGCTGGCGATACAGTCTCATTATTTTTACAGCTGTAATATCTGTCTTGTCTATAAAGATATTTTCCATTTTAATAACTTCAACGATTTATCTAAACTACGAATAATATAGAAATTATTTCTAATCAATAAACTTACGTTTAGTAAACGGCATAAATGTTTAATTTGTTTTATTATTTTTAAGGAACAGGGTAAGATATTCTTCTGATTCAGGCATTTTTCATTAAATCAAAATTTGTACTACGATGTAACTTTAAAATATTTATTTATTTATGTCGATTTCCTCGTTGGTATCGGTACGCATACAACGTTGATGCCGTTACGCATACAACGACAGATCTCTATTTACACGACACGACTACTAAACACAATCGACTCTTATAAAAATGATTTCATCGAGGGCGAATGACGAACAGTTCGGGCGTAACGCAACTTCCGTTGCATTTTCACAGAATTACTCCCTAGTCGCGCCTAAAGAAGTTTTACTTCAAAAGTTGAACAATATTTTTTAATTTACATTTTTATTTATTTGTCTAGAATTTGGAACAATGGAGTTTACGCATGTCCTGGTTGGAACTACAATTAATGTTCAAACAATATCCTAATGTGGGTTCGTCTGAATTAAACCAGTGGCTGGACATGGTTGCAAGAGCTGCAATTGATGTGTTTCAGATGCCATCGGATTGTCAAGAAAAAATAAACAGGTAAATAAACTTATGAAATTTATATATATATATATATATATATACTAGATGACCCGACAGACATTTACCCTGTACCCACGTCTACAATTTTTTAATATCCCATACTAATGTTTACCGTTTACCTAAAAATAATTATTGTTTTTTAAATTACTCTTTACGCCAAAATACTATATACATTTATAATATGAACAATGTTAAATGTAGAACTGCTTTAAATAAAATGAATGAACCTCAATTCCCACACTATATTGGAAATTGAAGTCTTTTAAACGGTATAACAAATTCAGAAAAAATTAATATTTAGTAGGTATCCGCGGAAAAAGTACACAATATCACCTTGGATTTTTTTCACTCAAAATAATTGCTTCAATAACGTCGCCTATAATTTTTATAAGCATGCATCATATTTTAACTGGTTTTTAGTAATTATAATATCTTAATTACATTTTTCTAATAATTTAATATACATTATTACCAGGGACGCTACTGCGGTCCTAAGCGCCCCCTTCCTATAATTTTACCTGTTTCAACAGTTTATTATCAAAATTATTATCATTAATTAATATTTGGCTTTTGAAACATTTTACTTATTTATTTTGGGAATTTTATGCGATTTATTCTATTGAGCAAAACATAGAAAGCAAAAAAATTTTAGCATTTCATTAATAAACATAACACTGGTACTTTATGTTGGATTATTTTAATTTAATTTTTTATTATTTAAGATATCCAAAATTGAATTTTAAACATCTCCTAATTGATAACGTAAGGGCCAAATCGTATATATACATCTTTACTTTCCCATTTGTTGTTTTGAAGTGAAATTTTTAACGTATTTTAAAAATATTGTGCAAAGATTAGTAAAAGATGCAAAGAAATTATACATTCTTGAATTATATTGAAAAAAAAAACTGAATTGAAAATTTCATATCCGTATCTTGTGTTGGCGCCCTTGGACCTGCCCTGATTATTACTTAATTTCATATTTTAAGTGAATTGTTTTGTATCAATGCATCATTCAATCTGCCATACATATACTGTATCTTATGTTATTTTAATTTCTGGCACATCTCAGCTGCTTTTTGGCAATAATAATGTAGACATTTCATTTTTCTTATTCATAATCATGTATTTATTATACATATTCTAATATTATTTAGGCTTATAAGGGAATTGAAACTTTTTGTAGATAACGATTTTCATATGTTTTCAATGCCAGACAATGACTCGAATATTTTCAATGACATGTCGTTTTTTGCCATTTTTTCTATTTATTTCTACAATCTAATTATATTTTTATAATTACATGCATCCCAAAAAATTTCCTTACAAACTCAAAAAGATTTATCAAATTTCAGATAATCGTTTAGAGAGGTATATTTACATACATCATTACAGAAGAATTTTATATATAAGAATTTTATATATAAGAGTATATATCAATTACTATTTTTCTTTTGTAGTGCTGATAGAAGTAAAAGTAAAAAAATAGAATCGATTTGGCTGGTCGCTCCTCTGGTCTCCAAATTACCAAGTGTTCAAGGAAGAGTTTTAAAAGTCGCCGGACAAGTTTTGGAATCAGGTAAGGATTTGATAAAAATTTTTTTTTTATCTTTTTATTTATCAATGATTTTTTTAGGCAATTGGTGCAGTAACAAGTGTAGAAACGATTCTAAAAACAACGGAAACAACTCATCAGATTCTTCAAGGAATAAAAGTAAAGGATCTGGACCGATGTTGAACCATTTGCGTTCCTCGGATTAATTCTTACTTGTCTCAAAGGACAGGATGAGCAGAAGGAAGGATTGTTGACGTCCTTGCATTCGCAATTGTCGCAGTTTTTGCAGCTTTCAAAAGATGTAAGAAAACTTATTATTATTATCACTTATAATTAGCTTTCTGGAGGAGAAGTTTATGTTTTCATCAAAAAATCCGATACGCTAATTTTATGTTTTCTCCTGCACGTTTCAAGCCATTCTGAATCGAATGAGACCGAATTTGGGAAAAGTATGTGTGTATAATAGGTTGTCAAATATCTCCCTTCCGCCTTTGAGCGAAAAAGCGGAAGGGAGATATTTGACAACCTAATATAAACAGATTTTTGACCTTTAGTTGACGTTTTCTCAAAAACGGCTAGACCGATTTCAAATTATAGTAATCGCACAAAAATCGAAAATGAAAATTTATATGTATCTTTACTTTTCAAAGGTTTCTGAACATTTTGCCATACTTCAGAAAAAATGGATCTGTGTGTGTTTTTTTCTTTTTTTGTATAGCGAAGGAAATGCCTTTGTGCGTCCCAGACTAGGTCTTTTGTCAGGGTATGTCGGACTCAATACCTTCCGGGTATAATACTTCGTGGGGGAGGATCTAGAATATTATCATTCTTACGCTGGTTTTATACTTATCTTTTAAATTTGATGTGTGTGTGTATATATGTATGTATAAAAACAATTTTTTGTCCACGTTTTCGGGCGCAAGAACCAACCGATTTGAATGGTTTAAACAACATTCGATTCCTATTGACAGGGAGATGTGCGGTTTAGTTTTTAGCAAAGGCAAGTCAGCCGTTACGGAAATACGGAGCAACGAATGCAGAAAATAGAAATCGAGTTTTTGAGAGAACGGAGCATCCGATTTGAGTGATTTAAAAATAGATTTTGCTTATATTGACGAAATGAATAATCGATTAAATTTTTGGAAAGACAGGTTTAGCGGCTTTGAAGATATAGAGGAAAAAGTAAAAAAAAATGCCATTTTGCGGTCAAAAATGATCATTACACATGTGTTCAACAAATTATCAGATATTTTAAAAATGAGTACTAACTTTGCTACATATTTTTTTGGGTTCCGTATCAATATTTTTAATTTTTAAAGGTCAAAATCTCAAGAATGTCGAAATATTAGGTTGTCAAATATCTCCCTTCCGCTTTTTTGCTCTTGGTTTATAATACAAAAAGGCGGAAGGGAGATATTTGACAACCTATTATCAAAATTTTCAGAATAACATTTTTTTTAAATTTTTTTTTTAAAAAATATACAAAGTTTTGTACTTTATATATTACAATTTACAATTTATTTTTAAAACGGATATGTAATTCATATGCGTTATTCTAAACGTAAGATACGTGGTTATTGCGATTGTAGGAAATTTATCCTCAGATGGATTCATTCGGCATCTCTTGTTAATGTAAACATTCTTAAGCGTTTTGTGCGATAAGACCGTCACTGTATATTTTATGAACGATAAAATATATAATAATTATGATTATCTATTTAAAAATATTTACAATTGTTATTAATCCTTGATCAATATTCATTGTTACTGATTTTTTTCCCTCGAATATTTAATTGTGGTACGGGAAGTTCCAGCAATTTGCCTTAAGGCACGATGTCATACACCACTAGATCCATATATATATTATATATATATATTAATTTTGTTATATATAAGATATAAATGGGTGTAAACTTATATATCGGCATGTACATAAACCAAAATTATCTGGTATGTAAATTTTTTTCGCGACACAATTCGAAATTATTACGATGACTCCGAAATATCCTTCAAGTGAACTATATATTTCCTTAGCTATAATATAACTTTAAACATTTGATTCTATCTTATAACAGTCTAATGTTATGGCAAGGCCATGTTACGCTCCAACTTCCATACATAATGCAACTGAATCATACTGAATACTGTCAAAATGTCGTGTATTTGCTGTGCATTCAGGCGTTTTAACAAAACTGCAACGTCACTCGTATGTTATGAAGCTGAGTCAGAAAGACCCTGTTATCTAACATCGCTTTTTTGACATTTGTGCGGTTTCTAGGTTAGGTTTTCTATCTGACAATCTGAGAAATGCGCCTGGCTGTATAGCAACCGCATGGCTTTTGACAATATTTAGTATGGAAAGTTCTTCATAACATGGCCTTGCCATAACATTGGTCCATTACAATTTTAAAATCAATTCTAGGAGCGCATGGGAAATTTGGATGATACCGCTTCGAGGGAAATGATGTTGGATGCTTTGATCTTGCGATTCAGTCTTGTGGGAGGATTATTCGACACCATACAAAAGAACTCGACATCAACAACTGACTGTGCATTACTACTTGTCCAATTAATCTGCTCGTCTGTGATCGATTTGAATAATAACTCGTAAGTTCTAGTAATTATTTCATAACTAAAACTTTCAATTTCTTGTAACAAGATTTCTGTCAAGTTTTCTGGTAAGGTGAGCAAGAATTTTGCGCCAGATTTTCACTTATTTTATGATTGATAATAATTTTGTTTGCATTTTCAAAGAGATTATTATGAATATTATTACTGTGAATTTTACAATTCATATTTTATAGGCCTATAATCGGCCACAAAACAGTTCTATTGCTCTATTCGTAAAGTACGGCAGAATTTGCGAGGACAGAAATTGTTGAGAAATCAGTTTCCGACGTTGCTAGGCAACGATTGAGACAGAAATTATGTTAAGGACACTGCCGTTGCGAATAGAGAACGTAAACGTGAAATCTGGCTGGCAAGATCGTAAATTATACCGGGCAAGATCTTAAATTATGATTTGTCATATCGTTGCTAAGTAACAAACTGTCTACCATATCGTTGCTAGGTAACAAACTGTGTACCTAATCAGGAAATCTGGCGTCGCGTGCACCGGGCTCAAAATGATCGAAAATTATTAAATGATTTTTGTTGTGATTGTTTTTTTTTCCAGAGAGTTATTTACTACAGTTATAGACATGTTAGCAACTCTCATCCACTCGACATTGGTCTCAGATAATTACTCAGACAGGGACGAAAAGAAATTTTACCAAAACTTGATGAAAAAATTGAAGAAAGAAGTCGGTGATCGGATAATCCATCTATACAGCACGTTAGACAATTGCTGCAGTTACCTAAATTAACCTGCGAAGTAATAATATATTTTTGTTTTTATTTAGATTTGAATTTTGTCTTGATTTACAGTTTCTGTTTTTTTATAGGTGATTGCTTGTGAGCCTGTCGGAGTGCTTTTGGACACGAAGGGAAACAAAATTAGTTTTGATAAAAAACAGGTAAGATGATAAATTTTGTTATTGGTCTTATGTGCTTTACCTTGTTTTAGTTCATTCCGCACTCAACAGGAGGTCTGCTGTGCCCAAAATGATTACTCTTCTAGAAGAACTGGTTCTCTTACTATATACATACAAACTTCAAACGCTTAATATATTTTCATTATGCGAAATATTTTTATATGCATATATTTTGTTTTCTAAATTAATCAGAGGTTTATCTTTTCTGTATCATTTATTTGTATAAATCTTATCCAGTAAGTGTAATTTTTTTTTACTGTTTAAACGACATATATGTTGTTTTCATAGGCCTATAATATTTTTCAACTTTTCACAGGCCTATAACATTTTACTAATCTTTTTGTTATTAAATTTTCATAAATTGTGATTTTTTACAAACATATTTTTAACTAGTAATTTTGGATTTTATTATTTTTTCTCAAGCCTATAATATTTACTAAATTTTTTATTATTAAATTTTCAAAATTTGTGAACTTTTGTGAATACAATTATTAACTAGCGCACTGTTTAATTTCAAATATTTTATTTGATTTCATAGGCCTGTAATATTTTACAATTTTTCTTAAGCCTATAATATTTTTAAAACTTTCACAGGCCTATAATTTTTACTATGTTTTTTATCACATCGAATTTTTATAATTTGTGATTTTTACAAACACATTTATTAACTAGTGCGTAGCCTAATTTTGAATTTTATTACTTTTTCTTATGCCTATAATATTTTAATACAACTTTTTACAGGCCTATAATATTTTACTATTTTTTGTATTGAATTTTTAATAAATTTGATTTTTTTACGAAAAAATTATTACTAGTGCGCAGCCTAATTTTTGAATTTTATTATTTTTCCTTAGGCCTTATAAATATTTTACAGTTTTATTTACATTTAAAATCTGTAATTTTTTTGTGAAAACATTAGTTAACTACTAGCGCGCAGACATATCTTATTATTTTCTTAGTCCTATAATATTTTACAGCTTTTCCCTAGGCCTATAATTTAACTAATTGTAAGCTTTTTGTCATGGAGTTTTTCATAATTTGTGAATTTTTGTAAACACAATTATAACTAGTGCGCAGCCCAATTTTGTACTATTTTGTTGTTTTTTTTAGATATTGAGTATTTCACAACTTTCCTTAGGCCTATAATATTCTACTAAGTTTTTATTACAGATTTTTCAAAATCTGCGAATTTTTTGTAAACACAATTATTAACTAGTACGCAGCCCAATTTTGTTACATTTGTTGTTGTTTTTTTTTATAGATTTTGGTATTACTTTCCTTAGGACTATAATATTTTACTACGTTTTTTATTATTGTAATTTAAAATCTGTAATTTTTTGCGAAAACATTTATTTAGCTCGCAGCTCAATTTTGTAATATTTGTTGTTTTCTTTATAGATATCTAGTATTTACAGCTTTCCTAGGCCTATAATATTTGTCGAGGTTTATTTAACAACCTCAAATCTAGAATTGAATTTTCAAATTCATTCAGGATTTCTTTGTGAAAACGTTACA
>NW_020539726.1:36460744-36481340 GCF_003426905.1 Ctenocephalides felis | reverse complement strand
AACTCATACGAAGATAGACCCACCATAACATTTTTATTTTATCCCTAAATTAATCCCTGATTTTGTAAATAAATATAAATTCAAGGGGTAATTCTGGCTTCTCATAAATATAGCTATCTTATGCTTGTTTTTTGTTAGTGAAACTGTAAAAGTGTTTTATCTATTTGCGGTGCGATCAAGAGTATTTTACAAAAAAAACAAGTACGGGGGCATGTTCGATAACAGAATTTTCGATGATGCATCTTCCTTGCTTTGTTTATATGTAAAATACGCCTGATTGCACGGCAAATAGATAGACATTTTCACAGTTTCACGAAAAAGAAACAAGCATAAGACAGCGTTGCCATGACAATGCTACTTTATAAAGCCCGGTCAGTTTGTAATATTAATTTAGGGGTAATACATCATTAAGGGTACTAATAAAATGTTTTATTTTTGGTCTTAATAATAATTTTGAACTTTGTTTTAGGGCATGGAAGAGTATTTTACACCTAAACAGTTTTTTTCTGAAATAAATAACCTAAGATGTTATAAAGAACAAATGTGCTTTATCCTCCTTTTTAGTGTTCTCCGCACTCAACAGAGGGTCTAACTGCGCTCAATTTTCAAAGCTAATGGATTTTTTCTCGAATAAGTTTATTATATTATTTTAACGTGAAATAAGATAGTAACAACCAAAAATTGTAGATTTGTAAAATTTATTCTCGATTAAGCTTATTTTCTAATTTAAAGGAAAAATAAGATAGTAAACCAATAAAAAATTGTAGCAGAGCAGTCTAAAGAAGTTTTACTTCAAAAATTTAGATCGTTTCTTTTATGGCTTTTGGGGTATCATTTAAAAGGTCTCCAGTAGAAGACGATTTTCACAAAAAAATGATCATATTGTAATAAATATATAAAACTTTATTGCAAAAATATTAGAATGTTAAAATTTATCGAATTGTTTTTCAAATATGTGTAGTATAAAACTTTCGTAACAAATACTGAAATTAACTATGTGATTTGTCCACAAAATATACACTTTTCACGCATTTTTACTAAACAAGCTTAAAGAAGTTTTACTTCAAAAATTTTAGATCGTTTCTTTTATGGCGATGATCTTTTATTGTGGGGTATCGTTTAAGAGGTCTCGACGAGTAGAAAACGATTTTCACGAAAAAATGATTATTTGTAATCATTTAAATACATAAATTTATAAATTAATTAAATTTAAATGAATGTTAAAATTCATCAATTTTTTTTTAAATATGTGAGATGTAAAACTTTCGTAACAAATACTAAAATTAATTATGAGATTTGTCAACAAAATATACACTTTTAATAAATTTGTAGTAAACGAGCTTAAAGAAGTTTTACTTCAGAAATTTTAAATTGTGTTTTTTTAGCATGTTGGGTGTCGTTTGAAAGGTCTTTTTGAATAGAACCCGAATACTGCAATTAACTATGTAATTTATCCATAAGATGCACACTTTTTACGCATTTTTATTAAACGAGCTTGAAGAAGTTTTACTTCAAAAATTTAAGATTGTATATTGTATGGCTTGTGGGGTATCGTTTAAAAGGTCTCGATGAGTAGAAAATGATTTTCACGAAAATATAAGCATTATAAATAATAAAAGTATAAAGGACTCTACTGACAAGGAAACTGAAATTAAAGATAAGAGATGGAAAAGGACTCCACTGACGAGCAAATGGAATAAACGACAAGAAATGAAAAAAATGACTTAAATAAAAGGCAAGAAATGAAAAAAAGAACTCAGCAAACTAAAATGAAAGACAAAAAATGAAAAAGGGACTTTACTGAGGAACAAAAATAAATAAAAGACAAAAAAGGAAAAAGGACTTTACTGACAAGCAAACTGAAATTGAAGACAAGAAATGAAAAAAAGACTCTACTAACAAGCAAACTGGTCAATAATTGTCAGGAAATGGAAAAAAGGACTCTACTGACGAGCAAACTAAAAATAAAAGACAAAAATGGAAAAGGGACTCTACTGAGGAACAAAAATAAATAAAGGACAGAAAATGAAAAAAGGACTTTACTGAGGAACAAAAATAAATGAAGGACAAAAAATGAAAAAAGGACTCTACTGACGAGCAAACTTGATTTGATAAAGTGAATATTTAGTAAAGGGACTCTACTGGCAACCAAACTGATATTAAAGGCAATTGAAAAAAGGACTCTACTGAGGAACAAAAATAAATAAAGAACAGAAAATGAAAAAAGGACTCTACTGACGAGCAAACATGATTTAATAAATTGAATATTTTGTAAAGGGACTCTACTGGCGACCAAACTGATATTAAAAAGGGACTCTACTGATGAGCAAACAAAAAAAATAATAAGGTGGAAAAAGAGCGTGTACTATTCTCAAATTTATCACTTTTTTCATCACTTTTAATCATGGCTTCTTAAACTATGGGGCGCGACCCTAACTATATATTGACATACGTATATATGTATGTTGTTTCTTAATAAATAAATCATCAAAAATAATAATTTCCCTTTTTTTATATTTGTGTGAAGTCGTTTGAACAAACTCGCAATCATAAATGGGGTCGCAAATGACAAAAGTTTGAGAAACCCTGCTTTGAACATTTAATTTTTTTCTAATATATATTTTTGTTAAAACATATTTGTAATTTATATTTTACACGCATATATTTTGTTCTCAAAATAACCAGGTATATCTATATTATATATTTAAATAAATCTTATCTAGAATTAAACCCAAGGGTTAATTTACGTGCTACAGTTAGTGGCGCCTCTATCGAGTGTGGACACAATTTAAATTGCGATCTATTTATACTTCAAAAAATATTATGGAAAGGCCATGTTATGAAGAACTTTCCATACTAATATTTACAAAGCCATTGCGGTTGCTATGCAGTCAGGCGTATTTCTCAAGTTGTCACATAAAAAATGTAACCTAAAAACCGCCCAAACGTCAAAAAAACGATGTTAGATAACAGAGTGTTTCTGACCCAGCTTCATAACATACGAGTGACTTTAAAAAATTAAATTGTGTTATTTGGCATGTTGGGTATCGTTTGGAAGGTCTTTTTGAATAGAATCCGGATATTGCAATTAACTAAGTGATTTGTCCACAAAATTTACACATGTAACAGAACAGTCTAAAGAAGTTTTACTTCAAAATTTTAGATTGTTACTTTTATGACGTTGCAGTGTAAAACTGCCTGAATGCACAGCAAATACACGACATTTTGACAGTATGATTCAGTAGCATAATATATGAAAGTTAAAGCGTAACAATGGCCTTGCCATAACATTGAGCTGTTATCCCTATGTATTACCCCGATTAAAAAAAATCTAATTTTCCCACGTCAATTTAAAATTGTGTTTTTATAAAATTTATATTTATGAAATTTAATTTAACAAAATCAAGACAAATAAAAAGAAAATCAAGCTACAAATTTTGTTCAAACTGTTTTTTTACCGGTTTCTTTAATACGGAGGCGGCTGATGCGAATACTGGTTCATCATTGCCTGCTGCGGCTGATTCAGCTGTCTTTGCAGCTGTGCAACCAGAGCAGGACTTCCCTGCTGCTGAGTGTTGGTCATCGCCTGCTGCTGGACTTGCTGCTGGGCCTGCTGCTGCTGCTGCTGCTGCAGGGCTAACATCTGCTGGCGCATCCTTTGGCTTTGCTGGGGATTCATTTGCTAGAAAGGTAAAAGACTAGTTGTAAATTGTGTTATGGCTTGAGGCAAGTTTGTAGAGATTTTTAGTAAACGAGCTTAAAGAAGTTTTACTTCAAAAAATTAAATAGTGTTTTTTTTGGCAGATTGGGTATGGTTTGAAAGGTATTTTTGAATAGAATCCGAATATTGCAATAAACTATGTGATTTGTCTACTAAATATACACTTTTTGCGCATTTTTATTAAACGAGCTTAAAGAAGTTTTACTTCAAAAATGTTAGATTGTGGTTTTTGGCATGTTGGGTATCGTTTAAAAGATATTTTTGAATAGTATCCGAATACTGCAATTAACTATGTGGTTTGTCCACAAAATATACACGTTTTACGAATTTGTAGTAAACGAGCTTAAAGAAGTTTTACTTAAAAAATTTAAGATTGTGTTTTTTGGCATGTTGGGTATCGTTTGAAAGATATTTTTTAATAGAATCCGAATACTACAATTAACTATGTAATATGTCCACAAAATATATACCTTTGACGAATTTTTAATAAACGACTTGAAGAAGTTTTACATAAAAAAAAATTAAATTGAGTTTATTTGGCATGTTGGGTATGGTTTGAAAAGTCTTTTCAAAAGAATCCAAAAACTGACATTAACTATGTGATTTGTCTACAAAATATACGCTTTTAATGAATTTGTAGTAAACGAGCTTAAAGAAGTTTTACTTCAAACATTTTAGATCGTATCCTCTATAGCATGTGGGGTATCGTTTAAAAAGTCTCGACGAGTAGAACATGATTCTCGCAAAAAAAAAGAATTTTATACATTATATACAAATAAAAACATTATATGCATAACCATATTATATTGCAAAAAAATATTAGAATGTTTAAATTCGTCCATTTTTTTCTAAATATGTCCAGTATGAAACTTTTGTAGCAAGTACTAAAAGAAAACATGTGATTTGAAAGCAAAATACACACTTTTTACGCATTTTTAGTAAACGAGCTTAAAGAAGTTTTGCTTCAAAAATTTTAGATTGCATATTGTATGGCTTGTGGGGTATCGTTTAAAAGGTCTCGACGAGTACAAAACAATTTTCACAAAAAATGATCATATTGTAATAGAAACATTAGATAGAAAGACATACTAAAATGCAAAAAATATCAGAATGCTAAAAGTTATTGATTTTTTTTTTCAAGTACATGTCAGTTGTATCAAATACTAAAATTAACTATGTGATTTGTCCACAAAATATACACTTTTAATGAATTTGCAGTAAACGAGCTTAAAGAAGTTTCACTTCAAAAATTTTAGATTGTATCTTCTATAGCATGTGGGGTATCATTTGAAAGGTATTTTTGAATAGAATCCGAATATCAAAAACACTTAAAAAAATTTCACTTTTCGGTTCATTGGTTAGTAATAATTTGAAGTTATACTTCTATTGCAAACGTAAAATTAGCACAAATACGTACTTGTGTCTGTCTTAATTTATTACATTTAAATTAAAATAAATATTTTATTCATTGTATTTAAAATGTAAAAATATTTTACTAGAATGAAGAGTTGACTATATTTGTGTATAGACAGGAACTGCAGTTTTAGAGATTCGACGATTGTCGTCGGCAACGTTCGCTCAGACATGTGACGTCACACAGTCCCTTTTATGTTTGAGCACTTATTTTGCGCTCGACTAGCAATCGATGTAATATAAGGTGTAAGATTTATAATTTTGTGACGGATTTTATAAGATTGTAGATGATTTTTCTACGTCTCTGGTTACTGTTTTTGCACAATCAAACTAATTCTTTTGTTCGAGTAAGTTGTAGTGCTTTTATATAAACGCACACACGTGAAATTTATATTCAAATATTAAAATATTAAATTAGTTATAGTAGGTTAAATTTAAATCTAACTATTATCCAAATACTGCAATTAACTAAGCGATTTGTCCACAAAATATACACTTTTAATGAATTTGTAGTAAACGTGCATAAAGAAGTTTTACTTCAAAAATTTTAGAGTGTATTTTTATCGCATGTGGGGTATCGTTTAAAAGGTCTCGACAAGTAGAAAACGATTTATACAAATAATGATTATATTGTAATAAAAACATAAAATTTAATCGCAAAATATATTACAATGTTATTTTTTTTTTTTTTTTTGCAAATATGTGAGGTGTAAAACTTTCGTATCGAATTAAAATTTGGAAAATCTGAATTATTCCCGAAAAAATGTCATTTGATAAATACAAAACATTATTTTCGATTCGTATATGGATAAAATCGTAATTTTTTTAACTTTTTACCTGAGGAAATTGTGGTACTTGATTTTGAGATCCAGGTTGACCGCCCCTTGGATACGGAGGTGCAGGTCCACCCATCGTGTTCATTGTCACATTTGGTGCTTGCTGCTGAAAAAAAAAACAAATAATATAAAATTAATTATGAAAACAAATGCGACTAATATGTAGAAATTTTGTAATTCTATTCACCTGCTGCATATACGATCCTCTATTCACCCTCTGCGCCATATATTCTGCATGTGCATTGCGTTGCTGCTGATTCATCATAGCCGTATTCTAAAATAAAAATTTGTAAGTCGAAATAAATTTTAAGAAACTTGGTCAAAGTCAAATTACCTGTTGATTAGTAAACTGCTGTTGGCCTTGAAATCCGCCCATCATAGCCTGCTGGTTAGTAGGTTGTCCAGTGTAACCAGGGTAATTTTGGTTCATACCTATGAAAAGTGAACAAAATTTTACAAATCTTGTAATCTAATCTAATTTTCCAAAGTAAATGCGAAACAAACCTTGAGGCATATTTCCATATTGCTGATTCTGGAACATTGCTTGTTGTGCCCCACTAATATTTTGCCCGGCCATCACTTGGTTGCTAGCCTGACTGCCCATACCTTTAGAAAACAATACAATGATTATTTATATATATATATATATATATATATATATATATATATATATTTATTTATTATCTTAGATATAAAAATGGAGCTCTCGGTCAAATGATACGCTAAAAGTCGAAAACGGCTAAACCGATTTGGCCAGTCTTAGTCTTGAAAAATTCGTGCCAATCCAGAGATTGTCGGGATGGGTGAGATATTATTTCAAAATTGCATAGAAACTTTACATTTTTAATTTGAAATTTTTTGTAGAAGCCTAATTTGAATGAAACAATGGACGGTGGCTAATACGTCAAATATCAAACGTTTATGACCGATGGTGTTCGATTACGTTTTATGTCTTACGTGAATATTATTTAATTATAATTAAATTGTAGTAAGTAGTTTTGTTTGTAGTTTTATTCATACACAAAAACGTTATTAAACGGATCGCAAGTGTTACTAGAAACTCAAAATATCAACTTTTTTGAAATGTTAATATGAAAATGCATTTTTCGGCATATTTTTCTCAAACACGGTGCTCTGAAAGTTCTCATTTGTATAATTATATACTCATTGGTATTTATAAAACATTTTCTAGGTTATATTATTTTTTATTTATGTTATTTCAATTCAGAACCTAAATTTGGTATCGATCAAAGGGACATTTTGTCGAATAACATTTTTCCAGTTATAATTTATCGAAAAATAGATAGTATTATATGAAGGTCCGGGGTTAAAAAGGTCCACCACCGATGTGTCAAAAATCAGTAAAGTTAAGCATTGTTTAACAACATTATTTGAAAGTAGAGGGAAAAAGATGTATAACCAGCTATAACCTTGATTCTCATGACTTTGCTCTAAGGAGATAAACGGTAATCTTCGAAAATCCATAATAAAAGTATTTTCTTCGGTTGGTAATTTTTTAGCATTAGTTAAAAGTGTAATTATTTTGTAAAATACCTTTAAAATTAAAATAAGACATAATAATTAACCGGTTTGCCACCTGGCCGTTCCAAGTTACCCCGTCTAAGGAGTAAAAAGTTCTAAATCATAAATCATATTTTGATCGTTATATACTAGATGAATGCTATAGCATCCACGTCAAATTAGTGACTATGAAAAAAAATTCAGTTTTAACTGAAGAGTAATCTTGCACGTTAACACGTTCGCACCCAATAAAAGTTTGAGTAGTCGAATTATTGTATTTTGATCGTTATATATTTATTAGATGAATGCTATAGCATTCACGTCAAATTAGTGACTATGAAAAAAAAAATCAGTTTTAACTGAAGAGTAATCTTGCACGTTAACACGTTCGCGCCCAATAAAAGTTTGAGTAGTCGTATTATCGTATTTTGATCCGTTATATACTAGATGAATGCTATAGCATCCACGTCAAATTAGTGACTATGAAAAAAGATGGAATTTCAACTGAAAAGTGATCTTGCACGTTAACACGTTCGCGCCCAATAAAAGTTTGAGTAGTCGAATTATCGTATTTTATCCACGTTAAGTTAGAGACTATGAAAAATGACGCAGTTTTAACTGAAAAATAAACTTGCACGTTAACACGTTCGCGCCCAATAAATGTTTGAGTAGTCAGAATATCATATTTCAATCGTAATCTTCTATATATATAAAAATAAGTCGGGTTTTCCTTCCAGACGAAATAACTCCAGAACGCACGAAACGATTTCGACAATTTTGCATTCGTTGGAAAGGTCTCGGGCTCCGCAAGGTTTATAGCTAAGAAAATTAGTCGTGCATGGCATCGTGCCCTAATGCAAATTGCTGGAACTTCACGCACCGTAATTGAAAATTCAAGTAATAACATTAGTGAGAATTTACAGAATTATGTTTCGTTAAGTCAACGAGCAATTCTTGCCGCAAAGAATAATGATGTACACGCACTGAATTTTACCATTCAATCAAAAATTTCTGGCGATTTGGTGACATACCAATGATTCCGACTGGTCTTCCGTTTGACTTCAAACGATTGCAATTTCCAGTTAGCCTTGCGTTTGCAATAACAAGTCGCAAAGCCAATCGCTTAGTGTTTGCGGGATAAATTTCAAATAGATTATTTAGAAAATCATTGTTTTTCACATGGGCAGTTATACGTTGCCTGTTCACGTGTTGGAAAACCATCCGCTTTGTTTGTGTTAACGTCAGGCCAAAAAACAAAAAAATGTGGTTTACCAAAGAGCACTTCAATGAAACGGATAATTTGCGGATTCACTTTCATTTACTTAGAGAAGTTCAACTAAAAAACACTTCATTTTTGTAATCGAAATAAATTCATTACTGTTGTATAATAAAATCTAATTTTTCCTTTTCAAATATAAAACAAACAAAAAATTTCTTCATCTTTCTCACGAAACCATCTGGTGGCGAAACGGAGTTCGTCGGGTCAGCTAGTAATAAATAAATATTCAATAATAATCATCAATCAATCAATTACACTTCTTACCTTGATTATTTATATTTTGATTAGCCATGCCAGGATTCAGTCCTTGGCCTATATTAGCATTTTGGCCCATCATTTGGCCCTGCATGCCAGCATTTCCCATACCTTGCACACCCATCTGGCCCATGTTCTGTCCGGGCATTTGATTCGCACTCATACCCGAGTTTATGGCCTGGTTTCCTGCCATCATGCCTTGATTTGCATTCATACCCATCGTATTTGGTGTCATACCTAAAAAAAATTTAAATAATAACTAGGTGTGTGTGGCACTTTGATGAAATTCTCAAGAGAATCCGCTGGGAATCATCTATAAAAAATCCAATAAAAATCTAATAAAAGCTTTATTAGAACCTAACAACATCCTGAAGAGAAATGTTTATAAAGAATGCAATAATATGTTTAAATGGCAATTATTATATACACTTTTAATGAATTTGTAGTAAACGAGCTTAAAGAAGTTTCACTTCAAAAAAATTAAATGGTGTTATTTGGCTTGTTGGGTATCGTTTGAAAGGTCTTTTTGAATAGAATCCGAATACTGCAATTAACTATGTGATTTGTCCATAAAATATACACGTTTGAGATATTTTATTAAACGAGCTTAAAGAAGTTTTACTTCAAAAACATTAAATTGTGGTTTTCCGGCATGTTGGGTCTGGTTTGAGAGATATTTTTGAATAGAATCCGAATACTGCAAATAACTATGTGATTTGTTCACAAAATGTATACTTTTCATGCATTTTTATTAAACGAACTTAAAGAAGTTTTACTTCAAAAATTTTAATAATATCTTGTATCGCTTGTGGGGTATCGTTTAAAAGGTCTCGACCAGTAGAAAACGATTTTAACAAAAAACTTATTTCATTGTACTAAAAACATTATAAACATAACCATATTTTATTCCACAAAACATTAGAATATTAAATTGGATTTTTTTTAAATATGTAAGGTGTAAACTCTTTGTTGCAAATACTAAAATTAACTATGTGATTTGTCCAAAGGATGTACACTTTTCATGCATTTTTAATAAACGAGCTTAAAGAAGTTTTACTTCAAAAATTTTAGAATGTATCTTTTATCGCTTGTGTGGTATCGTTTGAAAGGTCTCGACGAGTAGAAAACGATTTTCGTAAAAAACTAATTATATTGTACTAAAAATGTAATATTTTAATACAGAACATATTACAATGTTAAT
This sequence comes from Ctenocephalides felis, assembly GCF_003426905.1. NCBI lineage: Eukaryota > Metazoa > Arthropoda > Insecta > Siphonaptera > Pulicidae > Ctenocephalides > Ctenocephalides felis. The sequence continues at coordinate 36,471,114 of NW_020539726.1, read as the reverse complement.
ATTTATTGATTTTCTTTTCTAAATATGTAAGATTTAAACTCTTTGTAGCAAATACTCAAATTAACCATGTAATTTATCTATAATAATCTAAGTGGATTGAAGTTAGATTCATTCAAGAATTTATTTAGGATCTGTTATAAATTACAAAGGTAATCCCATAAGATTTGGCAAGAACCTAATAAGACCCTGATAAGAACCCATTCTGGTAAGAATCTATTAATTTCTGACATTCTTATTATGAGATTTAAGTAAGAACGAGATTTAAGTAAGAATTCAATTACATTCTAGCAATAATCACATAAAACTTAATTCTGTAATTAATTTAAATTAAATTTTAGATGTAAGATTAAAGTAAGACTCATTCAAAAATCTATTTAGGACCTAATTAAAATCTAGTAAGTTAAAGCCTGATCAGAATCTAGTTAGCCTCAAATACATATTTTAATCAATTTTCTAGGCAAGTTTTTTAAAAAAGTATAATAATTTCTTACCTGCTCGTAATTGCTGTCGGATCATATGTTGTCTTGGCCCCATAGCTGCTGGATATTGACCACCAGGACCTCCAGCCCCAACTGCAGGACTACCAGCTCCTGCTCCACTCGGCATAAATTGGTTCATAGGATGCCTTTGCCTCAACATATTGCTTATGGCTTGTTTTGAGTTGCTGGCTTGGGGTCTTTCGAATCGGTTCACTGGTAAATAAAATCAAGAAATTGAAGACAAAGAAAGAAAAATTTGGGGTAATTAACAGTGAAAACTGTAAAAATGTTTATAAGAAAGAATCTTATGATAACTGTATAATTGAAGATTTTGTGATCATAACATTCTTCCTTGCTTGTTTATATGTAAAATACGCCTAATCGCACGACAAACAAATTCACATTTTTCACTACCAATAAACAATCATAAAATAGCATTGCCATATGTTATGACCCAGAATTTCCTCATTCATCTAATTAATTATTACCTTGTGGTGTTGGTCCATAGCCATACTGTTGGCCCATGGGTGTCTGGGGATAACTCCACTGTTGCTGGCCAGTTTGTCCCTGTTGGCCAAATCCTTGGTGGGAGGACTGCTGTTGTCCAGCCATTCCTTGCTGGGCTTGTGCGTATTGCATTTGTTGCAATTGGGCATTCTATAATAGAAAAAAAAACTAAGAGTAAATGCCAAGTCGCATCAATTTTGTGTAAATTAACTTGATCAATAAAATATGGCATTTACCAAAAACGATGCCCAATAATAATTACAATTGCCACTGACACTCAGTGGCGGATCCAGGGGGTGGGTCACGGGGGCCATGACTCCCCCCGCCCTGAGCTTGTCTTAAGAGTTAGACATTTTATAACTTCAATATGTAACTTTACGAAATACAAACGGCGGAGTCAAAGACTCCTAAAATTTAACATCCTCATACTATAATTCAATTATGTGACCCCCCTGGAGCCAAAGCTGGATCCGCCACTGCTGACACTCCTACACACAGGTCGTCCTATCCATTTATTTTCCTATCCATTATTACCTGCATCTGCATCATGTTAGCATTAGGCTGCGGTTGTCCAACTCCACCAGCCATATGTCCTCCAACAGCCTGGCCGCCCTGCACACCGACCTGCTGCTGCTGATTCTGCTGATTGGCCTTGTTTTTTCGGGGCCTTCGGGTGCCTTTGCCACGGCCCCTGCCCACGGCCGGCGCCACTGGGCCGGGAACAATTCCTGGCCCTACGCCTCCGACGACGCCTCCAACCATGCCGCCGACGCCGACACCGCCTCCGACGCCCATCATCATCATGTTAGGGTTACCTGGGTAATAGATACGAGAAATTTAGAGAAAAGGAATCATTTGTCAGCAAAAGATTACGTAACAGACTGAAAATTGTAACAAAAATTTAGATTGTAAAAAATTGCGACAAAAAAAATTTTCGAATTTTGTTTACAAATTTGATTAGTATCAATTGTTTTTTTTTTCATTTGCAATAATATCATACATCGACCATATACTAAATGAACTGCAAATGTGCAATATAAGTGTCAAGAGAAAAAGACTGTGACGTCACTGGGTGAACGAGCGTTGCCGACAACCGTGGAACACTCCCGATTGATCAAATGTCATATGATATATAAACCAATTTTGACAGGTGGATTCGATTTCATGTAAATTAATAATATTATTAATATCATTTCTTACAAAATTATCAATTGCCATTATATTATTGAAATGTTCAAGGAATACTGAACGTTTTCAATTAGATTATTATTAATATTGTAATAAATTGCAAAGTTCAAATTATTTGTTTAAAGTTTATTATTAAATTATTTGTTAGAACTATAGTCAGAATTAAAAATAATATTTGAATTATTTTCGTTTCACAAAAAAAAAATTTTTTTTTAAAAAAAAAGTTGAAACAAAAAATTTTTTTTCCCGAAATCAATTATTTTGTTAAAACAAGCAGAAAGTTCTTTGGATTATTCAAATCGCTTCATTCATGTTCCCGAAATCGTCGACGAAAATTTGTATCCGAACACACACACATACATACATCCATTTTTTCTAAGGTACGCCAAAATGCTCAGAAGGTTTTGAAACGTAAAGATATATAAAAAATTTCTTTTTCGATTTTTTTGCGATTACTATAACTTGCCCTACGGAAAGTTAAAAAACATTCGATTGCTATTAATAGGGAGATGTACTGACTAGTTTTTGGAAAAGACAGGTCCAGCCGTTACGGAGATACGGAGCAAAGAGCGCAGCAAATACAAATCGAGTTTTTGAGAGAACGGAGTATCGGATTTAAATGATCTAAAAAACATTCAATTTATAATGATTGAGGAAAGAGTTGATTAGTTTTTGGCAAAGGCAGGTCCCGCCATTTCGAAGATACAGAACTAAATGTGAAAAGAATGGCAGTTTTTGAGGGAACTAAGCGTCCGATTTGAATGATCTAAAAAACTTTCTGCTCGTATTGACAAAACAATTGCTTTCGAGGATAAAAAATTATTACATCTTTTTTTATTTTCCATAAAATATTTTTGTAATTTTGGATTAAAAATTCAAAAAATCGCCCAGGCTAAGCACAGTCTGAGCGCCACTATGGTACAAATGTTTACCCAAGTGCGTTTAGACTGTTTATGTAGAGATTTTCCAATTTTGTGAGAAAACTATTGAAAAATGTGAAAATGCCGCCAAGCTAAGCACAGTATAAGTGAAAATGACGCACAGAATTATTGGCAAATGAGTTTAGACTGTGACTATACGGGAGCACTTTTTCACTTTTTGTGTAAATTAGGCAACTAAACTATTTTTTTTTGAAATTGATTTCGAAATGAAATGACGATTGTTAATATTCTGGAGATAAATTGATTTATGATTTATGATTTACATTTGATTTGCTCAGATATAACAAGATAGTTAAATAATATTTCAAAATTAAATAGTCAGTTAATAATAAACAGATTCTGAAAACTCTTGGAACGTTGTAAAATATTTTAGGCCTATTAGAAATTGTAAAATATTATAGGCCTATGAAAATAATAAAATATTATAGACCTATGAAATCAAATTAAATATTTCAAAACATGACTGCGCCCATTACAGATTTTGAAATATCAATAATAAAATAATAAAAACTTTTGTAAAATATTATAGGCTTAAGAAAAGTTGTGAAATACTAAGTATTTATTGAGAAAAAAACAACAGAACATTACAAAATTAGACTGCATGGTAATAATTGAAGTTTTCGCAAAAATTCACAAATTTTGAAAATTCGATGATAAAAAGCATAGTAAAATATTATAGGCCTAAATGACGATTGTCAATAGATGATAGGAGATAAATTGATTTATGATTTACATTTGATTTGCTCGGATATAACACAGATAGCAAAAATAATGAAAGTTACAGTATTTGTAATATAACGTTTAAAATTTCTCGAATATTTCATTACGGTACGTGAAGTTCCAGCAATTTGCCTTAAGGCACGATGCCACACACCACTAGTTATTTGTTTAAGATAATAAAAATACCGGTATTACCGGTTTTAAAATGAGAACTTATTGCAATACCGGTATTAAATTTTTTTTATCTATTAATCTATTATATATTTTATCTATTAATATTATTATACCATCCAAACCAACTGATTGCAAGACTCTACAATACCACACAATATAAGATTAAAAAGAATACAATTAATAAATCTAACATATTAATCAGTGATAAGTTGTTCTATAATATTATTTAAAATAGGTGTGTATTTTGTTTTGTTTTTTACTTTGTTCATAATTGTATGTATATTTGAGTTTCTTTTTTAACTTCCCGTACGGCAAGTTATAGTAATCGCAAAAAAATCGAAAATGAAAATTTTTGCATTTCTCGACGTTTCAAAGGTTTCTGAATATTTAGGCATACCTTAGAAAAAATGGATGTGTGTGTGTGTGTGTGTGTGTGTGTATGTATGTGCGGATACAAATTTTCGTCGACGATTTCGAGAACACCGATCAACCGATTTGAATAATTCAAAAAACATTCGATTCGTATTGATAAGGAGACGTGCTGATTAGTTTTTGGCGAAGGCAAGTCTAGCCGTTCCGAAGATACGGGGCAAAAAGTGCAAAAAACGGTAACTTAGTTTTTAAGAGAACGGAGCGTCCGATTTTAATAATTCAAAAAACATTTTTCTTGTATTGACAAGGTGAAGAACCGATCAAATTTTCATAAAGGCAGGTCTAGCGGTTTCGGAGATATAACAAAAAAAGTAAAAAAAAAATGCCATTTGGCGGTCAAAAATGATCATTAGACATATGCACATCAAATTATCAGATATTTTTTTAGAGATTTTAACAATAAGTATGAATTTGGTTTACATTCCTATGGGTTCCGTACCAATGTTTACGCGTTAGACGGCGACGCGGCGTTTACGCGCTTTGATATTTCGTCTTTATGCAGTTAAAGCAGTACGATTGCTTTGAAAAAATGTTTAGATCTTCCAAAATATGTCAAAATAAAGAAAAAAATTTTTGTCCAATTTATAGTTACTCAGAAATCTTATTTTTTCGAAGTAAAATTTTTTCAAAAATGTCAATCGTTTTTAAAAAAAATAATAATTTTTGGTACGGGAAGTTCCAGCAATTTGCCTTAAGGCGCGAAGCCTTAATTGCCTTAAGACAGAATTCCACTTACAGCTAGTTTTTCTTTATTATACCAAAATTATAATATAATTTAGTACACTAATAAAAGGTGAACCACTGGGCTTTCCTTTTATAATTTAATGTTATTTGTGAAACTAATTACTCAACGTCTTTCTATTCAGACAGATTGTAATTTATAAGAAAATAAAAAAAAACAAATAAAATAAAAAAAAATCTGTTCACACACACACATACACATATGCATACTTTTTCCAAATTTGGTCTCATTCGATTCAGAATGGCTTGAAACGTCCAGGAGAAAACCTAGAATTAGCGAATCGGATTTTTTGATGAAAACATAAACTTCTCCTTCGGGAAGTTAATTTATATTACTATGAAAATATATTAATATTATTATCTTACCCATCATGGGGTTCCCAGGCATCATCATCCCAGGCATAGGTCCAGCATTAATAGGCCACCAGGCATCGCGCCTACGGGCATGTGTCCTCCAGGCATCATCATGTGTGCAGGATGAGGCGATTGGTCGATGGACGAAGACGAAGGCGTATCCGATTTCATGTCTCCGCAGCAGTCGGCAGGCCGAGACTGGCGCAGGTTGCAGGAAACACAAAGACAAGACTTTTGTTAATTTAGGGTATAGATGATTTGTCCGGGAAAAAATGTGTAAGGGAAATGATAAGATTTGTTTGATAATAGAGAGAGAATTGTGGAAATAAAATTTAGGCGCAATGTACAAAAAAATGCAACAACGCACAACCAAATAGCTGTTCGCTTCATACAGGGCAATAAAACACATTTACCCAAAAATATTAGGTATTATTTTCAGTACAAGTTTAAGGGGGTCTTCCTATGTGACGGCCTGTTTTTTAGGGATATTTTAGAATTTTTTTTCTACGACCAGTAAATAGTTAGAGCTTCAAGTTTTTTATCATTTATTAATACATATTTGGATAGTATAAACATAAAATTTTAGCTAAAAAAATTTAGTCCAACTAGAGTTACAGCGCTCTAAACACCCCCCCCCTCAAAAATGAGCTCCCACTGTCTCCACGATTCCGGCTGATCGGCTTATCTGACCAAAAAAAATAAACGGCTTTTTAATTTGTAGGCTTAAGAGCACGGAATGAACTACAATCAAATGAATCCAAAAAAAATTGGATGTTTTATAGACATTTGAAATAAAAGTTGCAAATTAGGCGGTTTTTTTTTTTGTTTTTTTGCTATAAAAAATCGAAGTTTTGAAATTTTTGATTGATAATAGATCATTCCATGCGTTTAAATATATTGAATGTGCCCTGTAAATTTCAAGTAATTCGGTCCAGCCGTTTCTGAGATACAATGGAGACAAGTTTGAAAAACACAGTTTTGAGAAAAACGCGTTTAAAGATAAAATGATCGTTGTACTATATACTATATGTATACTTTTTATATGGCTGTAACTCAAAAACTATTTGAGATATCGATTTGAAATTTTAATATTATTTTTAAAGGTATAATCTACCGAAATATAAAATAAAAAAAAATTCAATTTTTTCAACTCATCACATAGGAAGACCCCCTTAAGCGTCAATAAGAAAGGACATAATAAAGTACCCGCGGAACTCGCGAAACCAGTTAAATTTAAAACAAAATAAGCTAAATTATGTATAACTAAATCATAAGTAAATAAATTAGTGAAACAAATAAATCAACAAGAGTTTCATTATAAACCCAATTTTACATTTATCGGAAATGTCCCATGAGCAATAGGTTGGTCCTTAATAGGATTATGCCGGTCAAATCGAAAATGTTACAAAAATTGTAGATCTGATAATTTATGTGTTCGGACGACTTTTCGTTTTATTATATTGGCCATGAAGGTGACAAACTTCAGGGCATAAAGCTTTATGCAAAATGGTTGCTAGCCCTGGTAGCATAGAGTGTTTTAATTGAACTAGTTGTTCACTTCAAATAAGTAAAGTCCGCTTAACAACATGTAAATAACCAAATAAAAATAAATATATCTTCTTTCATTATAACTTAGTGACAAATCAGTGATTGTAATTAGAACTGCAACAAATACATAATATACAAAACAAATCAGTGTTTAATACAGTCCACAGCTACAAGGGTTAACTTATAACCCAACAACCTAAATTATCGAAGGAGAGTTTTAATAAATTTTATAACTACGTAACAAAAAGAACATTATGTTTGTCCATTAGGGTGGTCCTTAATATGGTTGTTTTTGAGAATTTCCTTCTCCCCAAGGGCTCAAATGCTTCCAAATTGATAAAAGAAAAATCTCTGAAAGTTTTAGCTCTTAATATTAACTTTAAGATAGACATTTTCATAATTTTCACTACCAAGAACAAGCATAATATAGGATTGCCATGACAACACTATTTTATGAGCTCTGTTACCTACAGAATTGCCTCATTAATTCATCAAAATGTATGTTTTCAGATATAATATTTATCTTATATATAAAAATGGAGCTCTCGATCAAATGATCCGCTAAAACTCGTAAACGGCTAAACCGATTTGGCCAGTCTTAGTCTTGCAAAATTCGTGCTAATCAATAGGTTGTCCAAAAGGTGAGATATTATTTCAAAACCGCCTAGAAACTTTACATTTTTAATTTAAATTTTTTTGTAGAAGCGTAATTTGAATAAAACAATGAACGGTGGCTAATACGTCAAATGTCAAATGTTTTTGACAGATGATGTTCAATTACGTTTAATAGGATGTTTTACATGAATATTATTTATTGTAGTAAGTAGTTTTGTTCGTACTTATATTCATACACAAAAACGTTATTAAACGGGCCTCAAGTGTTACTATAAACTCAAAATATCAACTTTTTTGAAATATTAATATAAAAATGCACTTTTTGGCATATTTTTCTCAAACACGGTGCTCTGAAATATCTAATTTGTATAATTATATACTCATTGGTATTTATAAAACATTTTCTAGGTTATATATTATTTTTTATTTATCATTAAAGTATTAATATTTTTGATTCTCTAGAAATTGTTTAGAATTGACCTTACTTAACAAAACAACGTTTGCCGGGTCAGCTAGTATAAAATATTTTTTTCATTAAATTTATAAACGCCTCTCTTTTCATTTTTGTGCTCGAATTTAAAAAAGAACTAAAATATCATAAATATGTTGTTTAAATTATTAGCCTCATTACATTTTCAAATATACTCTTAAGTCTATATTATTTGAGATTAACTTAAGAATATATTATTTATTAATTTTAGATATTAATTAGTTGTATATTCTTGCATCCTAAACATTCTAAGAATATTTAGAAATGAAATAATTATTAAATACAAGGCCTCATCACAAAAACTATTTAAATAGTTATATAATTTGTCATTCATAATTCGTATCAATTAACACTAATTGTATTAAGACAATTATTAATAAAATTTCTACAAGAACTAGAATTTATTTTAACATTAAATGCATTAAAAATTTGGTTTATAAAAAGCAATAAAACGCCTTGTGCAAAAATATTAAAAAAATCAACAAAATTCATAAAATTCCAAACAAATTCAAAACTATGCTCGCAGAACACATTAATAATTTATGAACATTTTTATATATATATATATATATATATATATATATATATATTACGGTGGTCCTTAATATGGACATTATTGGATTTCTTTGCTTCTGAGGGCTCAAATGCTTCCAAATTATTAAAAAAAATCTCTAAAAGTTTTAGCTCTTAATATTAACTTTAAGAGAGTCCGCACTCCAACATGGGTACAATTCCATTTATTTTATAAATCAGCGACAAGTGAATCAAAATTTTAAGAATAACATTGTATTTGCGTATTCTGATCATAAATAAAAAAATTACAACAAAAATTTGATGTAACTCACAGTTTTCTCAGGTACAGGTTCCAGATCCTCCGGAGGCAAAGGCAACGGGTCCAAATAATGTGAAGGAGGCTTTTGCAGACCGTGAGTGTGATATTTCAATAACCTATGAGCCTCCTCGTACCTCAATGGTTTTCTTTCCATTTTCACAGCCCCAAACCAGGCCCATGATAAGGGCGCAGGGTTTTTGTGACCTTCGAGCAAATCCCAGGCACTTATACGCTGTTTGTCTGATAGACGCAGACCCTGATAATAAAAATAATAACAATATATATATATATATATATATATATATATATATAAATATTAAGTATAAATAGATCGCAAACACGTTGTTTTGCCATTACTTCAATTTTAGTTGTTACCCCACTCCATAGAGTGCGCCACCAACTGTAACATGTAAATTTACCCCCAGAGTTAATTCTAGATAAAATTTATATAAATATATAATATAGCAAAAAATAGAAAAAGAAAGAACCTCGTAAAATATTATAGGCATATGAAAATAATAAAAATATTTTCCCAAAATAGTTCTAAATAAATCTAGAGAATCTATTATTAACAGATTTGATGTTCTAAGGAAAATTGTAAAATATATTAGGCCTATGAAAATAATAAAATATTACAAAATTAAACAGAGAGCTAGTTAATTCAAATTTACGCAAAAAATTCACAAATTTTGAAAATTCAATCATAAAAATCTTAGTAAAATATTATAGGCCTAGGAAAAGTTGTAAAATATTAGAGGCCTATGAAAATAATAAAATATTTCAAAATCAATAAGTCAGTTCATGAAAAATCAGAAACAGATTTTATAAATTCATTGGCAATAGACTTGCGATTTAAAATAATCCTCGTAAAATATTATAGGCCTGTGAAAGCAATAAAATATTTAACTAGGCACTAGTTAATAAATGTTCTTGCAAAAAATAACAGATTTTGAAATTTTGACAATAAAAAACATAGTAAAATATTATAGACTTGTGAAATTGGTTAGTAATGAAGACATTTTAAAAACTCTTGGATAGTTGTAAAATATTATAGGCCTAATAAAAGTTTTAAAATATTATAAGCCTATGAAAATAATAAAATGTTTCAAAATATGAATGCGCGTTAGTAATTAATTAACGTTTTCGCAAAAAATTACTTAAGAGATTTTGAAATTTCAATAATAAAAACCTTATATAGTAAAATATTATAGGCATAAAAAAAGTTGTAAAATATTAGAGGCCTATTCAAATAATAAAATATTTCAAAATATTATTTTTGTCTTTAATTTCAATTTGCTTGTCAGTAGAGTCCCTTTTATGTTTTTACTGATTCCAAAAAAAATCTAGTT
>NW_020539726.1:36408104-36459744 GCF_003426905.1 Ctenocephalides felis | reverse complement strand
TAAAAGTCCATCTAGGAATTCCGGAAACCGAACAACCAGACAACCAAAAAGAAAATCTTTAGCGACAAATGATAAGAATACAAAGAAAATCAAATTAGAAAAGAATACTGAAGACTATGTAATGCCGATTAAAGTAGAAAAAACGAAAGCTCCTTCTGCAAAAGAGAAGGCTTGGGGCAAGGCTGCAAGTGGAACCAAGAGTATATCATCTTTTTTCATGAAGAAATAATTATGAAGTGATGATTATTGTATAATGATTGAATAAATTATTTTCTTTTTTAGTTGGATTATAACTATCTAGTAAAGAATCATGAACCTTAGCCTTAGCCTAAAGAAGTTTTACTTCAAAAATTTCAGATTGTATCTTTTATCCCTTGTGGGATATCATTTGAAAGGTCTTTTTTATTAAAATCTGAATACAGAAAGCAATACGAAATTTCTTTGATAATATGAAAAAATAATTTTTGTAATAATATGAAAAATTATATATTTATATTTCTTTGATAATATGAAAAAAATATTTTATTTTTTAATCGCATAATTTGAAAAAAAAACGATTTCTTACAAAAATTTGAGAATATTTCGAAATTTTCAAAGGAAATCGAATACATATTTTCAAAATATCCCTAAAAAAAAAAAAAAAAAAAAAAAAAAGAGTGCGCGTAAGGATCACACGCGATTGAAGTAAAACTTTTAATATTGTATGAGTAGGCAATTAAGATAAAAATAAAAAAAAACATCATATTTGAATTTTAAAAATCATCTTTTAATAATCATATAACATCAATAATAAGATCTCCTGAGCATCGGCACAGCTGTCCTACTGATATTAAGAGTTTGAATATGATGTGAAGCTTTCTTCCTAATTTTGTTACCTATCTTACCGGGAAATTCAAACCATAAACGTAGAAGTTCATCATTATCGCCACGTTCTATGTACACTAATTTTCCCACACAACCATTAGCTAAGCCATCACTTACATCAATATTAGTTGTTATTATGTAAAATTTATTCAGAACTAAAATTATTTCATACGGCAAACCCCCTGTATCAATAACCGATTTTTTTGAAACTGCTGACGAATGTATGATTGTTGATCTGTCGCATGGCAACCTACATAAATATCCGTGGCAGTAGATATTATTTTGTCTTCAACGAGATTCAATATAAATTTATTATATTCCATGGCACATTTATTCTCTAAGAAAAGTCTTATTCCATGAGGACATAATACAGCAACCTCTTCTTTTGTAAAAAAAACGTGATTCAATTAATGCAAGTTCATATAGGGTTTAGCGTTCGACTTACGCATGACATGACTCGCGCCTAAAGGATACTCGCGACATCAGCGCTTACGGCGTCGTAGTGTTCAACTACACGTTGGCATTTTCGTTGCATTTGTACGGATTTACACCCGTGTCGCGCCTAAAAATTTTTACACCCATATCGCGCCTAAAGAAGTTTTACTTCAAAAATGGAATCATTTAAATCGGGCGCTTAGTTCTCTCAAAAACTGCCATTTTTTTACATATTTAGCTCCGTATCTTCGAAATGGCGGCGCCTGCCTTTGCCAAAAACTAATAAGCACTTCTCCCAATCATTACTAATTGAATGTTTTTTAGATTATTCAAATCGGATACTCCGTTCTCTCAAAAATTCGATTTCTATTTTCTGCACTCTTTGCTCCGTATCTCCGAAACGGCTGGACCTGCCTTTGCCAAAAACTAATCAGCTCTTTTCCCTATCAATAGGATCGAATGTTTTTTTAACCATTCAAATCGGTTGATCCGTGCGCCCTAAAACGTGACTGGAAATTTGTATCCATACATACATACACACACACATACACACACACATCCATTTTTTCTGAGGTATGCCAAAACGTTCAGAAACCTTCAAAACGTCGAGAAATGTTAAAATTTTCAATTCCGATTTTTGGCCCATTACAATAACTTACCCTACGAGAAGTTAAAAAAAAGATTTTTTCCAAAAATTCTAAAAAATTTAGAACTTATAAAAGATATTCAAAAGTCTAAAATTAAAAAAAAATGAACAAATTTTGTTTGTGTTGGAGTACAATTAGTAAAAAATTATAAAGAAATTACCTTGTTTTTCTCACTCTCGAATCTTGTTACCTGCTTAGTTATTTTTAGCTCCAGGTACAACATAATTGTTTTCTTTGTCCTAAACCTAGGTGTAACTTGAACCTGAAACTTTTGCCTTGAGAGAAAGTTAGTAACATGTGTAAATAATCGATTTAATCAATAATAATTTGATTTGTATATATGTGTAATCTACAATCCTACCTGTTTACCTGTCTACTTGTTTTCCTCCTGCTTATCAATAATTTCATTTTGATATGAAAATATTTGGAAAAAGTTGCAAAAATGGAAGAATGTAAAGAAGCGATAAAGTTTTCGACCTAGTAATTCTTCTGCATGATGATTAATACAAAAATCTTACAATTTCTGTCTTTTCCTAGTACCTTCTTCCTTAAATGTTCTGAAATGGTTTCTGGAACGTTATTTTCATCTTTAGATTTTAAATAATTTAAATAATCATGCAGAAGAATTACTAGATCAGATTTTGCAGACATTTTTCATTTTTCTTAGTTTTGCTCGTAAGTAGAGTCCTTTTCCTCTAATTTTGTCTCTAGGTACTAAATTTGCTCGTCAGTAGAATCCTTTTCTTCTATTGTTCTCTCTAGATATTAAATTTGCTCGTCAGTAAAGTCCTTTTCTTCTAATTTGCTCGTCAGTAGAGTCCTTTCTTCTAATTTTCTCTCTAGATATTAAATTTGCTCGTCAGTAGAGTCCTTTTTATAATTTTATCCATGGTTTTTCAAGTTGCTTGTCAGTAGTGTCCTTTTCAAATTACACACACTGAAGTTTCGAAAAATCCAAATTTTCGAAATTTGTCATAATTTTCAAAATAAATCTAAATTTTGAAATATTTAAAAAAAATCAAAATCTAAAAAAAAATTTTTACAAAAATTTGAGAATATTTCGAAATTTTCAGAAAAAAAATCAAATCTTTTCAAAAATATACAAATTCTTCAAAAATTTTAAAAAATCGATTTTTTCCAAGAATTTCAATAAAATTCAAACTTTCACCAAATTTTCAAAACTGAAAAATTTCAAAATAGTTAAATCATTCAAATCGAATGCTCCTTTCTCTCAAAAACTGAATATCCTTTGCTCCGCGTTTCCGAAACAGTTGGACCTGCCTTCGTCAAAAACTCTTTAGCCACCAATAGGAATTAAATGCTTTTGGAATCATTCAAATCGGTTGATCAACATTCATAAAATCGCCACAAAAATATCATTTTTGACCACAAAATGACATTTTTTCAACTTTTTTCTCTGCATCTCCAAAACTGCTGGACCTGTCTTCGCCAAAATGTAACAAATTCTTCATTCCGTCAATACAAATAAAATGCTTTTTGAATCTTTAAAATCAGATACTCGGTTCTCTCAAAAACTCGAATTTGTATTTTCTGCGCTCTTTGCTTCGTATCTCCGTAACGGCTGGACCTGCCTTTGCCAAAAACTAATCAGCACATCTCCCTATCAATAGGGATCGAATGGTAAATGAATCATTTAAATCGGTTAATCCGTGCGCCCAAAAACGTGAACGTAAAATTGTATCCACACATACACACACACATGCATTTTTTCTAAGGCATGCCAAAATGTTCAGAAACCTCTGAAACGTGAAAATATGTAAAAAAAATCATTTTCTAACTTACACTACGGGAAGTTAATAAGAAGTCAGATAAATTTTCATTATTATTTGAACAATGTATTTTGCCTCGAAGACTTGTATAAAATCTCTCGTCCATATTATTATTATTTTAATAATAATATATTGTTAAAATAATATATTATTATTAAAATAATATATTAAAACTAATAAAATATTAAATTAAATCTGCATCAGTTACCTTATTACTAATTAATTTACAATTAAAACCTGTGTACATATTTTAGCGTCATAATTACATCATAAAACTTAAATTATCTTTTATAATAAAATTTTAAAACATCCATTAGTCGTTTTGTATTAAATTAATTAACTAATTATATTAAAAACTATTGTTAAAATTTACATCTAAATTAGATACTTTGCTAAAGGTAATTTTAAAAGGTCAATTTTAGAATAAAATAGAAATGTTATGGGTCTATCTTCGTATGAGTCGGTAGTAGGAAACTGTCAAATCTCTGTATTTGCTGCGTAAACACATAAAGCCTAACCTTCAAAATGCACAAACGTCAGAAACACATCAAACCTAACCTTCAAAATGCACAAACTTCATAAACACATAAAACCTAACCTCCAAAATGCATAAACGTCAAATAACAATTTTATGGTAAGTGCAACTTTCTGATAACACATACGTGAAGTTAGGTTTTATATAGCAAACACATAGTTTTTTGACTTTTGTTACAACAAATTCATACGAAGATAGACCCACCATAACATTTATATTTTATCCCTAACTTAACCCATAATTTTGTAAATAAATACAAATTCAGAGGGTAATTCTGCCTCATAAAATAACGCTATCTTATGCTTGTTTCTTGTTTGTGCAAACTGTGAAAATGTCTATTTTCAGTGCGATCAGGCGTATTTTACAAAAAAACAAGTACGGGGGCATGTTCGAGGATGCAGTTTTGGTAAGATTCTTCTTTGCTTGTTTATATGTAAAATACGCCTGATCGCACAGCAAATGGATAGACATTTTCACAGTTTCACTAACAAGAAACAAGCATAAGATAGCCATGACGATGCTTTTTTATAAGGCCCGGTCAGTTTATAATATTAATTTAGGGGTAACACACATCATTAAAAATAATAAAAATGTTTTTTGGTTTGAAAAAATACTTTTAACTTTGTTTTGGGGTATGGGAAAAATATTTTACACCTAAACAGTTTTTTTCTGAAATAAATAACCTAAGATGTTAATAAACAACCAATGTGCTTTATCCTGTTTTAGTGTTCTCCGCACTCAACAGAGGGTCTAACTATTCTTAATTTTCTAAAGGCAATTGATTTATTCTCGTATAAATTTATTATATTATTTTAACGTGAAATAAGATAGTGAAAACCAAAAATTTGTAGATTTGTAAAATTTATTCTCGATTAGGCTTATTTTCTCATTTTAAAGTAAAATAAGATAGTAAAAACCAAAAGTTTGTAGCCGAACAGTCTAAAGAAGTTTTACTTCAAAATTTTAGATCGTTTCTTTTATGGCTTGTGGGGTATCGTTTAAAAGGTCTAGACAAGTAGAAAACGATTTTCATAAAAAATTATCATATTACGTAATATTTTATTGCAAAAATATGAGAATGTTAAAATTTATCATTTTTTTTTAAATATGTGAGGTGTGAAACTTTTGTCACACATACTAAAATTAACTTTGTAATCTGTCCTCAAAATATACACTTTTTACGCATTTTTAGTAAACGAGCTTAAAGAAGTTTTACTTCAAAAAAATTAAGTTGTGATTTTATGACATGTTGGGTATCATTTGAAAGGTATTTTTGTATAGAATCCGAATACTGCAATTAACTATGTGATTTGTCTACAAAATGCACACTTTTGGCGCATTTTTATTATACGAGCTTCAAAAAAATTAAATTATATTTTTTCGGCATGTTGGGTATCATTTGAAAGGTATTTTTGAATAGAATCCGAATACTGCAATTAACTATGTAATTTAACCGTGAAATGCATACTTTTTACGCATTTTTATTAAATGAGCTTGTAGAAGTTTTACTTCAAAAATTTAAGATTGTACATTGTATGGCTTGTGGGGTATCGTTTAAAAGGTCTCGACGAGTAGAAAACGATTTTCATAAAAATATAAACATTATAAATAATAAAAGTGAGAAAGGACTCTACTGACGGGCAAATAGAAATTAAAGATAAAAATGGAACAAATGATGTACTGTGCTCAAATTTATCACTTTTTTGATAAAACTGTTTTTCTAATTATAATACACGTACTTTAAACATTGAATTTTTTTATTATATAATTTTTTTGGTGATTTAGTTAAAAATATATTTCACACGAATATATTTTGTTCTCAAAATAACCAGATTTATCTTTTCTTTATTATATATTTATATAAATCTTATCCAGAATTAAACCCAAAGGTAAATGTACGTGCTACAGTTAGTGGCGCCTCTATGGAGTGCGGAAACAATTTAAATTGCAATCTATTTAATGTTATGGCAAGGCTATGTTATGAAGAACTTTCCATACTAAATATTACAAAGCCAATTGCGGTTGCTGTGCAGTCAGGCGTATTTCTCAAGTTGTCACATAAAAAATGTAACCTAAAAACCGCCCAAACGTCAAAAAACGATGTTAGATAACAGAGTGTTTCTGACCCAGCTTCATAACATACGAGTGACTTTAAAAAATTAAATTGTGTTATTTGGCATGTTGGGTATCGTTTGGAAGGTCTTTTTGAATAGAATCCGGATATTGCAATTAACTAAGTGATTTGTCCACAAAATTTACACATGTAACAGAACAGTCTAAAGAAGTTTTACTTCAAAATTTTAGATTGTTACTTTTATGACGTTGCAGTGTAAAACTGCCTGAATGCACAGCAAATACACGACATTTTGACAGTATGATTCAGTAGCATAATATATGAAAGTTAAAGCGTAACAATGGCCTTGCCATAACATTGAGCTGTTATCCCTATGTATTACCCCGATTAAAAAAAATCTAATTTTCCCACGTCAATTTAAAATTGTGTTTTTATAAAATTTATATTTATAAAATTTAATTTAACAAAATCAAGACAAATAAAAAAGAAATCAAGATGCAAATTTTTCAAATTGTTTTTTACCGGTTTCTTTAATACGGAGGCGGCTGATGCGAATACTGATTCATCATCGCCTGCTGCGGCTGATTCAGCTGTCTTTGCAGCTGTGCAACAAGTGCAGGACTTCCCTGCTGCTGAGTGTTGGTCATCGCCTGCTGCTGGACTTGCTGCTGGGCCTGCTGCTGCTGTTGCTGCTGCAGGGCTAACATCTGCTGGCGCATCCTTTGGCTCTGCTGGGGATTCATTTGCTGGAAAGATGGTAATAGAATAGTTGTAAGTGGTGTGTATGGCTTAAGACAAGTTAGTAGAGATTTTTAGTAAACGAGCTTAAAGAAGTTTTACTTCAAATTAATTAAATTGTGAGTTTTTGGCATGTTGGGTATCGTTTGAAAGATATTTTTGAATAGAATCCGAATATTGCAATAAACTATGTGATTTGTCCACAAAATATGCACTTTTAATGAATTTTTGGTAAACGAGCTTAAAAAAGTTTTACTTCAAAATCTTAGATTGTAAGTTTTATAGCATGTGGGGTATCGTTTGAAAGGTCTTTTTGAATAGAATCCGAATTCTGAAATTAACTATGCAATTTGTCCACAAAATGTACACTTTTTACGCATTTTTAGCGAACGAGCTTAAAGAAGATTTACTTCAAAAAATTTAAATCGTATGTTTTGGCATGTTGGGTATCGTTTAAAAGGTCTTTTTGAGTAGAATCCGAATACTGCAATTAACTATGTAATTTGTCCATGAATTGCACACATTTTATGATGTTTTGGTCCACAAAATGTACACTTTTTACGCATTTTTAGTAAACGAGCTTAAAGAAGTTTTACTTCAAAAATTTCAGTTTGTTTGTTTCATAGCATGTGGGGTATCATTTGAAAGGTCTCGACGAGTAGAACATGATTTTCGCAAAAAAAAAACAATTATATACATTATATACAAATAAAAACATTATATACATAACCATATTATATTGCAAAAAATATTAGAATGTTAGAATTTATTGTTTTTTGAAAAATATGCAAGATTTAAACCTTTTGTAGCAAATACTAAAATTAACTGTGATTTGTCCACAAAATATACACTTTTTACTCATTTTTATTAAACGAGCTTAAAGAAGTTTTACTTCAAAAATTTTAGATTGTATCTTTTATATCATGTGAGGTATCGTTTGAAAGGTCTCGACCAGTAGAAAACGATTTTCACAAAAAATAATTATATTGTAATAAAAACATTATATACATAATCATACTTTAAGGCAAAAAATATTAGAATATTGAAATTTAATAATTTTTGTTCAAATATGTGAGGTGTAAAAATTTTGGAACAAATACTAAAATTAACTATGTGATTTGTCCACAAAATATACACTTTTTACGCATTTTTATTAAACGAGCTTAAAGAAGTTTTACTTCAAAAATTTTAGATTGTATCTTGTATATCATGTGGGGTATCATTTGAAAGGTCTTTTTGCATAGAATCCAAATAGCAAAAGTACTTTAAAATATGTCACTCTTCGGTTCATCCGATAGTAATAATTTGAAGTTATACTTCTAGTGTAAACGTTGTAAAATTAGCACAAATACGTACTTGGGTCTGTTTTAATTTATTACAATTAAAATATAATAAATATTTAATTTAATACATTTAAAATGTAAAAATATTTTACTGATATTGAGTGAAGAATTGACTACATTTGTCTATAGTCAGGAACTGCAGTTTTAGAGATTCCACGATTGTCGTCGGCAACGTTCGCTCAGACATGTGACGTCACACAGTTCCTTTTATGTTTGAGCACTTATTTTGCGCTCGACTAGCAATCGATGTAATATAAGGTGTAAGATTTATAATTTTGCGACGGATTTTATAAGATTGTAGATGATTTTTCTACGTCTCTGGTTATTGTTTTTGCACAATCAAACTAATTCTTTTGTTTGAGTAAGTTATACTGTGTAAAGTTTATATTAAACAATTAAATTAGTTATAGTAGGTTAAATTTAAATCTAACTAGTGGTGTATGGCATCGTTACACTCTGTATGCAACATATGTAGGTTTTGAGACAACTTTCAGAGTGCAGAATACAGTTATTTACAGACTTACAGGTGTGTATATCGAATTCCGAGACAGATAGAAATTTTTTATTCATTACCTGAGGAAATTGTGGTACTTGATTTTGAGATCCAGGTTGACCGCCTCTAGGATACGGAGGTGCAGGTCCACCCATCGTGTTCATTGTCACATTTGGTGCTTGCTGCTGCAAAAAAATAAAACAGACAAAAGATAAATTACAAATACAAATGCGACCAGTATGTAAAATTTTGTAATTCTATTCACCTGCTGCATATAAGATCCCCTATTCACCCTCTGCGCCATGTATTCTGCATGTGCATTGCGTTGCTGCTGATTCATCATAGCAGTATTCTAAAATAAATATTTATAAGTCAAAATAAATTTTAAGAAACTTGGTCAAAGTCAAATTACCTGTTGATTAGTAAACTGCTGCTGGCCTTGGAATCCGCCCATCATAGCCTGCTGGTTAGTAGGTTGTCCAGTGTAACCAGGATAATTTTGGTTCATACCTAAAACAAACGAACAAAATTGTACAAAACTTGTATTGTAATCTAATATAACTTCTCAAAGTAAATTCGAAACAAACCTTGAGGCATATTTCCATATTGCTGATTCTGGAACATTGCTTGTTGTGCCCCACTAATATTTTGCCCGGCCATCACCTGGTTGCTGGCCTGACTGCCCATACCTTTAGAAAACAACACAATGATTATTTATATATTTATATATATGTATATATATATATATATATATATATATATATATATATATATAAAAATGGAGCTCTCGTTCAAATGATTCGGTAAAACTCGAAAACGGCTAAACCGATTTGGCCAGTCTTAGTCTTTAAAAAATCGTGCTAATCAGTAGGTTGTCGGAAAGGTGAGATATTATTTCAAAATCGCGTAGAAACTTTACATTTTTAATTTGAACATTTTTGTAGAAGCGTAATTTAAATAAAACAATGGACGGTGGCTAATACGTCAAGTGTCAAACGTTTTTGACGGATGATGTTTAATAGGATGTTTTACGTGAATATTATTTAATTATGATTAAATTGTAGTAAGTAGTTTTGTTTGTAGTTTTATTTATATACAAAAACTGTAGTAAACGTTGCGACGAAAACAAATTGACGGCTTAAAATATATTTTAAAAATATAAAGCGTTGTAATAAAGTTATGAAATTGAACTATGTTATTTCTTAATATGTGTACTGAATTATAAAAATATAAAATCACATATGTTTCTAACAGAAGAAACTAAAAAATGGCAATGCACACTTGCATACTCTATTTTATTAGTTGCGAATTGACGGTTGGATATGATATGAGACGTACTTTTGAAAAATGTTTTAAAAATATAAAATATTATACTAGAGCTATGAAATTTTAGTATGTTATTACCTAATGTATGTATTCAATTATAAAAATATAAAATCACATATGTTTCTAACAAAAAAAGCTATAAATGTGCAATTTTGTATACAAATGCACTCTTGCAATAGTTGCAAGTCCACGGTTTCATGAGTATTTTGAAAAATATTTAAAAATATAAAACGTTATACTAGAGTTACAAAATTTTAGTATGTTATTTCTTGTGTACTAAATTATAAAAATATAAAATCACACGTGTTTCTTACAAAAACAGCTGTAAATTTGCAATTCAGTAAAATCATGTAGTAGGGCCGCAAGTGTTACGAGAAACTCAACAATATCAACTTTTTTGAAATGTTAATATGAAAATGCACTTTTTGCAATCATATTTTTCTCAAACACGGTGCTCTGAAAGATCTCATTTGTATAATTATATACTCATTGGTATTTATAAAACATTTTCTAGGTTATATTATTTTTTTATTTATGTTGTTTAAATTCAGAACCTAAATTTGGTATCGATCAAAGGGACAATTTGTCGAATAACATTTTCCCAGTTATAATTTTTCAGAATTTATCGAAGAATAGATAGTAATACATGAATGCATTGTTTAACAACAATATTTGAAAGTAGAGGTAAAAAGATGTATAACCAGCTATAACCTTGATTCTTATGTCTTTGCTATCGGGAGATAAACGGTAATCTTTAAAAATCTATAATAAAAGTATTTTCTTCCGTTGGTAGTTTTTTCATTAGTTAAAAATGTAATTATTTTGAAAAATACATTTAAAATTAAAATAAGGCATTAAACCTGTTTGCCACCTGGCTGTTCCAAGTTACCCCGTCTAATGGGTAAAAAGTTCTAAATCATAAATCATATTTTAATGGTTTTACTAGATGAATGCTATAGCATCTACGTCAAATTATTGACTAGATAGCATCCACGTCAAATTAGTGACTATGGAAAATGATGCAGTTTCAACTGAAAAATAATCTTGCATTTTAACACGTTCGCGCCCAATAAAAGTTTGAGGAATCGAATTATTGTATTTTGATCGTTATAAACTAGATGAATGCTATAGCATTCACGTTAAGTTAGAGACTATGAAAAAAATTCAGTTTTAACTGAAGAGTAATGTTGCACGTTAACACGTTCGCGCCCAATAAAAGTTTTAGTAGTCGTATTATCGTATTTTGACCGTTATATACTAGATGAATGCTATAGCATCCACGTTAAGTTAGAGTCTATGAAAAAAAATTCAGTTTTAACTGAAGAGTAATCTTGCACGTTAACACGTTCGCGCCCAATAAAAGTTTGAGTAATCAAATTATTGGATTTTGATTGTTATATACTAGATGAATGCTATAGCAACGACGTCAAATTAGTGACTATGAAAAAAGATGGAGTTTCAACTGAAAAGTGTTTTAGCATTTTAACACGTTTGCTCCCAATAAAAGTTTGAGTAGTCGTATTATCGTATTTTGATCGTTATATACTAGAATCTAGATGAATGCTATAGCATCCACGACAAATATTGCGCTTCTATTTTACGCAACTATGGAAAAAGGAAAAAGTTGGCGCCCTTTAAAAGTTTCCGTAGTCACATTATCATATTTAAATCGTGAATGCTATAGCATCCACGTCATGTATTGCGCTTATGACAAATTTTTGAAAGACATCAAAAAAGCACATTTCTACAATAATGAAGTAGCTGACAGTTTTACTGAACGTAGTCAGATAATTGTTCGGTTAAAATGTGTTATTTGTTGTGATAAAATTGGTTCGGTTTTTATAATATAATTAATATTTGCTCAAAGTCAAATTGGACCTTTGTGCCTCGCCCTGCCTTACATATATACTTTTTATGAAATTTTTATTAAAGACTTGAATTGGATTACACCATGTTTTCTATAGAAAGTGTATAAAACTTCCAGTTTAATTATATTGACAAAATATAGACAAACTAAATGGGGTTTATTGTTTTTATAATACCTCATTGTATCAAGCATTCAAACACTTAATCCTTATACACTAAAAGTATTAATATTTTTGATTCTCTAGAAATTGTTTAGAATATACTGTATTTAGCAAAACCAACGTTTGCCGGGTGGTCAGCTAGTTAAATAATAATTTTCAATCAATCATTTTCAATCAATTACACTTCTTACCTTGATTATTTATATTTTGATTAGACATGCCAGGATTGAGCCCTTGGCCTATATTTGCGTTTTGGCCCATCATTTGGCCCTGCATACCAGCATTTCCCATTCCTTGCACACCCATCTGGCCCATGTTTTGTCCAGGCATTTGATTCGCACTCATACCCGAGTTTATGGCCTGGTTTCCTGCCATCATGCCTTGACTTGCATTCATACCCATCGTGTTTGGTGTCATACCTAGAGAGAGAAAATTTACATAAAAACTAGGTGTAAGTGGCATTTTGATAAAATGATATAAGATACTGATGAGAATCTGCTAAGAATCTATAAATATAAGGTTGTCAAATATCTCCCTTCCGCCTTTTTGTATTATAAACCAAGAGCAAAAAAGCGGAAGGGAGATATTTGACAACCTAATATTCCAATAGAAATCTAATATGTAAACAGTTAGAATCTAATGAAAATCTAGTAATGTTACAATGATGTGATACAGTTCTGGCAAGAATCTAACAAAAATATTATGGCAAGGCCATGTTAAGCTCCAACTTGCATACATTATGCTACTGAATCATACTGAATACTGTCGAAATGTCACGTATTTGCTGTGCATTCAGGCGTTTTACACATAAACTGCAACGTCACTCGTATGTTATGAAGCTGGGTCAGAAAGACCCTGTTATCTAACATCGTTTTTTGGCATTTGTGCGGTTTCTAGGTTAGATTTTCTATTTGACAACTTGACACTCGGCTTGGCACAGCAACCGCATGGTTTTTGACAATATTTAGTATGAAAAGTTCTTCATAACATAGCCTTGCCAGAAAATTCTGTCATTGGTCTGTTATGCGCCAAAATCGGTCCATAAATCAAATAATCAAATAATTCCTGATAATTCAATAAGAACCTAATAAGATCCAGATGAGAAATATTTATGAAGATTCCAATAATATTCTATTATTTAAATAAAATATTCAAGGTTTATGTAACAAATAAAATGTCTTTATAATATACACTTTTAATGCATTTGTAGTAAATGAGCTTAAAGAAGTTTTACTTCAAACAAATTAAATTGTGTTTTTTTGGCATGTTGAGTATGATTTGAAAGGTCTTTTTGAATAGAATCCGAATACTGCAATTAACTATGTGATTTATTCACAAAATACACACTTTTAATAAATTTGTAGTAAACGAGCTTAAAGAAGTTTTACTTCAAAAAAACAAAATCATGGTTTTTTGACATGTTGGGTATCGTATGAAAAGTCTTTTTGAATAGAATCCAAATACTGCAATTAACTACGTGATTTATTCACAAAATATACACTTTTAATAAATTTGTAGTAAACGAGCTTAAAGAAGTTTTACTTCAAAAAAATTTATATGTGTTTTTAGGCATGTTGGGTATCGTTTGAAATATCTTTTTGAATAGAATCCGTATACTGCAATTAACTATGTGATTTATTCACAAAATATACACTTTTAATAAATTTGTAGTAAACGAGCTTAAAGAAGTTTTACTTCAAAAAAAATATATGTGTTTTTAGGCATGTTGGGTATCGTTTGAAAGGCCTCGACGAGTAGAATACGATTTATACAAAAAAATATCATATCGTAATCAAAACATTATATCACGTTTATAAACATTATGATTATGTTATCATTTTTTATTGCAGAAAATATTAGAATATTTAATTGGATTGCTTTTTATTAAATATGTAAAGTAAATATGAGTTTTGTACAAAAACTATGCATTTTTAATGAATTTGTATTAAACGAGTTTAAAGAAGTTTTACTTCAAAAATTTTAATAATATCTTGTATCGCTTGTGGGGTATCGTTTAAAAGGTCTCGACGAGTAGAAAACGATTTTAACGAAAAACTTATTTCATTGTACTAAAAACATTATAAACATAATCATATTTTATTGTTAAAAATATTAGAATATTAAATTTTATTGATTGATTTTTTTTAAGTGTAAAACTTTTGTTTTACTGAATTTAACTATGTGATTTGTTCACAAAACATACACTTTTATTGAATTTGTAGTAAACAAGCTTAATGAAGTTTTACTTCAATAAATTATAGAATGTATCTTGTATCGCTTGTGGGGTATCGTTTGAAAGGTCTCGGCGAGTAGAAAACGATTTTCACAAAAAACTAATTAGATTGCACTAAAAATGTAATATTTTAATACAGAACATATTACAATGTTAATATTTATTGATTTTCTTTTCTAAATATGTAAGATTTAAACTCTTTGTAGCAAATACTCAAATTAACCATGTAATTTATCTATAATAATCTAAGTGGATTGAAGTTAGATTCATTCAAAAATTTATTTAGGATCTGTTATAAATTACAAAGTTAATCCCATAAGATTTGGCAAGAACCTAATGAGACCCTGATAAGAACCCATTCTGGTAAGAATCTATTAAAATTCTGACATTCTTATTATGAGATTTAAGTAAGAACGAGATTTAAATAAGAATCCAATTACATTCTAGCAATAATAAAAAAAAACTTCATTCTGTAATTAATTTAAATTAAATTTTAGAAGTAAGATTAAAGTAAGACTCATTCAAAAATCCTTTTAGAATCTGGTTAAAATCTAGTAAGTTAGGACTTGTTCAGAATCAAGTCAGCCTCAAAAATATCTTTTATCAAATTTTCTAGGCAAATTTTGTTAAACTATATTAATTTATTACCTGCTCGTAATTGCTGTCGGATCATATGCTGTCTTGGCCCCATAGCTGCTGGATATTGACCACCAGGACCTCCAGCACCAACAGCAGGACTGCCAGCACCTGCACCACTCGGCATAAACTGGTTCATAGGATGCCTTTGTCTTAACATATTGCTTATGGCTTGTTTTGAGTTGCTGGCTTGGGGTCTTTCAAATCGGTTAACTGATAAATAAATCAAGAAATTGAAGACTTTGTGATACAATGAATTTTTTTGGGGTAATTTTGCCTAAAACTGTGGAAAATTTATCTATTTGCTGTGCGATCAGGCGTATTTTATATATAAACTAGTTGGTTTGGTATTTAGCCTTGAGGCAAGTTACATGAACTTCCTGATATGTGTAAATAATCGACTTAATCAAAAAAAAAAGTGTAAATAATATACTTCATCAATCCTACTTTAAAAAAAAAACGATAATAATTTTAGCAAAGTTTGACAAATTTTTAAAATTAAACTACTTGTCGTAAGGCCGCAATATTACAGTAAGTTCTATAAGACCATGATGTATATCGCCAAAAGAAGTTCCATGAAAAAAGGCTTAAATTTTTTTTCAACATTTAATTACAAGAAAACGGCTCGGTAGATTTTCATCTAAAATTAATCAGTACCATTCCCAACTAATATCTTTCGAACAGTTTTTGATTTTTTAAAATCGGTTCGGTAGGATAAGCTTAAATGTGGACAAAAAGTTTAACACTTTTTTTTAAATTGCAAAGAAACGGCTTGACAGATCGTCACACAAAACTGACAAACGATAGTCCTCACCGAAATACATCAAATAGCTTTTACATTTCTAAAATCGGCTCAGGCGTTTTTGAGAAAACGTCGATCAAAGGTATAATTTTGACAAATGCCAAAAAAACGATACCAATTTTTGCAAACTTTGACAAATTTTTAAAGCTGAACCTGTTGTCGTAGGGCCGTAATATTTTAGTATGATATAGAAGACTATGGTATCTACCGTCAAAAAAATAATCATAAAAATCGTAGAAATTTTTTTTTTTAAAAACTTTATTACAAGAAAACGGCCCGGCCGTCTTTACCAAAAACTAATCAGCACGATTCCCAATAAATATCTTTCGAACGGTTATTGAATTTTCATAATCGGTTTAGAATTGCGGGCTAAAACGTAGACGAATTTTTTTTCACTTTTTTGCGATTTATAAAGAAACGGCTTGGCCGATCGTCGCACAAAATTGACAAACAATAGTCCTCATCGAGATACATCGAGTGGCTTTTAAATTTTTGAAATCGGTCCAGCCGTTTTCGAGAAAACGTCGATTTACGGCAAAAAATCTGTTCACATACACGCACACACACACACACACACACACACACACACATACTTTTTCCAAATTTGGTATCATTCGATTCAGAATGGCTTGAAACGTCGAGAAAACATAAAATTAGCAATTCGGATTTTTTGATGAAAACATAAACTTTTTTGATGAAAACGTTAACATGCAAGAAAGAATCTTATGATAACTGTATAATTGAAGATTTTGTGATCATAACATTCTTCCTTGCTTGTTTATATGTAAAATACGCCTGATCGCACAGCAAATAAACAAACATTTTGACAGTTTACACTACCAATAAACAATCATAACATAGCATTGCCATATGTTATGAGCCAGAATTTCCCCATTTATCTAATTGATTATTACCTTGAGGTGTTGGTCCATAGCCATACTGTTGGCCCATGGGTGTTTGGGGATAACTCCATTGCTGCTGGCCGGTTTGTCCCTGCTGGCCAAATCCTTGATGGGACTGCTGTTGCCCAGCCATTCCTTGCTGGGCTTGTGCGTACTGCATTTGTTGCAATTGGGCATTCTGTAATAAAAAAAAACAGGTGTAAATTAACTTGATAAGAATTGATATTTGCCAAAAATTAGCTACTGTGTCCAACAAAAATTAACTTCCCGTAGGGTAGTTATAGTAATGGGCCGAAAATCGAAAATAAAAATTTTTGCATTTCTCAACGTTTTGAAGGTTTCTGAACATTTTTAAAGGGCATACCTCAGAAACTAAATAGATGTGTGGGTGTGTGTGTGTTTTTATAAACACTAAAATCACTTTTTCACAGGCCTATAATATTTTAAGACTTAGATTTCTCCCATTGGCAGATTAAGAACTCTACTGACAAGCAGAAAGAAAAATTGGAGCAAAAGGACTCTATTGACGAGCAACTCAGAAAAATTTAGAGCAAAAGGTAGAGTCCTGAAAAGCAAATTCAGAGAAAATAAGAAAATAAGAAATTAAAAATAAAAAACAAAAAAGACTCTACTGATGAGCAAACTGAAAATAAAAGACAAAAGGGACTCTACTGACAAGCAAACTGAAAATAAAAGACAAAAGGGACTCTACTGACAAGCAAATTCGAAAAAATCAGGCGCAAAAGGACTACTGATTAGCAAACTCAAGAAAAATAGAAAAAAAAACTCTGACGAGCAAACTCAAAAAGGACTCTACTGAAGAGCAAATTCAGAAAAAAATAGAAAAGGGACCCTACTGACGACCAAACTAAAAATAAAAAAAGAAGCTCCACTGACGAGCAAATTCAGAAAAATAAGAAAAGGGACTCTACTGACGAGCAAATGTTTTGTATGTCCTCATTTTTTCGTCCACGTTTTCGGGCGCACGGATCAACCGATTTGAATGGTTCAAAAAACATTCGATTCCTATTGATAGGGAGATGTGCCGATTAGTTTTTGGCAAAGGCAGGTCCAGCCGTTACGGAGATACGGAGCAAAGAGTGCAGAAAATACAAATCGAGTTTTTGAGAGAACGGAGTATCGGATTTGAATGATCTAAAAAACATTCAATTTTTAATGATTGGGAGAAGAGGTGATTAGTTTTTGGTAAAGGCAGGTCCAGCCATTTCGAAGATACAGAGCTAAATGTGCAAAAAATGGCAGTTTTTGAGAGAACTAAGCGTCCGATTTGAATGATCTAAAAACTTTCTGCTTGTGTTAACAAAGTAATGATTTTGGAAAAAAAAAAATTGTACAATTTTTTTTTTTTTTTTTTAATTTTTTGTATATCGAAAATAATTCAGATTTTATTTTTAATTCTGACTATAGTTCTAATATACTTTAAACAAATAATTTCAACTCTGCAATTCAGTTCATATAATTCTTATAAATATTAGACAATGTTACAATATTTATAATAATCTATTTGAAAACATTCAGTATTCTTCGAACATTTCGTTACGGTACGGGAAGTTCCAGCAATTTGCCTTAAGGCACGATGCCACCCACCCCACTAGTTAATATTTTTGTATTGTTTTTAAACTAAGCAATGTTTTTTATTTAAAAATGTATTATTTTTATATATTCAAAAACTTTCCTTTCACTAACATAAAAATATTTTCATTCTTATATGTGAAAATAATGCATGAATAACGAATAATTATTTTCAAAGTTATTTAATCAAGATAAACTATCATATTTTAGTTCTACTAATTAAAATTAAAATAATTTTGTTTACTATCCATAAAATTGCACAATAAATAAATTCAGTCAAATACTGCTCTAAATCACACTAAATTTGCAGATAAATTACAGAATATTCGAGCAAAAATTGATTTTCTATATAAAATTCGAAATCTGGTTAAAACCGGTTTTCTGGTAAAATTAAAATTCGAAAACCGGTTTTCCGAAATGTCGGTTTTTGTATTAACCCTAATCAGTACAGTTCATTTTTTTAGTCATTTCAGTTTGGTGGACACTATATTGTTTTTATTTACCTACTTAGTTGAATTTTGTTTTGTTTGCACGTCAGTAGAGTTCTCTTTCGTGTTTTTTACATTTAGCCTGTCAGTAGAGTTAATAAAAGAAGAAAAATAATGAAAGTTACAGTATTTGTAATAATATATTTGAAAACGTTAAAATTTCTCGAATATTTCGTTACGGTACAGAAAGTTCCAGCAATTTGCCTTAAGGCACAATGCCATGCACCACTAGTTATTATAAATTTCATTTTTTTTTCATTTCCAAAAATTTTTGTTTTGAATATAATTGAATATAAATAAATCATTGAACAGTAATTTTGAGTTCAAAATTTAAAAAAAACACCCAGACTAAGCACAGTCTAAGTGACAACCTGGTACAAATATATTAGCAAGTGCGTTTAGACTGTGACTATACGGGATCGTTTTTTCAATTTCATGTAAATTATGAAAATGTAATTTTCGGGTTCAAAATATCAAAAAATTACCTATACAAATCACATTCTAAGTGACACCCTGATACTAATGTGTTTGTTCGCAAGTGCGTTTAGACTCTTGAGCACTTTTCCTATTTTGTGAAAAAACTATTGAAAAATGTTAAAATGCCGCCAAGATAAGCACAGTATAAGTGAAAATGTCGCACGGAATTATTTGCAAATGCGTTTAGACTGTGACTATGCGGGAGCACTTTTTCAATTTTGTGTAAATTTGACGCAACTATTTTTTTGAAATTGAATTCGAAATGACATGACGATTGTTAATGTAATAATTGATTTATGATTTGCATTTGATTTGCTCACTCAGATTTAACAATAAGATAGCAAAAATAATGAAAGTTACACAGTATTTGTAATAATATATGTTTGAAAACGTTTAAAATTTCTCGAATATTTCATAACGGTACGGAAAGTTCCAGCAATTTGCCTTAAGGGACGATGCCATACACCACTAGTTTACAATTGCCACCGACACTCCTACCCACAGGTCGCCAAGTCAAGCACATGTACCTAATTAACTTCCCGTAGGGTAAGTTATTGTAATGGGCCGAAAATCGAAATTGAAATTTTTTACATTTCTCGTCGTTTTGAAGGTTTCTGAACATTTTGGCATACCTCAGAAAAAATGGATG
The DNA here is from genome assembly GCF_003426905.1 of Ctenocephalides felis. Lineage (NCBI taxonomy): Eukaryota > Metazoa > Arthropoda > Insecta > Siphonaptera > Pulicidae > Ctenocephalides > Ctenocephalides felis. The sequence goes on along the minus strand of NW_020539726.1, from coordinate 36,439,692 downwards.
TGTGTGTGTGCGTGTTATTCGAGCAAAAATTTAATTTCTATATAAAATTCGAAAACCGGTTAAAACCGGTTTTCTGGTAAAATCAAAATTCGAAAACCGGTTTTCTGAAATGTCATAAGGTTTTTGTATAAACCCTAATTTCAGTGTCTATTATTACCTGCATCTGCATCATGTTAGCATTAGGCTGCGGCTGTCCAACTCCGCCGCCAGCCATATGTCCTCCGACAGCCTGGCCGCCCTGCACACCGACCTGTTGCTGCTGATTCTGCTGATTGGCCTTGTTTTTTCGGGGCCTTCGGGTGCCTTTGCCTCGGCCCCTGCCCACGGCCGGCGCCACAGGGCCGGGGACGATTCCTGGCCCTACGCCTCCGACGACTCCTCCAACCATGCCGCCGACGCCGACGCCGCCTCCGACGCCCATCATCATCATGTTAGGGTTACCTGGGTAATGGATACAGGAAATTTAGGGAAAGAAATCATTTGAAAAAAAAGGGTTGTTAAAGTACGGTTACATAACAGATTGTAAAATTGTAACAAAAATTTAGATTGTAAAAAATGGCTCCGAACGATTTTGCTTTTTCGATTGAAATTTTTCGAATTTTGTTTGAAAATTTGATTAGTATCAATTGTTTTTTTTAAATCCTTTGCAATAATATACAATTGATTAAAGTAATTCTCGGAATTATATCATCAAATTCAACACAACTAGATGTAAGTGGCATGTTGCCTTAAGGCATGTGTAAGTAAACCACTTAGACGATAAAAATCTTTAACTTCCCGAAGGAGAAGTTTATGTTTTCATCAAAAAATCCGATTGGCTAATTTTATGTTTTCTCGACGTTTCAAGCCATTCTGAATCGAATGAGACCAAATTTGGACTAAAAGAATGTGTGTGTGTATGTGTGTGAACATATTTTTCGCCGTAAATCGCCGTTTTCTCAAAAACGGCTGGGTCGATTTCAAAAATTTAAAAGCCATTCGATGTATCTCGACGAGAACTATTGTTTGTCAGTTTTGTGCGACGATCGGCCAAGCCGTTTCTTTATAAATCGCAGAAAAGTGAAAAATTTTTCGTCCACGTTTTAGTCCGCAATTCTGAACCGATTTTGAAAATTCAAAAACCATTCGAAAGATATTGGTTGGGAATCGTGCTGATTAGTTTTTGGTAGAGATCGGTCGGGTCGTTTTCTTGCAATAAAGTGTTAAAAAAAAAATTTTCGACAATTTTCATGAATTTTATTTTGACGATAGATACCATAGTCTTATAGATCATACTAAAATATTACGACCCTACGACAAGTCGTTTAATTTTAAAGAATCGTCAAGTTTGCAAATATTAGTATTGTTTTTTGGCGTTTATCAAAATTAGACCTTTGATCGGCGCCTGAGCCGATTTCAAAAATTTAAAAGCCATTCGATGTATTTTGATAAGGACTATCGTTTCTCAGTTTTGTACGACGATCGGCCGAGCCGTTTCTTTGTAATTAAGTAAGAGTAAGTAAGTCCCGGTTTTTTCTGAAAGCAAAATTTGTCCCGGATTCAGATTTTCTAAAAAATATAGGTTTAAATTGAATCCTTGCAATTACATACTTTTTTTCAAATATGAAGTAAATTGAACAGAATTTTATACTATGCTCAAAAGCCATAAAAACATACATGAAAAATATAAGAAATAATATAACATCATAGGTTTAAATCGAACAAAAGCCCGTAATTCTGATAAAAAAATTGATCAATCTAAAAAAAATTTTTGAAGAAAAACTTCTTTAGGCGCACTAGGGAGTAAATCTATGCAAATACAACGAAAAAAGCGTTACGGGCGAGTCGGGTGCCAATGATTCGTCATTCGCTTTCAATGATATCATTTCTATAAGGGTCAATCGTGATTAGTCGTCCTGTATGTAAATAGAGATCGTGCGTACCGATATCAACATGGAAATCGACATAGATAAATAAACATTTCAAAGTTACATCGTAGTACAAATCTTGATTTAATGAAAAATGCCTGAATCAGAAGAATATTTATACCCTGTTCCTTGAAAATAATAAAACAAATTAGACATTTGTGCCGTGTACTAAACGTAAGTTTATTGATTGGAAATTATTTCTATCTTATTCGTAGTTTTTATAAATCTTTGAAGTTACTGAAATGGAAAATATTTTCTAGACAAGACAAATATTACAGCTATTCAAAGAATGAGACTGTATCGCCAGCGAAAAAGTAAAAAAAAAATACAAGCAGTCAATGAATGTATGTTAATTTTAATTACATGAAGTTCTTCAAACACAATTATTACATGATGAGTGAAATTGTGAAAACAATATTTGTTTAGGCGTTGTTTAACATAATCCACTGTGTGAATGAATATTATAGAATTTATTAATCAGCAATTAATTCATTTCTCTAATGAATGTTTAAGTCGTAAATGCTAATTACAATGACAAACCGATCATGTCATATTAGAACTATGACTTTAATTACATTATTGTTTTTAAATATAGTACATATTTTTAATGCTATCATAAATATATAATTTATAATTTATCATCATATAAATGTGTATAATGGTTGACACTAGGGAATGCAAATACCGGTATACCGGTTTACCGAATTACCGGTAAACCGCCCGATTTTTCGGAGGTATTTTTACCGGTATTTATTAAAAAACACCGGTATTTTCGGTATTTTACATAAACGCTATTTGATACATAATACCCTAAAGTTTGAATTTCTCGGAACAAATTTATCTTTAAATTTCATAATCGCATAAACAGCTACATCTTCAAATGATTCTATAGGATAAACAAATGTCGAATATTATCTCAACTCGTCATTAAACTGAATATTTATTGCTTTCCATTGATTTCCATTGCTTTCCAATTTTATTTATCGTGTTACAATAAATAGAATTGGACTGATAGATAATGATGTTTGTTTCATCTTTTGTAAAAATGTAACGTTTTTTTAAGTGGTTTTTGCGCCAAAATATTTTATATCATACAGAATTCCTGCGTAATCTTTATTTTTTCTAACTTTATACATAATAATTATGATAATTACTGAATATTTTTGCTTCTTATTACAATTATAAAATATTATTTTTCGAAAACGTTTCGAAGTTTGAAAATACTATAGAAGCATCACATTGTTTTAAATAACAATACTCAACAACTATAGTATCTTATTATTTATCTCGACAAAGTATCCGATCTTAAATTAGTGTAGAAAAAATATTTTTTTAAAATATTGGAGATTATGCTAATTTAACACATCGGATACAGACAATACAGTTTATTATAATAATGTAATGTAATCTTTTATGAGTTTTTGGCCTTTCTTACTCTTAAGTTTGTTTTTGGTGAAAAGTACTCAATATACTCGATAGTGATTATGAATTAATTAAATTTCATATACTTTTGCTAAATTATTTTTTAAAAAAATAAACTTATTGTTTTATTTTATTGTTTAGTTGAATATAGCTGTAGTTGTATATACATTTTTTTTATATTTGTACTAGTAACTTTCAATTTTCTTTACGTTCGTTTAAGATAATAAAAATGCCGGTAATTTACTGGTATTCCGGTTTTAAAATGAAAAATTACCGAAATACCGGTATTGAAATTTTCCATCGGTATTGCATTCGCTAGTTGACACTAATAAATGTGTCAAAGCATCACGAGTGTTACCATATTACTTATAAACACTATTCAAAATTGTTATACGATATATTTATTCTTACTTAAATGCCATCTTGTACAGTAGCAAAAAAGTTTTACTTCAATCGCGTGTGAACCTTACGCGCACTCTTTTTTAATTTGTTCTAGTAATATTCAATTTTGTTTAAGATAATAAAAATACCGGTACTTTTACAAGATCTAAATACACCTAAGTCTGTTTTTACACGGTCTTTTTGTACACGGTTTTGATATAACACGGTTTGAAAATTGAATATTTTTAATTTTTTTACAAGATTTTATTCCATTTAGCACGATTTGAAATTTTATGTACTTAAATTTTTTTTGTCAAATTTAATTTTTGCGAAGTATGTTCATATTACAAAAAAAGTATTTATGAAAGTAAAAAGTCTGAAACCATCGATAGTATCGATAGTTTGCGAACACTGGCTTAAAGATTTAAGTGAATTCCCCTTTAGCGCGTACAAACAATTTTTACTGGTCAAAGCAAATGTGAATAGCACTAATTTAGGGGAATTATTATTAAAATAAACATGAATTCTTGTTCTTAAAAATTCTTGTTTTTCACTAATTTTAATAGGTTTTAGAGATTAGGAACAAATCACCCATTTTTTTATAAGATCAATGTCTTTTTTTACACGTTTTTTTTTTTTACACGGCTTCTTCTGGAACCAATCTACCGTGTAAAAACAGACTTAGGTGTATATTATTACTATTATCTTACCCATCATAGGATTCCCTGGCATCATCATCCCAGGCATAGGCCCAGCATTAATAGGTCCACCAGGCATCGCTCCTACAGGCATATGTCCTCCAGGCATCATCATGTGTGCAGGATGAGGCGATTGGTCGATCGATGAGGACGAAGGCGTATCTGATTTCATGTCTCCGCAGCAGTCGGCAGGCCGAGACTGGCGCAGGTTGCAGGAAACACAAAGACAAGTCTTTTGTTAATTTGGGGAATAGATGAATTGTCCGGGGATAAAATGTGTAAGGGAAATGATAAGATTTGTTTGATAATAGAGAGAGAATTGTGGAAATAAAATTTAGGCGCAATGTACAAAAAATGCAACAACGCACAAGCACAAAGCTGTTCGCTTCATACATGGCAATAAAACACATTTACTCAAAAAAATATTAGGTATTATTTTCAGTACAAGTTTAAGCGTCAATAAGAAAGGACATAATAAAGTACCCGCGTAACTCGCGAAACCAGTTAAATTTAAAACAAAATAAGCTAAATTATGTATAACTAAATCATAAGTAAATAAATTAGTGAAACAAATAAATCAACAAGAGTTTCATTATAAACCCAATTTTACATTTATCGGAAATGTCCCATGGGCAATAGGTTGGTCCTTAATATGGATTATGCCGGTCAAATCGAAAATGTTACAAAAAAATTGTAGATCTGATAATTTATGTGTTCGGACGACTTTTCGTTTTATTATATTGGCCATGAAGGTGACAAACTTCAGGGCATAAAGCTTTATGCAAAATGGTTGCTAGCCCTGGTAGCATAGAGTGTTTTAATTGAACTAGTTGTTCACTTCAAATAAGTAAAGTCCGCTTAACAACATGTAAATAACCAAATAAAAATAAATATATCTTCTTTCATTATAACTTAGTGACAAATCAGTGATTGTAATTAGAACTGCAACAAATACATAATATACAAAACAAATCAGTGTTTAATACAGTCCACAGCTACAAGGGTTAAATTATAACCCAACATCCTGAATTATCGAAGGAGAGTTTTAATAAATTCTATAACTACGTAACAAAAAGAACATTATGTTTGTCGATTAGGGTGGTCCTTAATATGGATGTTTTCGAATTTTCTTGCTTCCAAATTAATAAAAAAAATACTATCTGAAAGTTTTAACTCTTAATATTAACTTTAACATAGACATTTTCATAATTTTCACTACCAAGAACAAGCGTTTGCCATGACAACTCTATTTTATGAGCTCTGTTACGGCAGAATTGCCTCATTAATTCGTCAAAATGTATGTGAAGTTATTTTTCAGATATAATATTTATCTCATATATAAAAATGGAGCTCTCGATCAAATGATCCGCTAAATTCGAAAACGGCTAAACCGATTTGGCCAGTCTTAGTCTTGAAAAATTCGTGCCAATCCAGAGAAAGTTCAAAAGGTGAGAAATTATTTCAAATCCGCGCAGAAACTTTACATTTTTAATTTGAACATTTTTGTAGAAGCGTAATTTAAATAAAACATTGGACAGTGGCTAATACGTCAAATGTCAAATGTTTTTGACCCATGATGTTCAATTACTTTTAATAGTATGTTTTATGTGAATATTATTTAATGATTAAATTGTAGTAAGTAGTTTTGTTTGTAGTTTTATTTATATACAAAAACGTTAGTAAACGTTCTGACGTAAACAAATTGACGGGTTAAAAATATATTTTAAAAATATAAAGCGTTGTAATACAGTTATGAAATTATAGTATGTTATTTCTTAATATGTGTACTGAATTTTAAAAATATGAAATCAAATATGTTTTTAACAGAAGAAACTAAAAAATTGCAATGCACACTTGCATACTCTATTTTTATTAGTTGCGAATCGGCGGTTGGATATGATATGAGAAGTACTTTTGAAAAATGTTTTAAAAATATAAAATATTATTCTAGAGCTATGAAATTTTAGTATGTTATTACCTAATATATGTACTCAATTATAAAAATATAAAATCACATATATTTCTAATAAAAACAAGCTATAAATGTGCAATTTTGTAAACAAATGAACTCTTGCAATAGTTGCAAGTCCACGGTTTGATGAGTATTTTGAAAAATATTTAACAATATAAAACGCTATGCTAAAGTTACAAAATGTTTGTATGTTATTTCTTAATATGTGTACCAAATTATAAAAATATAATATTTTATATGTTTCTTACAAAAACAGCTATAAATTTGCAATTCAGTAAAATCATGCAATAGGGATGCAAGTGTTACCCAAAATATCAATTTTTTCTGAAATGTTAATATAAAAATGCACTTTTTGGCATATTTTTCTCAAACACGGTGCTCTGAAAGATCTCATTTGTATAATTATATACTCATTGGTATTTATAAAACATTTTCTAGGTTATATTATTTTTTATTTATTTTATTTAAATTCAGAACCAAAATTTGGTATCGATCAAAGGGACATTTTGTCGAATAACATTTTCCCAGTTATAATTTTCCAGAATTTATCGAAAAATAGATAGTAATATATGAAGGTCCGGGGTTGAAAATGTTCACCACCGATGTGTCAAAAACCAGTAAAGTTAAGCATTGTTTGACAGCAATATTTGAAAGTAGAGGGAAAAAGAGACTTCATCTCAAAAACTATTTAAATTGTTATACAAGTTGTCATTCATAATTCATATTTAATTAACATTAATTGCATTAAGACAATTATTAATAAAATTTTTACTGGAACTAGAATTTATTTCAACATCAAATGCATTAAAAATTTGGTTTATCAAATGTAATAAAACGTTTTGTGCAAAACAAAAAAAATCCAAAAATATTCAACAAGATTTATAAAATTCCAAACAAATTCAAAACTATGCTCGCAGAACACATTAATAAATTATGAACATTTAAGAATCCATCTATTTTGTTTTTAACTTTTAGAGTTTTTACACGTACATTTGCTCTAAATAATTATATATTGTTGAATTTTCTTATTTGTTTACAAATTTGTTATATTATTTTTAGATAAATAGATATTATTAAAATTTAAAAGTTGTTAAATAAAAATTTCGTATTATTTATCATATTATAACACAATAGTTTATACATAGAGCAAAAAGGTAGTCCAAAAATCATCAAAGCGGTCATCGGTATTATAATATTTATTGTTAATTTTAAACAAAAATAAATAATAATAAAAAGAAAATGTTATCAGAAACACATATTACATCAATTAAACTTTTAAAATCCCCAATAAAAAACCTGCTCTTTTAGATCACTTTTCACGAAAAAAAAACCGACCGTCCTTTTGATGTGTGCGTATGTATATATTACGGTGGTCCTTAATATGGACATTGTCGAATTTCCTTGCTCCCAAGGGCTCAAACGCTTCCAAATTAATAAAAAAAAAATCTCTAAAAGTTTTAGCTCTTAATATTAACTTTAAGATAGCCCGCACTCCAACTAAAGATTCTCATGGACAAAACATGGGTACAATTCCATTTATTTTATAAATCAGCGACAAGTGAATCAAAATTTTGAGAATAACATTGCATTTGCTTATTTTGATCATAAATAAAAAAATTACAACAAAAATTTGATATTACTCACAGTTTTCTCAGGTACAGGTTCCAGATCCTCCGGAGGCAATGGCAAAGGATCCAAATAATGTGAAGGAGGCTTCTGCAGACCATGAGTATGATATTTCAATAACCTATGAGCTTCTTCGTACCTCAATGGTTTTCTTTCCATTTTCACAGCCCCAAACCAGGCCCATGATAAGGGTGCAGGATTTTTGTGCCCTTCGAGCAAGTCCCAGGCACTTATTCGCTGTTTATCAGATAACCTCAGACCCTGGGAATAAATAATAATAATATATATATATATATATATATATATATATATATATATATATATATATATATTAAGTATAAATAGATCGCAAACACGTCGCATTTACTTCAATTTTAGTTGTTTTTCCACTCCATAGAGTGCGCCACTAACTGTAGCACGTAAATTTACCACTCGGTTTGATACTAGATAAAATTTATGTATATAAATATATAATATAGAACAGGTGAACCTCATACATTTTCAAATATTTATTGCAAAAAATAGAAAAACAAAAAACCTCCTAAAATATTAAAGGCATATGAAAATAATAATATTTTCCCAAAATAGTTCTAAATAAATCTAGAGAATCTATTATTAACAGATTTGATGTTCTAAGGAAAATTGTAAAATATTATAGGCCTATAAAAATTTGTAAAATATAGGCCTATGAATTTTTGAAAAATATAGGCCTATGAAAATTTGTAAAATACTATAGGCCTATAAAAATTTGTAAAATATTATAGGCCTATGAAATAAAATAAAATATATAAAAATATGTCTGCATGCTAGTAGTTATGTAACGTTTTCACAAAGAAATCCTGAATGAATTTTGAAAATTCAATTCTAGATTTGAGGTTGAAAATAAACCTCATCACATATTATAGGCCTAAGGAAAGCTGTAAAATACTAGATATCTATAAAGAAAACAACAAAATATTACAAAATTGAGCTGCGAGCTAAATAAATGTTTTCGCAAAAGATTACAGATTTTAAAATTACAATAATAAAAAACGTAGTAAAATATTATAGTCCTAAGGAAAGTTATACCAAAATTCTATTAAAAAAACAACAAAATGTAACAAAATTGGGCTGCGTACTAGTTAATAATTGTGTTTACAAAAATTCGCAGATTTTGAAAAATCTGTAATAAAAACTTAGTAGAATATTATAGGCCTAAGGAAAGTTGTGAAATACTCAATATCTATAAAAAACAACAAAATAGTACAAAATTGGGCTGCGCACTAGTTAATAATTGTGTTTACAAAAATTCACAAATTATGAAAACTCCATGACAAAAAGCTTACAATTAGTTAAATATTATAGGCCTAGGAAAAGCTGTAAAATATTATAGGACTAAGAAAATAATAAGATATGTCTGCGCGCTAGTAGTTAACTAATGTTTTCACAAAAAATTACAGATTTTAAAATGTCAATATAAAACTGTAAAATATTATAGGCCTAAGGAAAAATAATAAAATTCAAAATTAGGCTGCGCACTAGTTAATAATTTTTTTCGTAAAAAAATCATAATTTATAAAAATTCAATAACAAAAAATAGTAAAATATTATAGGCCTGTAAAAAGTTGTAAAATATTATAGGCATAAGAAAAAGTAATAAAATTCAAAATTAGGCTACGCACTAGTTAATAAATGTGTTTGTAAAAATCACAAATTATAAAAATTCGATGATAAAAAACATAGTAAAATATTATAGGCCTGTGAAAAGTTTTAAAATATTATAGGCTTAAGAAAAATTGTAAAATATTACAGGCCTATGAAATCAAATAAAATATTTGAAATTAAACAGTGCGCTAGTTAATAATTGTATTCACAAAAGTTCACAAATTTTGAAAATTTAATAATAAAAAATTTAGTAAAATATTATAGGCTTGAGAAAAAATAATAAAATCCAAAATTACTAGTTAAAAATATGTTTGTAAAAAATCACAATTTATGAAAATTCAATAACAAAAAGATTAGTAAAATGTTATAGGCCTGTGAAAAGTTGAAAAATATTATAGGCCTATGAAAACAACATATATGTCGTTTAAACAGTAAAAAAAATTACACTTACTGGATAAGATTTATACAAATAAATGATACAGAAAAGATAAACCTCTGATTAATTTAGAAAACAAAATATATGCATATAAAATATAATTTCAGCATAATGAAAATATATTAAGCGTTTGAAGTTTGTATGTATATTATAGTAAGAGAACCAGTTCTTCTAGAAGAGTAATCATTTTGGGCACAGCAGACCTTCTGTTGAGTGCGGAATGAACTAAAACGGAGTAAAACACATAAGACCAATAAAAAATTTATCACCTTACCTGTTTTTTATCAAAACTAATTTTGTTTCCCTTGGTGTCCAACAGCACTCCGACAGGCTCACAAGCAATCACCTATAATAAAAAAACTAGGTGTATATCATAAATAAATAAACAAGAATAGATGGCAAACGCGACCGCTTTGAAATCAATCAATTTTATTCATAGATGTCGCCACCAACCACCGTAGTGCGTAAATTCACCCTTAAGTTCAATTCTAGGATAAGATTTATATAAATATATAATATAGACAATATGGACTTGATTAATTTGACTAAATGAAATGAGAACAAGATATACGCGTATAAAATATGATTTTCAACAAAATCACTAATATGTTGTAAAAATATATAACATTTTTTTCATTCAAACAAGATATGTTTTAATATGTAAAATCGGTACTTGAATGTTTAAAGTACGTGTATTATATCTAGAGACTGTGTTTTAAAATTTGAAGCACACTAGCGCCATCTGTGATATGCGGATAACACTAATACAGAGTTAAGCGCATTTGTTCTCCGACACAATTTGAAATTAAATTAAAAATATATTTTTACCTCGCAGGTTAATTTAGGTAATTGCAACAACTGTCTGACGTGCTGAATCGATGGATTATTTCGATCACCGACTTCTTTCTTCAATTTTTTCATCAAGTTTTGGTAAAACTTCTTTTCGTCCCTATCTGAATAATTGTCAGAGACCAATGTAGAATGTATGAGTGTCGCCAGCATGTCAATAACTGTAGTAAATAACTCTCTGTGGAAAAAAATGTTAAATGTAATTGTTTGTCAATGAGAATTTTTTATAAAATTGTTTCTAAAACTTACGAGTTGTTATTCAAATCGATCACAGACGAGCAGATTAGTTGGACAAGTAGTAGTGCCCAATCGGTTGTCGATGTCGAATTCTTTTGTATGGTGTCGAACAATCCTCCGACAAGACTGAATCGTAAAATCAAAGCATCCAACATCATTTCTCTGGATGCTGTATCATCTAAATTTCCCATGCGCTCCTAAAAATTAATTTAAATTTTAAAATTATAATGTCAGCTTTCTGACTCAGCTTCATAACATACGAGTGACGTTGCAGTTTATGTGTAATACGCCTGAATGCACAGCAAATATATGACATTTTGACAGTATTCAGTATGATTCAGTAGCATTATGTATGGAAGTTGGAGCGTAACATGGCCTTGCCATAACATTAGTCAGTTGTAAGCCAGAATCAGGTGTTTAAATTTATATTATAGTTAAGGATTTAAATTTATATTATATAGTTCACTTGAAGGATATTTCGGAGTCATCGTAATAATTTCGAATTGAGTCGCGAAAAAAATTTACATACCAGATAATTTTGGTTTATATACATGCCGGTATATAAGTTTACACCCATTTATATCTTATATATAACAAGCCTAATATATAAATAGAACTAGTGGTGTATGGCATCGTGCCTTAATTCAAATTGCTGGAACTTCCCGTACCACAATTAAATATTCGAGGGAAAAAAATCAGTAACAATAAATATTGATCAATGATTAATAACAATTGTAAATATTTTTAAATAGATAATTATAATTATTATATATTTTATCGTTCATAAAATATTAGGTTGTCAAATATCTCCCTTCCGCTTTTTTGCTCTTGGTTTATAATACAAAAAGGCGGAAGGAAGATATTTGACAACCTATTATACAGTGACGGTCTTATCGCACAAAACGCTTAAGAATGTTTACATTAACAAGAGATGCCGAATGAATCCATCTGAGGATAAATTTCCTACGATCACAATAACCACGTATCTTACGTTTAGAATAACGCATATGAATTACATATCCATTTTAAAAATAAATTGTAAATTGTAATATATAAAGTATAAAACTTTGTATATTTTTCTAAAATTTTGTTATTTGTTGAAACCGTACAAGTAAACTATAAAAATTAAAAAATGTTGATACGGAACCCAAAAAAAATAGCAACAAAACTAGCACTTATTTTTAAAATATATGATAATTTAATAAACATATGTCTAATGATCATTTTTGACCGCAAAATGGCATTTTTTTTTACTTTTTCCTTTATATCTCCAAAACCGTCTTTCCAAAAAATTAATCGATTCTTCATTTCGTCCATATATACAAAATGTTTTTTGAATCACTCAATACTAATAAAATGTTATTTGAATCATTTATATCGGATGCTCCGTTCTCTCAAAAACTCGATTTCTATTTTCTGCATTCGTTGCTCTGTATTTCCGTAACGGCTGGACCTGCCTTTGCCAAAAACTAAACCGAACATCTCCCTATCAATAGGGATCGAATGCTTTTTGAACCATTTGAATCGTTTGATCCTTGCGCCCGAAAACGTGGACAAAAAATTGTATTTATACAATTAAAAATGTTAATACGGAACCCAAAAAAATAGTAGCAAAATTAGTACTTATTTTTAAAATATCTGATAATTTAATAAACATATGTCTAATGATCATTTTTGACCGCAAAATGGCTTTTTTTTTACTTTTTCCTCTATATCTCCAAAACCGCTAGACCTGCCTTTCCAAAAAATTAATCGATTCTTCATTTCGTCAATATAAGCAAAATGTTTTAAGAATCATTCAAATCGAATGCTCCGTTCTCTCAAAAACTCGATTTCTATTTTCTGCATTCGTTGCTCCGTATTTCCGTAACGGCTGGACCTGCCTTTGCCAAAAACTAAACCGAACATCTCCCTATCAATAGGGATCGAATGCTTTTTGAACCATTTGAATCGTTTGATCCTTGCGCCCGAAAACGTGGACAAAAAATTGTATTTATACATACATATATACACACACACATCAAATATAAAAGATAAGTACAAAATCAGCGTAAGAATGATAACATTCTAGATCCTCCCCCCACGAAGTATTATACCCGGGAGGTATTGAGTCCGACATACCCAGACAAAAGACCTAGTCTGGGATGCATCGAGGCATTTATCTCGCTATACAAAAAAAGAAAAAAACACACACAGATCCATTTCTATGATCGATCGATTTCTATTTTCTGCGCTCTTTGCTCCGTATCTCCGTAAAGGCTGGACCTGCCTTTGCCAAAAACTAATCAGCACATCTCCCTATCAATATGAATCGAATTCCTTTTGAACCATTCAAATCGGTTGGTCCTTGCGCCCGAAAACGTGGACAAAAAATTGCATTTATACATACATATATACACACACACATCAAATTCAAAAGATGAGTATAAATACAAGGTAAGAATGATAACATTCTAGATCCTCCCCCTACGAAATAATGCCTAACGGCGGTTTCCATGGGAATCAGAGGCAAGTGCAAAGCGGAGATTTTAGTCGGTATTATACCTAGACGGTATTGAGTCCGACATACCCAGACAAAAGACCTAGTCTGGGATGCATCGAAGCATTTATCTCGCTATACAAAAAAAGAAAAAAACACACACGAAGTATGGCAAAATGTTCTGGAACCTTTGAAACGTAAAGATACATATAAATTTTCATTTTCGATTTTTGTGCGATTACTATAATTTGAAATCGGTCTAGCCGTTTTTGAGAAAACGTCGTAGGTAAAAAATCTTTTCACACACACACATACTTTTTCCAAATTTGGTCTCATTCGAGTCAGAATGTCTTGAAACGTGCAGGAGAAAACATAAAATTAGCGAATCGGTTTTTTTGACGAAAACAAACTTCTCCTTCAGAAAGATAATTATAAGTGATAACTAGCTGTAAGTGAAATTCTGTCTTAAGGCAATTAAGGCATCGTGCCTTAAGGCAAATTGCTGGAACTTCCCGTACCAAAAATTAGTATTTTTTTAAAAACGATTAACATTTTGGAAAAAAAATTACTTTTTGAAAAAAAAATTTAAAAAAAAAAAATATTTTTTTTTTAATTTTTTTTTTGTTTTTTTTTGAAAAAAAAATTTTTCTTTATTTTGACATATTGTATAATATAAAGCGCGTAAGCGCCGCGTCGCTGTCTAACGCATAAGCATTGGTACGGAACCCATAGGAATGTTAACAAAATGTATACTGATTGTTGAAATCTCTATAAAATATCTGATAACTTTATGTGCATATGTCTAATGATCATTTTTGAGCGCCAAATGACTAATTTTTTTACTTTTTCCTCCATACCTCCGAAACCGCTAGACCTACCTTTATGAAAATTTTATCGATTCTTCATCTTGTCAATACAAGTGAAATGTTTTTTGAATTATTCAAATCGGACGCTCCGTTCTCCTAAAAACTGAGTTACCGTTTTCGGCACTTTTGCCCCGTATCTTCGGAACGGCTAGACCTGCCTTAGCCAAAAACTAATCAGCACGTCTCTTTATCAATACGAATCGAATGTTTTTTGAATTATTCAAATCGGTTGATCCGTGTTCCCGAAATCGTCGACAAAAATTTGTATCCGCACATACATACACACACACACACACACACACATACATCCATTTTTTCTAAGGTATGCCAAAATATTCAGAAACCTTTGAAACGTCGAGAAATGCAAAAATTTTCATTTTCGATTTTTTTGCGATTACTATAACTTGCCCTACGGGAAGTTAATAATATTAAATTTTCTTACATCTTTCGAAAGTTGCAAAAACTGCGACAATTGCGAATGCAAAGACGTCAACAATCCTTCCTTCTGCTCATCCTGTCCCTTGAGACAAGTAAGAATTAATCCGAGAAACGGTAAATGATTTAACATCGGTCCAGATCCTTTACTTTTATTCCTGGACGAATCTGATGAGTTGTTTCCGTTGTTTTTGGAATCGTTTCTGCACTTGTTACTGCACCAATTGCCTAAAAAAAATAATTGATAAATAAAAACGATAAAAACATATTTTTGACAAATCCTTACCTGATTCCAAAACTTGTCCGGCGACTTTTAGGACTCTTCCTTGGACACTCGGTAATTTGGAGACCAAAGGAGCAACCAGCCAAATCGATTCTATTTTTTTGCTTTTACTTCTATCAGCACTAGAAAAAAATTACAATAAACAAACTTGAAAAATTTTGATCAATTTTAGTTTAAAATACCTGTTTATTTTTTCCTGAGAATCCAGTGGCATCTGAAACACATCAATTGCTGCTCTTGCAACCATATCCAGCCACTGGTTCAATTCAGACGAGCCCACATTAGGATATTGTTTGAACATTAATTGTAATTCCAACCAGGACATACGTAAACTCCATTGTTCCAAATTCTAAACAAATAAAAAAAAATGTAAATTAAAAAATACCCTCCCATTTTCTTACAATTCTTGGTATTTTTTCTATTCTCAGTGCACCTATTTTATTTTAACAAATCATATTTTCTTAAGTTGGCTTAATTCTATACCTAAGATGTTTATACATGCGTTTATTTAAATTTTTGATACTGTCAACTAACCTCCAAATAGCACAAATATCATAATAACATTAGTACGACTTCAAGCCTATTTTATTTACACAAGTGCAACTCATCAGTACCTATAATTTTACAGTGCTTCATGTTATGTCCAAAGTGTTGACATATATGACATTGCACGTCGCCGAGAATAACTATTATAACTAATTTCAACGACAAAAAAAGACTCTACTGACGAGCAACTTAAATCTATGATAGAAATTAGTAAAATAATTAGTTACATGGCCAAAAATCGATTCTACTGACGTTCAACTTAAAAAAAAAATCAACATTAGTATGTGCCCGTATAAAAAGGGACTCTACTGACGAGCGACATTAGAAATTTGTAAAATGATAAATAATAACGTGTGCTCAGAAGTAAATAAACTCTACTGACGAGCAACTTAAATCCGTGATAAAAATTAAAATTAACTTACAACTAGTAAAATTTGCAAAATATCTCATTTTCACGACTGAAAAGGGACTCTACTGGCGAGCAACTTAATTTTGGGGTAGAAATTAGTAAAATAACTTAATTAAATGACGAAAAAAGGACTCTACAGACAAACAACTCGAATAACAAATCAGTGAAATAGATAATTTTGAAAATAATGACACTACTGACCAGCAACTTGAATTACAATTCAGTAAAACTATTAATTTTGAGAAAAGGGACTCTACTGACGAGCAACTTAAATCCGTGATAGAAATTAACTTACAACTAGAAAAATCAAAATTTGTAAAATATCCAATTTTAACGACAGAAAAAGGACTCTACTGGCAAGCAAATTAATTTCGGGATAAAAATTAGTAAAACATATAATTTTAATTACCGGAAAAGGACTCTACTGACGAGCACCTTAAATAAATAAATAATTTTAAGAAAAGGGACCCTACTGACGAGCAAGTTTAATAACAAATTATTAAAATGATTAAATTTTAATAAGAGGATTTTACTAACGCGCAACACTAGTATAAAACATTAAAACTAAACTTGCTCGTCAGTAGAGTCCCTTTTCTCAAAATTATTTATTTATTTAAGTTGCTCATCAGTAGAATCCTTTTGTAAAGTATGTACATGGCAAAGTTCAAAGGACTCTACTGACAAGCAACTTAAATAATAGACCGGTAAAATAATTGAGTTTAAGAAAAAGGACTCTACTGACAAGCAATCTGAATAGCGTATCAGCAAAATGAATAATTTTGAGAAAAGGGACTCTACTGACCAGCAACTTGAATAACAAATCAGTAAAATAATAAAGTTTGAGAAAAGGGACTCTACTGACGAGCAACTTAAATTGTGATTCAATGAAATGTAATTAACTTTGAGACAGAGGACTATACTGACGAGCAACTGGAATAAATTATTAAAATGACGAGCAACTTAAATAACGATTCAGTAAAATAAATAATTTTGAGAAAAGGGACTCTACTGACGAGCAAGTTTAATAACAAATTATTAAAATGATTAAATTTTAGGAAAAGGACTCTACTGACGAGCAACTTAAATAAATAAATTATTCAGTAAAATGTAATTAACTTTGAGACAAAGGACTATACTGACGAGCAACTTAAATAACGATTCAGTAAAATAAATAATTTTGAGAAAAGGACTATACTGACAAGCAACTGGAATAACAGATCAGTAAAATGGTTATTTAGGAGAGAAAAGACTCTACTGACGAGCAACTTAAATAACATATCAGTAAAATAAATAATTTTGAAAAAAAACGACTCTATTGACAAGAAATTTGCATAACAATTCAGTAAACTAACTGTCTAGTTGTACTGACGAACAACTGGAATAACGGATCATTGAAATGGTTATTTAGGAGAAAAAGGACTCTACTGATGAGCAACTTGAATAACGTATCAGTAAAATGAATAATTTGCAGAAAAATGACTCTACTGACCAGCAACTTGAATAACAAATCAGTAAAATAATTAATTTTGAGAAAATGGATTCAACTGATAAGCAACATTTGAAATTTAAAATAAATTATAATATCTTCAGGCATATGATATTTACAAGTGCAACTCATTAGTACCTACAAATTTTACAGTGCTTCATGATATGCCCAAAGTGTTGACATATACGACATTAACCGAGAGAATATTTAATAATATAAATAAAATAATTACTTACCTCTAAAATTCGCACGATAATAGACTTCTGATCGATATCCTCCTTCATATTTGCTGCGTTTTCAGGATAACATATCATATGCAGCAATCTAAAAAAAATAATAAAACAAATATTAAATATAGTTTTTTATAATATTGTTAATAAATTAAAAATTTCATACCTTTGTGCTTGTTTCGGAGTTAGCATATTATCTAACAGGAGATCGGGATCGCAAAGGGCATCAGGATTTTGCAGACATCTTTCTAGAACCCATTCCTAAAAAGAAAAAAAAATAGAAAAAAAATTATTCCAAATATTATTCTAAAAACAATTTCTTACAAAGACAAATATATGTATTTTTCAGTTAAATAAAAAGTATAATGAATATTTTAGTTAATTTACCTGTGAGCAAATTTCCCTCAACACATGCTGTGCAAATTCAGAAAGACTTGAAACGTTTTCTGAATTATTCGAATGGTGTATCCTACTATAAATAATAATACATTAGTATTTAAAATATAACATTTAAAACATTTAAAAAAAAAATAGGAACATGTGTATTTGCAAAATGCTACAAAATAATTGAATTGATTCAATTAATTTGATATTAATAAATATGATTTAAATATAAATGTGTAAAAAATTATAGATGTGCAAAATGACAAACATGCAAGCAAATGTTACTGTAAATTTCAGCATCGATTCATATTAAACATTCCAACACCTTGTGGAACAAATGATTATGACAACATTTTAGAAATTATTGACAACATGAAATTAGTGATGGTATAAAAATAGATTTAATTATTTAAAAAATATAACTGACATCACAATGCTGTACATAAACAAAAAAAATTAAAATTTATAAATGTGAATTAAATGGTGAAGCAAAAATATTAATATATTCCATGCCTATGTACATTTATTTTTATTTTATCAAAAGCAAACTATGTAAAACAAAAATATTGATGAAATTTGGTTACCAGGTTCAAAATTGTAATATGCTCATTTTGTTACGCGAGAGAGAGATAAAAGATATTTTCGTAGTGAAGGAAAGAAAGAGCGCTATACATTTTACTTCAGTCAATAGAGCGTCGTTTTCGGTCTGATTTTTGTACTGTGCTCCAATTTACGTGAAATTCTCGAATTAGGTTCATCTTACTCTCAAGTTCAAAAGTGAAAACAATTTAGACTCCGGGAAGATGACACCCCTTGTCAGTGGTGTCATCTTATATTTTTTTTTAAATAAGATAAGAGAAAAAAATCTTTCATAAAGTTTTTCAAAAAAACGAATACTTTTCAAGTTACTCGGTACTGAAAATTCGTTTATTTTCGCCGTTTTGCAAGTACATTTTTCCCGTACCAAAAACTAGAATTAAAAAAAAAATCTTTCTGAACCTTGAAAAAATTAGTTTTTTTAGAATTTTAATACTTTTGAAAAAAAATGACTTTTTTGAAAAATTTGATTTTTTTATAGTTTGAAATTTTTTGAAGATTTGACTTTTTTATATTTTGAAGTTTGTATAAGTTTGAACTTTTTTTAAAGCGATGGCTGCTTAGCTGTTTTAAGAGTCGAAATATCGAAATCATCGCAAAAAATTGTATCCGCACACACACATACATTTTATCTAAAGTATGCTAAAATGTTCAAAAACGTTTGAAATGTAAAGATATATAAAAGTTCATTTTCGATTTTTTTGCGACTATTATAACTTACCCTACGGGTAATTAAAAAAAATTAATAACAGAAAATAATTCGGATTTTAATTTTAATTCTAGATAAAGTTGTAACGGTCGCTTATATACTTGAAAAAATGTTAACTTTGCAATTCAGTTTGTAAAATTCTAAAAAATATGATCTTTTAAGGATCCTTTAATCCAATTTCGCTTGATTAAGTTTTGTTTATTTATTTTTCATGTAAACATATATAAACGTCGTCGTGAAATTTTCGAATTAGGTTCATCTTACTCTCAAGATCGTAAGTCCAATTCGTAAGCTCTAATATTTTGTCTATAAAATACAAAAAAAGAAAGTTACAATATTTATTCAGAAAACATTTCATTTTCCTGGAGTATTTCATTACGGTATGGGAAGTTCCAGCAATTTGCCTCAATGCCATGCACCACCATGCATAAATTTCATTTCCTTTTTAATTTCCAAAAATGTATTTTTTGAATATCGGTAATTATTCGGATAATAATTTTAAATCTAGATAAATAAATTATAAAAATGTAATTTCGGGTGAAAATTTCAAAAAATTACCCATACTAAGCACAGTCTAAGTGATAACCTGGTGCAAATGTTTTCGCAAGTGCGTTTAGATTGTAACTGTACGGGACCGCTTTTCAACTATTGAAAAATGTAAAAATGTCGCCGAGCAAAGCACAGTCTGAGTGAAAATGTCGCACAAAATTATTTGCAAGTGCGTTTAGACTGTGACCATACGGAGCACTTTTTCAATTTTGTGTAAATTTGACGTAACTATTTTTTTGAAATTGAATTAGAAATGATAAATTGACTTATGATTTACATGTGATTTGCTCAAAGTGTCAATACAGATATAACAAGATAGCAAAAATAATGAGAGTTACTGAAAGTATTTGTAATAATTTATTTGAAAACGTTTAAAATTTCTCGAATATTTCATTACGGTACGGGAAGTTCCAGCAATTTGCCTTAACGCACAATACCATACACTACTAGTTGTATTTAAATTTATATAATTAAATACAATTATAATTGAAAATATTTATAATTATTACTTCGTGTATATAATTAGGTGAGCTCAAAGCAATGAATTAAAAAAAAGTATTATTAAACGCAACACAACAAAAATTATATGCATGAATGCAAAAAGCAAGATGTAATATTTATTTACAATCACGACAAAAACACAGACAAACAAAAAGCGGACATTCATAAAATTCTATTTAAAAAAATTGACCTTTGAGCATGACGATTTCCTGCTTCCAAATCTACCATCCTGTCCAAGAAAAAAATTAGATGAAATTGTAATAAAAAAAACCAAATAGGTAAAGGATATTTTAAAATTATACTAATGTTATGGCAAGGCCATGATAAGCTCTAAATCGCATACATTATGCTACTGAATCATACTGTCGAAATGTCATGTACTTGCTGTGCATTCAGGCGCTTTACACGTAAACTGCAACGCCATAAAACGTAATAAAAGTAACAATCTAACATTTTGAAGTAAAACTTCTTTAGACTGCTCTGTTACATGTGTAAATTTTGTGGACAAATCACATAGTTGATTGCAATATCCGGATTCTATTCAAAAAGACCTTTCAAACGATACCCAACATGCCAAATAACACAATTTAATTTTTTAAACTCACTCGTATGTTATGAAGCTGAGTCAGAAACACCCTGTTACTTAGCATAGTTTTTTTAACATTTGTGCGGTTTCTAGGCTAAGTATTCTATGAGAAATACGCCTGACTGCACAGCAACCGCATGTCTTTTGTCAATATTCAGTTCTTCATGGCCTTGCCATAACATTTGTCTGTTATGCGTCAATATCGGTCCATTAATCTAAATTTATTATTATAATAATAGTACATACGTCAAGTCCAGCATAGGGTCATCAGCAGCTCCAATAAGACTCATATCACTGGTTCCCAAAATGTGTGATAATTCACTTGCCCCAAGTTGACCCTTCGGAGTGCTACCTGGGTGTACGGGCGTCGACAGTCCGCTACGTTTTCCATTATTTTTGGAATTGCCACCATCACGTGCTGTAGTATCACCGACAACTGCAATACGAGACACAAACAATATAATAAAAAATTAAGATTTTTCCCAGATTTTGCCGCATAATAAAAAATGTTATGGCAAGGCTATGTTATGAAGAACTTTCCATATTAAATATTGACAAAGTCATGTGGTTGCTATGCAGCCAGGCGTTTTTCACAGGTTGTCAGATAGAAAATCTAACCTAGAAACCGCACGAATATCAAAACAATGATGTTAGATAACAGGGTCTTTCTGACACAGCTTCATAACATACGAGTGACGTTGCAGATTATGTGCAAAACGCCTGAATGCACAGCAAATACGTGACATTTTGATAGTATTCAGTATGATTCAGTAGCATAATGTATGCAAGTTAAAGCGTAACATGGCCTTGCCATAACATTTTTCAGTTGTACAGCAGAATCGGTCCCTTAATATAAAAATTAAGTCACTTACCCAATATGGTTTTCAGTACAGCCAATATTGGCTCCACGCTAATGTTTTTGTGAGCGGCAGCCAACAAATGTCTATCACAGCTGAGTTTTATGGAATATTGAGGGCCCTGGGTAGGAATTGGGTGAGGCGATGTGCTCACTGAGTACATTCCTGAGAAAATAAAATAAATATATTAACCAGTGGTGTATGGCATCGTGTCTTGAGGCAAATTGCTGAAATTTCCCGTACAGTAATTAAACATTAAAAGAATAAAAATAATCGATAATTGTTTTAAATAATTTCAATTAGATTATTTATTATAAATAATTACTGTAAATTTATATGTGCTTATTGAATTGGGCGACGAGCGTATTCTACAAACAACATATGTGTATGTTTACAAGAAATTTGTTCAATTTGTTTTTAAATTTGATGTTTTTGATAAATTAGTAATTTTTTTTTTTGCAAATTTTTTAAAAGTTCGAAATTTTTGGAAAATACGATTTTTTTACATTTTTGGAGAATTTTGAATTTTTTGAAACCATTAGATTTTTTTTTTAAATTTCGAAACATTTTCAAATTTTTCTAAGAAATAGATTTTTTTTTAAATTTCAATAATTTTTGAAATCAGATACAGTCAATGGCCGTGTGTGTGTTACATTTTGTGATACCTGTTAGAAATCTTTTAAAAAACGATGCTGATTGAGTTATTTTACTTGATGATGCTTCAACGCGCGATCGGTTACAGATAGTTATATTTCTAATTATGTCCCGCAAATAGTACATTTCTAACTAAATTTTATTATTCTGTATTCTATGATTATTTATATTATATATATATATATATATATATATATATATATATATATTCTATCTAAAATTACCTGGTTGAGGGCACTCTACAGTCTTAAATAGCCTTAACAGTAAATGACAAGTCAGTCTTGCTCCAGCTTCAGCATCGAGAGGTATATCGCCACGGCATACCTGAAACAATATTAAAAAATATTACATTATATATATATATATATATATATATATATATATATATATATATATATATATATATATATATATATATTCGCTAAAACTCGAAAACGGCTAAACCGATTTGGCCAGTCTTAGTCTTGAAAAATTCGTGCTAATCAGTAGATTGTCGGAAAGGTGAGATATCATTTCAAAATCGCGTAGAAATTTTACATTTTTAATTTAAAATTTTTTGTAGAAGCGTAATTTAAATGAAACAATGGACGGTGGCTAATACGTCAAATGTCAAATGTTTTTGACGGTTGTTGTTCAATTACGTTTAATAGGATGTTATACGTGAATATTTAATTATATTTAAATTGTAGTAAGTAGTTTTGTTCGTAGTTTTATTTATATACAAAAACGTTAGTAAACACTTTGACGTAAACAAATTGACGGCTTAAAATATATTTTAAAAATATAAAGCGTTGTAATACAGTTATGAAATTATAGTATGTTATTTCTTAATGCGTATACTGAATTATAAAAATATCAAATCAAATACGTTTCTGACAGAAGAAACTAAAAAATTGCAATGCACACTTGCATACTCTATTTTTATTAGTTGCGAATCGACGGTTGGATATGATATGACAAGTACCTTTGTAA
The DNA here is from genome assembly GCF_003426905.1 of Ctenocephalides felis. Taxonomy (NCBI): domain Eukaryota; kingdom Metazoa; phylum Arthropoda; class Insecta; order Siphonaptera; family Pulicidae; genus Ctenocephalides; species Ctenocephalides felis. The sequence continues at coordinate 36,415,977 of NW_020539726.1, read as the reverse complement.
AATATTTTAAAAATATACAATATTATACTAGAGCTATGAAATTTTAGTATGTTATTATTTAATATATGTACTCAATTATAAAAATATAAAATCACATATGTTTCTAACAAAAAAAGCTAGAAATGTACAATTTTGTATACAAATGCACTCTTGCATTAGTTGCAAGTCCACGGTTTGATGAGTATTTTGAAAAATATTTAAAAATATAAAACGGTATACTGGAGTTACAAAATTTTAGTATGTTATTTCTTAATATGTGTATTAAATTATAAAAATATAAAATCACACATGTTTCTTACAAAAACAGCTATAAATTTGCAATTCAGTAAAATCATGTAATAGGGTCGCAAGTGTTACTAGAAACTCAACAATGTCAACTTTTTTTAATTGTTAATATGAAAATGCACTTTTTGGCATATTTTTCTCAAACACGGTGCTCTGAAAGCTCTCATTTGTATAATTATATACTCATTGGTATTTATAAAACATTTTCTAGGTCATATTATTTTTTATTTATGTTATTCCATTCATTTTCTATTTCTCCTTGCAGAAATTTGAAAATTTTGTATAGCTCAGTAGTACCAATTTATTTACAATTATACACAAAATCCAGAATCCAAAAAGGATCTGAAAAACTTGTAACGTAATCAATAAGTCGAAAGACCAAAAATGACTTGGATTGGGTTATACCATGTTTTTTATAGAAAGTGTATAAAACTTCCAGCAGTTTGATTGTATTGACTAAATATAGACAATCTAATGGGGTTTATACCATTCAAACAACACATCCTTATTATACACTTGAAGTATTAATATTTTTGATTCTTCTAGAAATTGTTTAGAATATACCTTACTTAGCAAAACAACGTTTGCCGGGTCAGCTATATATATATATATATATATATATATATATGCATATAAATAAATTAATAACTTACCTTAACAAACGAAGGTAGAGCAACATGTCGAACAAGATCCTCCAGAGAGAAGCAATGGCGAGCTGAAAAAATAAATACAATTAATTAAAATTACAAAAAATTAAATATGTATTATTAACTTGTAATGGGTTAAAAATTGAAAAAAATACCCAGGCTAAGCACAGTCTAAGCGCCACTCTGGTACAAATGTTTACCCAAGTGCGTTTAGACTGTTTATGTGAGAACTTTTCCAATTTTGTGAAAACTATTGAAAAATGTGAAAATGCCGCCGAGCTAGGCACAGTATAAGCGAAAATGTCGTACGGAATTATTTGTAAATGCGTTTAGACTGTGATTATACGGGAGCACTTTTTCAATTTTGTGAAAACTATTGAAAAATGTAAAAATGCCGCCAACAAAACACAGTCTAAGTCAAAGTGACGCACAAAATTATTTGCAAGTGTGTTTAGACTGTGACTATACGGGAGCCTTTTTCAATTTTGTGTAAATATTAAATAAAAATTTGAGATTTCTTGAATAAGAAGTTTATGTTTTTGCCAGAAAATCCAATTTGCTCATTATATGTTTTCTTGATTATTTTGGCTATAGAGTACATGGTCTTGATGAACATACTAAGTTGTAATAGGATGTTTGATTTTTTATTGCTGAAGAAAATTTGGTGAGGATTGGATATTTGCTTGCAGATCTGAGCTTTGTTTTAAATTTTTTTTGAAATTTGATTAAAAATGAAATGACAAATATGAATTTTCCTGGAAACTTCAAGATAAATTATCACAGAGTTAATTCAGATATAACAATAAGATAGGAAAAGTAATGAAAGTTACAGTATTTGTATGATATATTTGTATCATATATTTGAAAACGTTTAAAATTTCTCGAATATTTCATTACGGCACGGAAAGTTCCAGCAATTTGCCTTAAGGCACGATGCCATACACCACTAGTTATAAATAATATTATTAACTTCCCGTAGGGTAAGTTATAGTAATCGTCCAAAAATCGAAATCAAAAATTTTTACATTTCTCGACGTTTTGAAGGTTTCTGAACATTTTGGCATACTTCAGAAAAAATGGATGTGTGTGTGTGTGTGTGTGTGTGTGAGTGTGTGTGTGTGTTTTGTATGTCCGCGTTTTATCGTCCACGTTTTCGGGCGCACGGATCAACCGATTTGAATGGTTTAAAAAACATTCGATTCCTATTGATAGGGAGACGTGCTGATTAGTTTTTGGCAAAGGCAGGTCCAGCCGTTACGGAGATATGGAGCAAAGAGTGCAGAAAATAGAAAGCGAGTTTTTGAGGGAACGGATCAACCGATTTGAATGGTTTAAAAAACATTCGATTCCTATTGATAGGGAGATGTGCTGATTAGTTTTTGGAAAAGGTAGGCCCAGCGGTTTTGGAGATACAGAGCTAAATGTTAAAAAAATGGCAGTTTTTGAGAGAACTAAGTGTCCGATTTAAATGACTTAAAGAACTTTCTGCTTGTTTCAACAAAATAAACTTTTTCAATTTTGTGCAAATTAGGCAACTATTTTTTTTTTTTGAAATTTGATTCGAAATGAAATGACGATTGTTAATGTAATAATTGATTCATGATTCACATTTGATTTGCTCAGATATAACAATAAGATAGCAGAAATAATGAAAGTTACAGTATTTGTAATAATATATTTGAAAACGTTTAAAACTTCTCGAAGATTTCATTACGGTACGGGAAGTTCCAGCAATTTACCTTAAGGCACGATGCCATACACCACTAGTTATAAATCTAATTATTGTTGAAGTTTGATACTAAACGCTCTGTGTCTACTATGTTTATGTATATATGTTTGTCTTTTGTTTTATGTAAAACAAGTGATTGTTAATAATATTTTGTAATGAATGTGATTAGTTAAAGAATATATAATCAGTCAGTCTGTGTTTATCCTTCTGCATAAACGGTTGTATTATTATTCACATAAACTTTCAACATAAATTCTACAATTATTACCTATTAAAATGCATGTGAAAACAGCCAACGAATTATGTATTCCCAAATCGTGCACATCGACCTGATCTAGAACATCCATATAAAAGCTCTGGCTATGAGTTCCGGAGCAGCACAGGGCCATTAACACGGCCAACCATTCTGCAGCAAGTGTATTGCAGCAGGCAGTCAATTCGGCGCAGGTGATGGCTATGTCATTTAGCCTGTCGTTGTCGGTTTCTCGGCAGACGCACAAAATTGCATTGCATACGAAGGAGTAGCGGTTGCTGGCGGATTCTGATAGTTGTCGGGCCCAGGATTGCTCGATTTTACCTAAAAAAAAATATCTGTGGTGTTGTGCTAATATTTTTTTGCCGGAATGCTAAAATTTAAAATCCGGTTCAAAAAATTTGATATATTTCGATAAGAACTCACAAATCTAATATATTGACTTTTTATATAATTAACTCTATTATACACAGCTAGCTAGTCTATACATTAAATTGTACAAGTATGAGGGAATCATTGAGTACATAATTTATATTCTTTAATATTATTAATTATATTTATTCTGGTATTATTTGTATTCATTATACAACATTTGTATTCACATACCTACAAGTATTTATTATAATATAAAAGTACTCGAGATTTGTTAGAATACTTTATAAGACTTAACCTAATAATACGATAGATAACCTATTACCTATCTTACTATACTATATTATTGTATATCATCGATAGTAACATGTGTTTAAAAATTATTTCTCTCTTCGGTCTCTTCAAATAATTTTTAAACACATGTTACTACAGCCTCGGGCTCTGTCACATAAACTACGTTCTCTGTGCAAAATATATTATATATTTCACAAATATTTTGCTATACTCTGTTCAACAAATTAATATAAAAAAAAACAAGTTAATGTATATATGATAGTGCAAAATTGTGTTCCTTGCGCTAGCTACTGATGTAAGACCATATTTATATCCACTGATGATGACATAAAATACTATGTCGAAACGTTTGGAAAAATTAAAGATTAACTTCTAAATCTTTGCCTTTTATTTGATGTATGCCCTTGAAGAACTTACTCATATATATATATATATATATATACTAGATGACCCGACAGACGTTGTCCTGTACCAATGTCTACATTTCAAAAGTTCAAAGTTTTTTAATAGTCTATACTTTTTAATATTCTATTCGATGTCCTGCCGCCTTTGTGATTCATTTATGGTCTTAGCAAAAGCAGTATAAGAAATTCAGAAAAAAATAATATAGTATCGACGGTACAAGAACAATATCACACTTGATTTCACCACACAACATAATTGCTTCAATAATTTAGTCTTAGTTGGTTTTTGGCAATTATAGTTTCTAAAGTACATTTTTCTTACTAATAATTTAATAAACATTATTGTTCATGTTCAAATCTTTGGCGAATTAGTTTGTAAAATCTAGTTCATATGTGCACTATTCAATCTAAGATCAACTTGCTAAATATTCCTCCATATCCGATGAATTTTTGACACACTAAACAAAATTCTAAATCATTTTTTAATAAGTAGAAATATGTTTTTGTATTGTTAAATAATTCAGTGAAGTAAACCAAAATGCGACATGCACAAGTTTAAAGAAATAATGTATATGCAATTTTCGGCTTGTTGCGTTATTTATTAAACTGAATTATATAATTTCATCTGCCAAACATTTTTATGTTGACTGTATGTTATATTATTTTAATTCCTGGCACATCGGCAATAATAATGTAGACATTACATTTTCCTTGTATATTATATTCTAATATTATCTAGGCTAATAATTTCAGCTAAATTCAAATTTCAAGTGAATCGACATTTCTAGTAGATGACAGTTCAAATGTTTTCAATGTCAAAAAATGATAAGTGTTTTTTTGTAATTTCTGCCATTCATTTCTACAATATTACTATAGTTTTACCGTTCATTAAATCTTAAAAATTTCCTTCGACAAACTCTAAAAAGCATTATCAAAATCCGAACCGTTTAGGAAAAGTATCAAATCATACGTACGGCTTTACCGATTATTACCAAATTTTATATGCATATTCAGTAGGTCTGAAAATCGGCTAATATCTATTTTTCATACCCTTAAGTGATAAGGATTGTTCACCCTTATTTTTTTTTGTAATTTTTGAACGGATTTTTTTGCTTTTATTTTTTTATAATGTGACATTACAAAATACATACAACCCAAAATTTTTACATACCACTTTTATCACCAACCACTATTTTTTTATAGCCTTTTGTAGTTCAATCATTTTTCATCCCGCGTTCAGTCATTGAATATTTTTGACATAATTTTAGTTCAGATTTTTAAGCTTGAAGAAAAATTTTAAATTTTATTAAATTTAAATGATTTTTAAGGATATTCCTTTACATAATATTTGTTAAATTTAATCAAAATTATAATACACAATATGAAAAGAGAGTATTAGGTTTATTATTTCCTTTTTTTTAATAAAATAATAAAATTTATATCAAAAACATACTAAAGAAACGAAACTATGTATAAATGGCATTTTTACTTCAAGCAAGTTGCAAAAACTTCCCTATATGTAACAATAATAGATTTTACAAAAAAAAATGAGTTTCAGCAACTTTTAAAATTGTAACAATGAAGTTTTCAATTGTTTAGTTGAAAATAATTATCTTCTCAATGTCAATGATAATAAAATTTCTAGGGTTTTGACAATTTTAATACCATTTATTATTATTATGTTCATAAATAATATTATAGCTGATTTTTAGAAACAATTCATTATTATTAAGGGTTGTCCAATCCTAATACTTTTTAACTTCCCTTAGAGTAAGTTATAGTAATCGCAAAAAAGTCGAAAATGAAAATTTGTATATATCTTTACGTTTCAAAGGTTTCCGAACATTTTGGCATAAATTAGAAAAAATGGATAGAGATATATTTTAATTTTCAATTTTTTTGCAATTACTATAACTTATTCTAGGGAAAGTTAATGCAGAAAACCAAAAATAGTAAATTTCAAAAAGTCTTTTTCAAAAAAAGTAAATTTTTGTCAAAAATTTAGTTTCTCAAAAATCTAATTTCTTCAAAGTAATTTTTTCTTCAAAAATGTTTATCTTTTTTAAAAAAATTTTTTTTGGTACGGGAAGTTTCAGCAGTTTGCCTTAAGTCACGATGCCATGAGCCCTACTAGTTTAAATTTGGGGTCAAGTTTTTTATTTTATATTTTATAATGCGGAATTGACAAAATACATACAACTTTAACTTCAAAACATTATTTTTATCAAGGGTTGTTCTCTCTTGACATTTTTTTTATATTTTATGACCTATTTTCTTCATGGAACTCTTTTAACTTCGAAAAGCTATTTAATTTCATCAAGGGTTATCCACGACTAACGTATTTTTTAGTTTTGAAATCAATTTTTTTTTAATTTAATTTTTTTAAAGTGAAAATGCATAAAGCTCTAAATTATCACCCTCCTTACACAAATCTCTATTTCATAATAGCCATTTTAGTAATAGAATAAGTTTTCACCACTCTTTCAGTCAGTTTAACTGATTTTTAATTTTACTTAAATAAAACTTTTCATTTTTATAAAGGGTTATCTACCCCTGTCATTTTCCCTTTGTACAAATATTTAGCGATACGCACAAACAGTACAAAGTTGATAAATAGTTTGCATAAAGAGTTATTTTTGCAAATAAATAAAAAGATTGCATATAAAAATCTGAAGATACAACAGTTTTTGACAGGAACCTATAGGTACCTTACAAATCTAGGGGAAAGTTGTAAAATTTTCCACTATCTCATTTTTTTCAATCCCATTCAAATTGCTGGACATGCCACATAACAATATAATTAAAAATGACTTATCAGATTTAGATTCGTAATTCAAAAATTACTGAACAAATGCAAAAGCGCGGTAATAATATATCGAAATCTTGAAACTTTAAAAATGCCAATTCAATTTAAATAAAATCAGTTTCGGATTAGATTGGCTCTTGCAAAGACTATTAACGAGACATTTATATGTGGCGTGCTTTGCAGTGGGAGAACTATTCATATATTTTTTGTTAGCCGCTCCTTTCACTCGTGCACCGCATTTGCAATCAGTTAGTTATTTTCGTACTAAACATCTTATACTAGAAATATTTTTTATGGCGAAACAAGGTTTGCCGGATCAGCTAGTATATATATATATATATATATATATATATATATATATATGAGTGAGTTCTTGAGGGCGATACATCAAACAAAGAATATATATAATATATATATATATATATATATACATACGAGGTGTGTTCAAAAAGTACCCGGAATTACTAATAATTAAATTTCGCGGGTCTGGAGTGTCTGATTGTCAAATTTTTTTTTATTGTGTTGGTATACATGCCCCTAAAGTATGATGAAATTTTCAGCTATATTCACTGTTTACTTTGTCTGTGGTGGTCGCTAAGGTTCGACGTGTTTTTCTGAGCTCGGCGATTTTTACAATGGAAGAATTGAAAAAGTCAAAGAATTTGTATTAAATTTTGCGTAAAAAATGAAATAAAGTGTTGCAAAGTGCAAAAATTCACCAGATATGGCTCCGTGTGACTTTTTCCCATTCCCAAAGTTGAAGAGACCCATGAAAGGACGGCGGTTTTCCTCGATTGAAGAAATAAAGGCCGAATCGCCGAGAGTGCTCAAGGACATATCAAAAAGTGAATATCAAGGGTGCTTCGAAAATTGGAAAAACGCTGGCATAAGTGTATTATATCTGGGGGGGACTACTTTGAAGGGGACCACATTAATGTAGTCGAATAAATAAATATTTTTTTGAAAAAACGAAAATTCCGGGTACTTTTTTGAACAGACCTCGTATATATATACACATATATAGCCTTTATCCCTTATCCCTTACCTCCTCTCCTAGGATTCGTCAATACGTCCATCATAAAC
>NW_020539726.1:36379441-36407104 GCF_003426905.1 Ctenocephalides felis | reverse complement strand
AAACATTTTTAAAAAAAATTAGAACATGTGTATTTGCAAAATGCTACGAATAATTGAATTGATTCAATTAATTTGATATTAATAAATCTGATTGAAACATACATGTGTAAAAAAATATAAAGTGCAAAATGATAAAACATGCAACTGTTACTGAAATTTCAGCACGATTTATATTAAACATTCCAACACCTTGTGGAATAAATGATATATCATATTTTATGACAACATTTTAGAAATTATTGACAACATGAAAATATCAGAACTCTGTTTTTGCTCTACAAAAACAAAAGTTTAAATTAACAAATGTGAATTAAATGGTGAAGCAAAAATATTATTATATATTTCATGCCTATGTACATTTATGGGGTAATTCTGTCTCATAACATAGCATTATCATGGCAACACTATCTTATGCTGTTTACTGGCAGCGAAAATTGTGAAAATGTCTATATATATATATCAGGCGTATTTTATATATAAACAAGCAAGTAAGAATGTTATAATGACAGAAACTTCGATGATGCAGTTATCATAAGATTATTCCTTGCTTGTTTATATATAAAATATGCCTGATTTTAAAATGTATTATATAGATATTTTCACAGTTTTTAGTACCAAGAGAGAAGGGTAATATAACGTTGCCATGACAACGCTATGTTATGAGCTCTATTACGGCAGAATTGTCCCCTTATTTGTATTTTTATCAAAAACAAAACAATCCAAATGTTGATGAAATTATTATTGGTAATATAAATGAAATTTCGAAAACGAGTCCGTTTAAAACTTTTTTGTTGCGTGAGAGAGACAAAAGATATTTCGTAGTGAAGGAAAGAGAGAGCGCTATACTTTTCACTTTAGGCGAGAGAGAGAGGGACGTATACTCAACGGTACAGAGCGACAGAGAAGGATATATGGAAACAAACAAGACCTTTTGTATTATTATATGTAAGATATTGTAAAAATCGACAGTAGAAATTTTTATAATCTTTACGTTCCAAAGGTTTCTGAACATTTTGGCATGCCTTAGAAAAAATGGATGTGAATAATTCAAAAAACGTTCGATTCCTATTGATAGAGAGACGTGCTGATTAGTTTTTAGCAAAAGCAGGTCCAGCCGTTTTGGAAATACGAAGCAAAGAGTGCAGAAAATTGAAATCGAGTTTTTGAGAGAACGGAGCATCCGATTTGAATGATTCAAAAAACATTCAATTCCTAATGATAATAGTTTTGGTAAAGGCAGGTCTAGCCATTTCGGAGATACTGAGCTAAATGTGCAAAAATGGCAGTTTTGAAAAAACAAAGCAGCCGATTTGAATGATTCAAAATCTTTCTGCTTGTGTTGACAAAACGATTGCTTTTGGAGATTTTTTTTTAATTACAAAAAGAAATTATTTTGCGTATCGAAAATGATTGGATTTTATGTAATTCTTAATTCTTCTTTTAAATAAATAATTTTGCAATTCAGTTTATATGATTATAAAAAATATGAGATAAGAACCTTTAATTCTAATTCCGCTTGATTAAGTTTTGTTTATTTACTTTTTATGTAAACATATATAAATATCGTCGTCCAATTCATAAGTTCTTATATTTCGTCTATAAAATACAAATAATGAAAGTTACAGCATTTATTATAATCTATTTGAAAACATTTAATATTTCTCGAATATTTCATTATGGTACGGGAAGTTCCAGCAATTTGCCTTAAGGCACGATGCCAAGCACCACTAGTTATTATAAATTTCATCCTTTTTTTTTCATTTCAAAAAATGTATTTTTTTTTAAATTATAATTGAATATAAATAAATTATTGAACAGTAATTTTCGGGTTCAAAATATCAAAAAAAAAATACCCATTCTAATCACAGTCTAAGCGCCACTCTGGTACAAATATATTTGCAAGTGCGTTTAGATTGTGACTATACAGGAGCTCTTTCCAATTTTATGTAAATTATAAAAATGTAATTTTGGGTTAAATTCAAATAAATTACCCACTGATCACAATCTAAGTGACAAACTGGTACAAATATATTTGCAAGTGCGTTTTGACTGTGACTATACAGGAGCGTTTTTCAATTTTATGTAAATTATTATGAAAATGTAATTTTCGGGTTCAAAATATCAAAAAAAATATCCTTACTAATCACAATCTAAGTGACAACCTGATACTGTGACTATATGGGAGCGTTTTTTTCAATTTTGTGAAAACTTATGAAAAATGTGAAAATGCCGCCAAGCACAGTATAAGTGAAAATGTCGCACATAATTATTTGCAAATGCGTTTAGACTGTGACTATACGGGAGCACCTTTTCAATTTTGTGTAAATTTGATGCAAATTGTTTTTGAAATTGAATTCGAAATGATAAAGATATTTAGATAGATTGATTTTGATTTACATTTGAATTGCTCAGCTATACAATAAGATAGCATAAATAATGAAAGTTACAGTATTTGTAATAGTATATTCGAAAACGTTTAAAATTTCTCGAATATTTCATTACGGTACGGAAAGTTCCAGCAATTTGCCTTAAGGCACGATGCCATACACCCCTAGTTATATTTAAATTTGAATAAATTAAATTAAAAATATTTTTACGTGTATATAATTAGGTGAGTTCAAAGCAATGAATGAAAAAAAAGTATTATTAAACGCAACACAACAAAAATTATATGCATGAATGCAAAAAGCAAGATGTAATAATTATTTACAAAAACGACAACGACACAGACAAACAAAAAGCGGACATTCATAAAATTCTATTAAAAAAATTGACCTTTGAGCATGACGATTTCCTGCTTCCAAATCTACCATCCTGTCCAAGAAAAAAATCAGATGAAATTGTAATAAAGAATCCAAATAGGTAAAGGATATTTTAAAAATAATACCAATGTTATGGCAAGGCTCTAAATCGCATACATTATGCTACTGAATCATACTGTCGAAATGTCATGTATTTGCTGTGCATTCAGGCCGTTTGGACGTAAACTGCAACGTCATAAAACGTCATAAAAGTAACAATCTAAAATTTTGAAATAAAACTTCTTTAGACTGCTCTGTTACATGTGTAAATTTTGTGGACAAATCACATAGTTAATTGCAATATCCGGATTGTATTCAAAAAGACCTTTCAAACGATACCCAACATGCCAAATGACACAATTTAATTTTTTAAACTCACTCGTATGTTATGAAGCTGAGTCAGAAACACCCTGTTATCTAACATCGTTTTTTTGACATTTGTGCGGTTTTTAGGTTAGATTTTCTATCAGACAACCTGAGAAATACGCCTGACTGCACAGCAACCACATAGCTTTTGTCCGATTTAGTATGGAAAGTTTTTTTATATCATAGCCTTGCCATAACATCAGTCTGTTATCCGGTAGAATCGGTCAATATTGTAAAATCACGGAGCAATGTTATGGCAAGGCCATGTTATGCTACTGAATCATACTGAATACTGTCAAAATGTCATGTATTTGCTGTGCATTCAGACGTTTTTCACACATAAACTGCAACGTTACGCGTATGTTATGAAGCCGAGTCAGAAAGACCCTGTTATCTAACATCGTTTTTTTGACTTTTTGTGCGGTTTCTAGGCTAGGTATTCTATGAGAAATACGCCCGACTGCACAGCAACCACATAGCTTTTATCCAATTTAGTATAAAAAGTTCTTCATAACATAGCCTTGCCATAACATCGGTCTGTTTTTCGGCAGAATCAGTCCATTACTCTAAATTTATTATTATAATAATAGTACATACGTCAAGTCCAACATAGGGTCATCAGCAGCTCCTATAAGACTCATATCACTAGTTCCCAAAATGTGTGATAATTCACTCGCCCCAAGTTGTCCTTTCGGGGTGCTACCTGGGTGTACGGGTGTCGACAGTCCGCTTCGTTTTCCGTTATTTTTGGAATTGCCACCGTCACGTGCTGTAGTATCACCGACAACTGTAAGATTAGACACAAACAATATAAGAAACTAGTTGGTTTGGTATTTAGCCTTGAGGCAAGTTACATGAACTTCCCGATATGTGTAAATAATCGACTTAATCAAAAAAATGTATTAATAATATACTTCATCAATCCTACTTTAAAAAAAACGATAATAATTTTAGCAAAGTTTGACGAATTTTTGAAATTAAACTACTTGTCGTAAGGCCGTAATATGACAGTAAGTTCTATAAGACCATGATGTATATTGCCAAAAAAAGTTCCATGAAAATCGGCTTAAATTTTTTTTTCAACAGTTCATTACAAGTAAACGGCTCGGTAGATTTTCATCTAAAACTAATCAGTACCATTCCCAACTAATATCTTTCGAACAGTTTTTGATTTTTTAAAATCGGTTCGGTAGGATGAGCTTAAATGTGGACGAAAAGTTTAACACTTTTTTTCAAATTGCAAAGAAACGGCTTGGCAGATCGTCGCACAAAACTGACAAACGATAGTCCTCACCGAAATACATCAAATGGCTTTTAAATTTCTAAAATCGGTTCAGGCGTTTCTGAGAAAACGTCGATCAAAAGTCTAATTTTGACAAATGCCAAAAATACGATACCAATTTTTGCAAACTTTGACGAATTTTTAAAGCTGAACCTGTTGTCGTAGGGCCGTAATATTTTAGTATGATATAGAAGACTATGGTATCTACCGTCAAAAAAACAATCATAAAAATCGTCGAATTTTTTTTTTTAAAAACTTTATTACAAGAAAACGGCCCGGCCGATCTCTACTAAAAACTAATCAGCACGATTCCCAACCAATATCTAGCAAACGGTTTTTGAATTTTCAAAATCGATTCAGAATTGCGGGCTAAAACGTGGACGAAAATTGTTTCACTTTTCTGCAATTTACAAAGAAACGGCCCGGCCGATCACCGCACAAAACTCAGAGACGATAGTCCTCATCGAGATACATCAAATGGCTTTTAAATTTTTGAAATCGGTCCAGCCGTTTTCGAGAAAACGTCGATTTACGGCAAAAAATCTGTTCACATACACATAAACATACACACACACACACACACATACTTTTTCCAAATTTGGTCTCATTGGATTCAGAATGGCTTGAAACGTCGAGAAAAAATAAAATTAGCGAATCGGATTTTTTGATGAAAACAAACTTCTCCTTCGGGAAGTTAAAAATCAAGATTTTTCCCAGATTCTGCTGCATAAGAGAAAAATGTTATGGCAAGGCTATGCTATGAAGAACTTTACATACTAAATATTGACAGAAGCCATGTGGTTGCTATGGAGTCAGGCGTTTTTCTCAAGCCGTCAGATAGAAAATCTAACCTAGGAACCGCACTAATGTCAAACAAAAGATGTTTGATAACAGGGTCTTTCTGACTCGGGTTCATAACATACGAGTGACGTTGCAGTTTATGTGTAAAACTGCCTGAATGCACAGCAAATACACGACATTTTGAAAGTATTCAGTATGATTATAAGCGTAATGTATGGAAGTTGGAGCGTAACATGGCCTTGCCATAACATTTTTCAGTTGTACAGCAGAATCGGTCCCTTAATATAAAAATTAAGTCACTTACCCAATATGGTTTTCAGTACCGCCAATATTGGCTCCACGCTAATGTTTTTGTGAGCGGCAGCCAACAAATGTCTATCACAGCTGAGTTTTATGGAATATTGAGGGCCCTGGGTAGGAATTGGGTGAGGCGATGTGCTCACTGAGTACATTCCTGAGAAAATAAAATAAATATATTAACTAGTGGTGTATGGCATCGTGTCTTGAGGCAAATTGCTGAAATTTCCCGTACAGTAATTAAACATTAAAAGAATAAAAATAATCGATAATTGTTTTAAATAATTTCAATTAGATTATTTATTATAAATAATTACTGTAAATTTATATGTGCTTATTGAATTGGGCGACGAGCGTATTCTACAAACAACATATGTGTATGTTTACAAGAAATTTGTTCAATTTGTTTTTAAATTTGATGTTTTTGATAAATTAGTAATTTTTTTTTTGCAAATTTTTTAAAAGTTCGAAATTTTTGGAAAATACGATTTTTTTACATTTTTGGAGAATTTTGAATTTTTTGAAACCATTAGATTTTTTTTTAAATTTCGAAACATTTTCAAATTTTTCTAAGAAATAGATTTTTTTTTAAATTTCAATAATTTTTGAAATCAGATACAGTCAATGGCCGTGTGTGTGTGTTACATTTTGTGATACCTGTTAGAAATCTTTTAAAAAACGATGCTGATTGAGTTATTTTACTTGATGATGCTTCAACGCGCGATCGGTTACAGATAGTTATATTTCTAATTATGTCCCGCAAATAGTACATTTCTAACTAAATTTTATTATTCTGTATTCTATGATTATTTATATTATATATATATATATATATATATATATATATATATATATATTATATTCTATCTAAAATTACCTGGTTGAGGGCACTCTACAGTCTTAAATAGCCTTAACAGTAAATGACAAGTCAGTCTTGCTCCAGCTTCAGCATCGAGAGGTATATCGCCACGGCATACCTGAAACAATATTAAAAAATATTACATTATATATATATATATATATATATATATATATATATATATACATATATATATATATATATATATATTCGCTAAAACTCGAAAACGGCTAAACCGATTTGGCCAGTCTTAGTCTTGAAAAATTCGTGCTAATCAGTAGATTGTCGGAAAGGTGAGATATCATTTCAAAATCGCGTAGAAATTTTACATTTTTAATTTAAAATTTTTTGTAGAAGCGTAATTTAAATGAAACAATGGACGGTGGCTAATACGTCAAATGTCAAATGTTTTTGACGGTTGTTGTTCAATTACGTTTAATAGGATGTTATACGTGAATATTTAATTATATTTAAATTGTAGTAAGTAGTTTTGTTCGTAGTTTTATTTATATACAAAAACGTTAGTAAACACTTTGACGTAAACAAATTGACGGCTTAAAATATATTTTAAAAATATAAAGCGTTGTAATACAGTTATGAAATTATAGTATGTTATTTCTTAATGCGTATACTGAATTATAAAAATATCAAATCAAATACGTTTCTGACAGAAGAAACTAAAAAATTGCAATGCACACTTGCATACTCTATTTTTATTAGTTGCGAATCGACGGTTGGATATGATATGACAAGTACCTTTGTAAAATATTTTAAAAATATACAATATTATACTAGAGCTATGAAATTTTAGTAAGTTATTACCTAATACATGTACTCAATTATAAAAATATAAAATCACATATGTTTCTAACAAAAAAAGCTATAAATGTACAATTTTGTATACAAATGCACTCTTGCAATAGTTGCAAGTCCACGGTTTGATGAGTATTTTGAAAAATATTTAAAAATATAAAACGGTATACTGGAGTTACAAAATTTTAGTATGTTATTTCTCAATATGTGTATTAAATTATAAAAATATAAAATCACACATGTTTCTTACAAAAACAGCTATAAATTTGCAATTCTCTAAAATCATGTAATAGGGCTGCAAGTGTTACTAGAAACTCAACAATATCAACTTTTTTTAATTGTTAATATGAAAATGCACTTTTTGGCATATTTTTCTCAAACACGGTGCTCTGAAAGATCTCATTTGTATAATTATATACTCATTGGTATTTATAAAACATTTTCTAGGTTATATTATTTTTTATTTATGTTATTCCAATTCAGAATTCATTTTCTATTTCTCCTCGCAGAAATTTGAAATTTTTTTATAAGCTCAGTAGTATTATTTACAATTATACACAAAATCCAGAATCCAAAAAAAATCTGAAAAGCTTAAAACGTAATCAATAAGTCGAAAGACCAAAAAAGACTTGGATTGGATTGTACCATGTTTTCTATAGAAAGTGTATAAAACTTCCAGACAAAATATAGACAAACTAATGGGGTTTATTGTTTTGATAATACCTCATTTTATATAGCATTCAAACAACACATCCTTATACACTTATATACAAGTATTAATATTTTTGCTTCTCTAGAAATTGTTTTGAGTATACCTTACTTAGCAAAGCAACGTTCGCTGGGTCAGCTAGTATATATATATATATATATATATATATATATATATATATATATTGTATATAAATAAATTAATAAATTACCTTAACAAACGAAGGTAAAGCAACGTGTCGAACAAGATCCTCCAGAGAGAAGCAATGGCGCGCTAAAAAAAGTACAATTCATTAAAATTACAAAAAAAAAACAAAATATTAAATATGTATTATTGACTTGTAATGGATTCAAAATTCAAAAAATTACCCAGGCTAAGCACAGTCTAAGCGCCACTCTGGTACAAATGTTTACCCAAGTGCGTTTTAGACTGTTTATGTAAAGGAGCACTTTTCCAATTTTGTGAAAAAAACTACTATTGAAAAATGTGAAAATGCCGCCAAGCTGAGCACAGTATAAGCAAAAATGTCGTACGGAATTATTTGTAAATGCGTTTAGATTGTGATTATGCGGAAGCACTTTTTCAATTTTATGTAAATTAGGCAACTATTTTTGAATTTTGAAATTGAATTCGAAATGAAATGACGATTGTCGATAGATGATAGAAGATAAATTGATTTATGATTTACATTTAAGATAGCAAAAATAATGAAAGTTACAGTATTTGTAATAATATATTTTTGAATATCGAAAATGATTACGATGAGAATTTTAATTCTAGATAAATTATGGAAATGTAATTTTGGGTCAAAAATCAAAAAAATTACCCAGGCTAAGCACAGTCTAAGGGACAACCTGGTACAAATGTTTACCCAAGTGCGTTTAGACTGTTTATGAAACTATTGAAAAATGTAAAAATGCCGCCAACAATCTAAGTTAAAGTGACGCACAAAATTATTTGCAAGTGTGTTTAGACTGTGACTAT
Source organism: Ctenocephalides felis (assembly GCF_003426905.1). Taxonomy (NCBI): domain Eukaryota; kingdom Metazoa; phylum Arthropoda; class Insecta; order Siphonaptera; family Pulicidae; genus Ctenocephalides; species Ctenocephalides felis. The sequence continues at coordinate 36,398,192 of NW_020539726.1, read as the reverse complement.
ACGGGAGCCTTTTTCAATTGTGTGTAAATATTAAATAAAAATGTGAGATTTCTTGAATAAGAAGTTTATGTTTTTGCCAGAAAATCCAATTTGCTCATTATATGTTTTCTTGATTATTTTGGCTATAGAGTACATGGTCTTAATGAACATACTAAGTTAGGGTGTTTGATTTTTTATTGCTGAAGAAAATTTGGTGAGGATTGGATATTTGTTTGCAGATCTGAGCTTTGTTTTAATTTTTTTTTGAAATTTGATTAAAAATGAAATGACAAATATTAATTTTCCTGTAACTTCAAGATAAATTAACACAGAGTTAATTCAGATATAACAATAAGATAGGAAAAATAATGAAAGTTACAGTATTTGTATGATATATTTGTATCATATATTTGAAAACGTTTAAAATTTCTCGAATATTTCATTACGGCACGGAAAGTTCCAGCAATTTGCCTTAAGGCACGATGCCATACACCACTAGTTATAAATAATATTATTAACTTCCCGTAGGGTAAGTTATAGTAATCGTCCAAAAATCGAAATCAAAAATTTTTACATTTTTCGACGTTTTGAAGGTTTCTGAACATTTTGGCATACTTCAGAAAAAATGGATGTGTGTGTGTGTGTGTGTGTTTTGTATGTCCGCGTTTTATCGTCCACATTTTCGGGCGCACGGATCAACCGATTTGAATGGTTTAAAAAACATTCGATTCCTATTGATAGGGAGACGTGCTGATTAGTTTTTGGCAAAGGCAGGTCCAGCCGTTACGGAGATATGGAGCAAAGAGTGCAGAAAATAGAAAGCGAGTTTTTGAGGGAACGGATCAACCGATTTGAATGGTTTAAAAAACATTCGATTCCTATTGATAGGGAGATGTGCTGATTAGTTTTTGGAAAAGGTAGGCCCAGCGGTTTTGGAGATACAGAGCTAAATGTTAAAAAAATGGCAGTTTTTGAGAGAACTAAGTGTCCGATTTGAATGACTTAAAGAACTTTCTGCTTGTTTCAACAAAATAAACTTTTTCAATTTTGTGCAAATTAGGCAACTATTTTTTTTTTTTGAAATTTGATTCGAAATGGAATGACGATTGTTAATGTAATAATTGATTTATGATTTACATTTGATTTGTTCAGACATAACAAGATAGCAATGTAAAAATAATGAAAGTTACAGTATTTGTAATAATATATTTGAAAACGTTTAAAACTTCTCGAAGATTTCATTACGGTACGGGAAGTTCCAGCAATTTACCTTAAGGCACGATGCCATACACCACTAGTTATAAATCTAATTATTGTTGAAGTTTGATACTAAACGCTCTGTGTCTACTATGTTTATGTATATATGTTTGTCTTTTGTTTTATGTAAAACAAGTGATTGTTATAATATTTTGTAATGAATGTGATTAGTTAAAGAATATATAATCAGTCAGTCTGTGTTTATCCTTCTGCATAAACGGTTGTATTATTATTCACATAAACTTTCAACATAAATTCTACAATTATTACCTATTAAAATGCATGTGAAAACAGCCAACGAATTATGTATTCCCAAATCGTGTACATCGACCTGATCCAAGACGTCCATATAAAAGCTCTGGCTATGAGTTCCGGAGCAGCACAAGGCCATTAACACGGCCAACCATTCTGCTGCGAGTGTGTTGCAGCAGGCAGTCAATTCGGCGCAGGTGATGGCTATGTCATTTAGCCTGTCGTTGTCGGTTTCTCGGCAGACACATAAAATTGCATTACACACGAAGGAGTAACGATTGCTGGCGGACTCTGATAGTTGTCGGGCCCAGGATTGCTCGATTTTACCTAAAAAAATATTATATATATATATATATATATATATATATATATATATAGTAGAAAACCCGACAGACGATGTCCTGTACCCATGTCTACAATTCAAAAGTTCCAAATGTTCTATTATCCTATCCTATACTTTTTAATATCCTATTTGATGTCCTGCCTTTGTGATTCTCACTTATGGTCTAAGCAAAAGCAGTATCAGAAATTCAAAAAAAATAATACAGTATCCGCGGTACAAGAACAATATCACACTTGATTTTACCACACAACATAATTGCTTCAATAATTTAGTCTTAGTTGCTTTTTGGCAATTATATTTTCTAAAGTACATTTTTCTTACTAATAATTTAATAACACTATTGTCTATATTCAAATCTTAGGTGAATTAATGTGTAAAATCTAGTTCATATGTGCACTATTCAATCTGCGATTAACTAACTAAATATTCCATATCCGATGCCAAACAAATGAATTTTTGACACATGAAACAGAATTCTAAATCATTTTTTTAATAAGTAGAAATATTTTTTGTATTGCTAAAATAATTTAGTAAAGTAAACCAAAATGCGACATACACAAGTTTAAACAAATAATGTATATGCAATTTTGGAATTGTTGCGTTATATATTAAACTGAATTATATAATTTCATCTGCCAATTATTTCGATTTCTGGCACATCTCAGCTGCTTTTTGCCAATAATAATGTAGACATTACATTTTTCTTGTATATTACATTCTAATATTATCTAGCAGATGACAGTTCTAACGTTTTCAATGTCAAACAATAAGATAGATAAGTGTTTTTTGTAATTTCCGCCATTTATTTCAACAGTATTAACATAGTTTTAAAGTTCATTAAATCTTAAAATTTTCCTTCGACAAACTCTAAAAAGATTTATCAAAATCCGAAAAATCGTTTAGAAGAAGTATCAAACGATACACCCGTACAGAAAAATTTTATATAAAAGAGATATATATATATATATATGATTAATTTCTTGGAGGGCGTAACATCAAGTAAAAAATAAATAAAGTGAAGATTTTTAAAACATCTATATTTTTCCATTTTTTAATTCTGGGGTCCATTTTTTTTATTTTAATTTTTTTGATACCGAATTGACAAAATACATACAACTCTTTTTACTTCAAATTGCTATTTATTTTTATCAAGTGTTGGCCACGTTTAACATTTTTTCATATTTTATGACCTATTTTCTTCATTTTAATTTTCTATGAATGGAAATTGAAAAATATATAGAAATCTCTTTACTTCAAAAACTATTTAATTTACCAAGTGTTGTCCACCCCTATTTTTTTAAATTTTAGAATCAATTTTCTTTTAAATTTAATTTGACCTTCATTTTTTGACATAATTTCAGTTAAAATTTTTTGAGTATATGAAAATAGTTAAATGTTACTTTAAAAAAACAAATAATTTTTATTAAGGGTTGTCCAACCCTAACACATTTTTTCAATTATGAGGTTTATTTTTTAATGCAGAATTGAAAAATACATTCAATTCTTTTTACTTCGAATTATTATTTATTTTTATCGGGAGCTTTTCATACTCTTATTTTTTTTTTAATTTTGAAACCAATTTTCTTTTTTTATATTTTATGACCTATTTTCTTCATTTTAATTTTCTATAATTCGAAATTGAAAAATATATGGATCTCTTTTTACTTCAAAAAACTATTTATTTTTATCAAGGGTTATCCACGCCTAACTTTTTTTTTAAATGTTGGAATCATTTAATTTTAATTTTTTTAATGTGGAATTAAAAAAATGCATAATACTAAATTTTTACCCTCCTTACACAAATCTCTATTTCATAATAGCCATTTTAATAATAGAATAAGTTTCCACCACTCTTTCAGTCAGTGAGTGTTTTGTTTACTGATTTTTAATTCATATTTTTCTGACCTTATGATAAAGCATGAATTTTACTTAAAATAAAAAAAAATATTTTTATCATCAGTTGTCTATCTCTTTGTATAAATATTTTCCGATGCGCACAAACAGTACAAAGTTAATAAATAGTTTGCATAAAGAGTTATTTTTGCAAATAAATAAAAAGATTGCATATAAAAATCTTAAGATACAATACAACAGTTTTTGATAGAAAACTATAAGTACCACACAAATCTATGGCAAAGCTGTAAAATTTTCCACTATCTCATTTTTTTCAATCCCATTCAAATTGCTGGACATGCCACATAACAATATAATTAAAAATGACTTATCAGATTTAGATTCGTAATTCAAAAATTACTGAACAAATGCAAAAGCGCGGTAATAATATATCGAAATCTTGAAACTTTAAAAATGCCAATTCAATTTAAATAAAATCAGTTTCGGATTAGATTGGCTCTTGCAAAGACTATTAACGAGACATTTATATGTGGCGTGCTTTGCAGTGGGTGAACTATTCATATATTTTTTGTTAGCCGCTCCTTTCACTCGTGCACCGCATTTGCAATCAGTTAGTTATTTTCGTACTAAACATCTTATACTAGAAATATTTTTTATGGCGAAACAAGGTTTGCCGGATCAGCTAGTATATATATTTTAAGCTAGCTTTATTCTAGCATTAATTAATTAATAAAACACCTTTTACTTCATACAACACATTTAATAATTCACCAAATTAACACAACGCCGAACTGTTCCACACTCAAGTTACCGCCAGACACCGACTCGCACACAGATACATACTTCTGTTCCGTAAGGGATCAGACACTCTACATATGACACACCATAGAGCACATACACGTCAGGATAGACACTCTTGGCCGTTATATTCAAATGACAGACATACAATATTATAATATATATATATATATATATATATATATATATATATATATATATATATATATATATGAGTGAGTTCTTGAGGGCGATACATCAAACAAAGAATATATATATATATATATATATATATATATATATATATACATACGAGGTGTGTTCAAAAAGTACCCGGAATTACTAATAATTAAATTTCGCGGGTCTGGAGTGTCTGATTGTCAAATTTTTTTTTTATTGTGTTGGTATACATGCCCCTAAAGTATGATGAAATTTTCAGCTATATTCACTGTTTACTTTGTCTGTGGTGGTCGCTAAGGTTCGACGTGTTTTTCTGAGCTCGGCGATTTTTACAATGGAAGAATTGAAAAAGTCAAAGAATTTGTATTAAATTTTGCGTAAAAAATGAAATAAAGTGTTGCAAAGTGCAAAAATTCACCAGATATGGCTCCGTGTGACTTTTTCCCATTCCCAAAGTTGAAGAGACCCATGAAAGGACGGCGGTTTTCCTCGATTGAAGAAATAAAGGCCGAATCGCCGAGAGTGCTCAAGGACATATCAAAAAGTGAATATCAAGGGTGCTTCGAAAATTGGAAAAAACGCTGGCATAAGTGTATTATATCTGGGGGGGACTACTTTGAAGGGGACCACATTAATGTAGTCGAATAAATAAATATTTTTTTGAAAAAACGAAAATTCCGGGTACTTTTTGAACAGACCTCGTATATATATACACATATATAGCCTTTATCCCTTATCCCTTACCTCCTCTCCTAGGATTCGTCAATACGTCCATCATAAACTGCGGATTTAGGTCATAGCTCGAAGGCATCGGCTGCAAAGATGCATACAAAGCTTGTCGAATTTTCGGGTAAGCATTTGCAAAAGGTTCTATGGAATGCACTTTCGACTTCAAAAACGAACACGAAGAGTACAAATCGTACAAATGTGCCAGGACGCATCTTTCCGCCGAACTGCAGTCGTTCGGTAAAAATGAAAAGTTCGTCACCGGCTTGACGACTCTGTATAGGCCTTCGAAAACTGCCGATGTCTGCTCGGTAGACACTGATAATAAAATTAAAATATGAATAGTTAAATGTATGTACATATTGTTTTTTTTATTACTTACAAAGTAAGCAGCATTGGTATCTTCTCAAAACGCCGACGACGTACAGACTTAGGGAAGTGGTGTACTGTCGGACGAGGCCTGAGTTTTTGCTTTGGAGTTGAGATTCTACCTCCGGTAATTCTTTTAATATCTGTAAAAGATATTTTGTGTAATTATTATTATACAAAATATATTTTTATTAATTATTAAACTAGTGGCGTAGTGCATCGTGCCTTAAGGCAGATTGCTGGAACTTCTCGTACCGTAATTAAACATACGCGAAATGAAGATAATCAATAAATGTTTTAAATAATTTCATATAGAATTATATTATATATACATAAGAACTTATAAGTGCTTATTAAAATGCGCAACGACGTTTATAAGAAATTTGTTTTTTTTTTTTTGAAAATTTAGATTTTCTGAATAGTTTAAAAAATTTGATTTTTTGGTAATTTTGAAATTTTTTCAATATCTTGTAAACTTTTGAATTTTTAATTTTATTGCAAATTCGAAAACTTTTGAAAATATTCGATTTTATTGATAAATTTAAAATTTTTGGAAAAATTCAATATATTCTAAGATTTTTATAAAAAATTGATGTTTCAAAAAATTAGATTTTTTTTTTAAATTCTGAAATATTTAAAAAATTTGATTTTTTTGTTAATTTTGAAATTGTTTGGTAATTTTTAAATTGTTAGTCAAAAGTTTGTAAAATTTGTAAATGTTCAAAGTTTTTGAAAAAAAATAGTTTTTTTTCTTAATTTTTTGAGAATCTGGATATTTTTGAAGATGTTTGATTGTAATGAAAATTTTGATATTTTTGAAAATTTCAAAATATTCTAAAATTTTTGTAAAAAAATGTATTTCTAAAGAAAATTTGATGTTTTTTAACTTTTGTCAAAAATTAGATTTTTGAAAATTATGAAACAATTTAAATGAAAATTTAAAAAAATGAAATTTTTTGGTAATTGAATTAATATTGAAAATTTCAAAATATTCTGAATTTTTTGTAAAAAATGGATTCTCAAAAAAATTCTTATTAAACAATTTAAATGAAAATTTAAAAAAATGAAATTTTTTGGTAATTGAATTAATATTGAAAATTTCAAAATATTCTGAATTTTTTGTAAAAAATGGATTCTCAAAAAAAATCCGGTATTTTTAATATTTTTTCAAGAATACTATTTTTTTTTTGAAAATTATGAAACATTTTCTGAAATCTTGAATTTTTTATTGAAAATTATGTTTTTTATCATTTTTTTTTCAAAATTTTGTAATTTTTTAAAATGTTCAAATATTTTGATGTTTTGAAAAAAAAAGTTTTTCTTTCATTTTTAAGAATTTGCATTATTTTTGAAAATGTTCAATTTTATTGAAAATTTCAAAATGTCCTAAAATTCTTGTAAAAAATGGATTTTTCAAAAAAGTTTGATGTTTTTTAATTTTAAAAAAAAGATTTTTTTTGAAAATTATGAAACATTTTAAAAATTAGAATTTTCTGAAATCTTGATTTTTTTATTGAAAATTTTGAAATTGTTTTAATACTTTATATAATAAATCATATATCATAATACTTTGGAGCTTTTGAAAAAAAATAGTTTTTCTTTATTTTTTAAATTTTTGAAAAAAATCGATTTTATTGGTAAATTTTGATATATTTGAAAATTTCAAAACGTTCTGAAATTTTTGTAAAATATTTGTTTAAAAAAATTTTGATATTTTGAAAAAAATTCAAAAATTTGTTTTTTTTTTTAAATTATAAAACATTTTAAAAATTTAAATTTTCTGAAATCTTAAATTTTTTATTGAAAATTTTGAAATTGTTTGAAAATTTCGTAAATTTTTTAAATGTTCAAAAATGTTTAGAGATTTTGCAAAAAAAATTGTTTTTTTTAATTTTTTGAAAACTTGGATATTTTGAGAATATTCGATTTTATTGAAAATTTTGATATTTTGAAAATTTCAAAGTATTCTGAAATCTCCTAAACGATTCGGATTTTGATCAATCTTTTTGAAGTTTGTTAAGGAAATTCTTTAGGATGTATGTGATTATAAAAAAGTAGTAATATTGTAGAAATAAATGGACAAAATTACAAAAAACAACATATCATTGTTTGACATTGAAAATATTTTGACAAATGAGAACTATCATCTGCCAGATATTTCAATTCACTTATGAGCCCAGACAATATTAGAATATGTATAATAAATTCATGATTATGAATAAGAAAAATGTAATGTCTACATTATTATTGCCGAAAAGCAACTGAGATGTGCCAGAAATTAAAATAATATAAGATACACTATATCTTTGGCAGATGAAATTATATAATTCAGTTTGATAGATTTATATATATATATATATATATATATATATATATATATATAACAAAGTCTAATAATCGGGCATAACATCAATAAAAAACATGAATTTCTTTCAAAAATTTATTTTAAATCCATACGTTTCCATACGATTATTAGACTTTGTTAATACATATGTCAACATCAAATTCAGAATCATACAAAATATATATATATATATATATATATATATATATATATTTCCTGACCTGTATGCAGACATCGATAAGTCCATAAATATTCAAAGCCATTTCCATCAAGTCAAACAAAAATGCAACATGTTCCTGCACAGGTAAATAATTTGAATTTCCCTGAGCGAAACTGTTCAGCATTTCCATAACAGTCTGCGAACATTGCCAAGTGACGACATGTTGATCAAAAAATGATAAATTTTGGCACTTTTGTGTGGTAGCTTCAAAGTTGAATTCATTTCTGGAATGTTTTTTCACTTTACCGCCTTCAGCCACGTCGATTGAGAATTTCTTCGAGAATAGTTTGCAAATTTCTAAAAAGGATAAAAGATAGATGTAATAATATTGCAATACGGAAATTCAACTAACTAATTTAACTAATAATGTATGGCATCGTGCCTTAAGAAAAATTGCTGGAACTTCCCGTACCTTCATAAAATATTCAAGGAATATCAAATGTTTTCAAATATATTATTACAAATACTGTAACTTTCATTATTTTTGCTATCTTGTTCTATCTAAGCATATCAAATGTAAATCATAAATCATAAATCAATTTATCTTCAGAACATTAACAATCGTCATTTCATTTCGAATTCAATTTAAAAAAAAAAAATAGTTGCCTAATTTACACAAAATTGAAAAAGTGCTCCCGTATAGTCACAGTCTAAACGCATTAACAAATAATTTTGTGTGAAATTTTCGCTTAGACTGTGCTTTGCTCGGCGGCATTTTTACATTTTTCAATAGTTTCGATTTTACAAAATCTAAAAAACGATCCAGTATAGTCACAGTCTAAACGCACTTCCAAAAACATTTGTACCAAGTTGTCACTTAGACTGTGCTTATCAGAAAATCTGACTGACTTTTCAGAAAATACCAAAATATAAAAAAATGAAATTTTGCAAAAAAATTAAATTTTTTCAAAAGTTCCAAAATTCTAAAAAAACTAATAATTTCACTATTTTAAAGAAATTTTAAAGTTTTTTAAAAAACACTTTTTGGTACGAAAAGTTCTATTTGAATTAAGGCACGATGCCATGAACCACTAGTTTGTAAAAAAGAACTCTACTAACGAGCAATATAAATATATACCTACAATATACAGCTGGGATCTTTAGACAAAAAATATCAATCTAAATTAAATAGCATCTTAAAAGATTAAAACGGACACTACTGACGAACAAACTGATACTAGATATGAATTATAAAAAGGACTGTACTAACAAGCAAACTGAAATTCAACAAAAAATAAAAAATAGAACTTTACTAACAAAAAAGAGAAAGAAACTAGAAGATACAATTGAATTCTATTGGTGTAGAAGAAATTTATATTAGGAAGCAAAAAGGGACTCTACTGACGAGCAAACAGAAAGTTGACAAAAATTTGAAAAGAGACTTCTATTAAATTTTTGATTACAAGGATAGGACTCTACCATCGAGCAAACAAAATAATCTAGTATATAAATATGAGATTCAATAAAAAAAAACTATGTATCATCTGAAAATATAAAGAGGACTCTACTAAAGAGCAAACGAAATAATCTAGAATATAAACTCAAACTCTATTGAAGAAAAAGAAATACTTTACTTGCTAGCAATTTAAAAAAAAAAATCTAGAATGTAAAAGGAACTCTACTGATGAGCAAACTCAAAAAAATCATATGAAATACGAAAGGATTCTACTAACGAGCAAACGAGATAATATAGAACATGAATTTGAATCTTATTAAAGGAAAAAAAAATCTATCAGCACGTCTCCTTATCAATAGGAATCGAATGTTTTTCGAATCATTGAAATCGGTTGAACCGTGCGCCCGAAGACGTGGACCAAAAATTGTATCCGCACACACACACACATCCGTTTTTTCTGAGGCATACCAAAACGTTCAGAAACCTCTGAAACGTGAAGATATGCAAATATTTTCAATGACGATTTTTGGACGATTACTAAAACTTATCCTATGTGAGTAAAATAAATTCTTACCTTTAGCCATTTTCTTAACAGTATGCCTGGCCTCGTCTCTAATTTTTCCGACACCATATAATAAAATATGCCTCTGATTACAATCGTGTTGGGAACCAGAATCGTCTTGAATTAGCGGAAAATGTGTTGTGTATAAAAGGTGTCTCGATGGACAACCTTCGGAATCCATGGAAGTTATATGAGGGTAACTAGAAAATAATAAATAGAAGGTGCATAATAATTAGTAGTGCATGGCATCGTACCTTAATGCAAATTGCTGGAACTTCACGCACCGTAAATAAAAATTCGAGTAATGACATTAGTGAGAGTTATCAGAATTATGCTTGGTTAAGTCAACGAACAATTCTTGCCGCAAAGAATAATGATGTACACGCACTGAATTCCATCATTCAATCAAAAATTGCTGGCGATTTGGTGACATACCAACGATTCCGACTGGTCTTTCGTTTGTCTTCAAACGATTGCAATTTCCAGTTCGCCTTGCGTTCGCAATAACAAGTCGCAAGGCCAATCGCTTAGTGTTTGCGGGATAAATTTCAAATAGATTATTTAGAAAATCATTGTTCTTTACAAGGGCAGTTATACGTTGCCTATTCACGAGTTGGAAAACCATCCGCTTTGTTTGTGTTAACGTCAGACCAAAAAACAAAAAATGTGGTTTACCAAAGAGCACTTCAATGAAACGGATAATTTGCGGATTCACTTTCATTTACTTAGAGAAGTTCAACTTAAAAACACTTCATTTTTGTAATCGAAATAAATTCATTACCGTTGTGTAATAAAATCAAATTTTTCCTTTTCAAATATAAAACATACAAAAATTTCTTCATCTTTCTTACGAAACAATCTTGTGGCGAAACGGAGTTCGCCGGGTTTGCTAGTATATATATATATATATATATATATATATATATAATTATTATTATTACCTGTTATTATGATCTGTATCTTTCGGACTATCGGCAACGTCCATCGATTGGTCTTCTTTGATATGTTGTAATAATTTATCTAAATCTGCGTCAATTTTTGAATCGTCATAATCCATTCTCGGATGATCCTGAAATATTAATACAAACTTAAAACTTAAGTACTATTTTTTTTATTAGTAAATAATTTATTAGTAAAATATTTTATGTTAATTATAAGAATGTTCTTAGTACAAATTATTCATTTAGAAACTTTCAAAATGCTTCTCTTATAATTTTTTTGTCGACGACACGAATTCCATAAAACAAATATTTGACAAACAAAAAAAAGAATTTTTTTTTTAAAAAATAAGAAGGAAAATAAAAGGAGAAATATAAAAAAAGGAAAGAAAAAAATGGGAAAAAACAAAAAAGGAAAAAAAAAATAAAAAAACAAAAAAAGCGAAAAAAGAAAAAAATTAAAAAAATAAAAAATGAAATAAAATAAAAGAAATATAAAAAGGAAAAACTTAAAAAAAAAAACAAAAAACAAAAATAAAATTTGAAAAAAAATAAAAAATATAAAAAAGGGAAAAAATAATAAGAATTAAAAAATTAAAAAAAAAATAAGAAAAATAAATAGAAAAAAAAATAAAAGGAAAAAAACCAAAAAGGAAAAAAAATAAAAAACAAGAATATAAAAAAAATAAAAGAAACAAAAAAATAAAAAAACAAAAAAAATAAAGTATAAAATAAAAAAATGATATATATATATATATATATATATATATATATATGTATATGTATATATATATATATAAATAAAAAAAATTAAAAAAATGAAAAAGAAAAATATATATAAATAAAAAAAAACAAAACGAAGACAAATTTGTTAAAAATTACAAAAAGTTTTAAAATATATAAGTTTTATTAAAAGAAAAAAAGGAAAAAAACAAAACGAAAGAAATAAAAAAAGGAAAAGAGGAAATAAAGAAAAATTAAAGAAAAAAATACAAAATATTTTAAAATGTGTAAGTTTTATTAAGAGCTTTTAATAAAAGAAAAAAAATATATAAAAAAAAAAAAAAAAAAAAAGACATTAAAAATTACAAAATGTTTCAAAATATATAAGTTTTGCTCAAAGAAAAGTAAGGGAAAAAACGAAAAAAGAAAAAAAAAGAAATAAAAAAATAAAACAAGAAAAAACAAAAATAAATAAAAATAAAAATTAAAAACAAACTAATTTGTAAAAAGTTACAAAATGTTTTAAAAAAAATATATGTTTTATTAAAAGAAAAAAAGGAAAAAGATAAAGAAAAAAAATTTAAAAAAGGAAATAAAAAAGTAAAAAAAAAAAAAAATAACAAAAATAAAAAAATAGTAATAAAAAAAATTCTTAAAAATCATATAATTCATCATATCATTTTAATAAAAGTAAAAAAATGAATGAAATAAACAAGCAAAAGATAAAAAGAAATAAAATAAATAAAAAATAAAAATAATAAATAATAATAAAAAAAAACTTCTTAAAAATCATATAAGTGTTATTAAAAACTTTTACTAAAAGAAAAAAAAGGAAAAAAAATGAATGAAATAAAAAAGCTAAAGAAAAAGAGAAATAAAATAAATAAAAATACAAAATAATAAATTTGTTAAAAATTACAAAATGTGTTGAAATATATAAGTTTTATTAAGAGCTTTTATTAAAAGAAAAAAAAGGAATAAAACAATAAAGAAAAAAAGGAACAAAACAAAACAAAAAAAATGAAATAAATAAAAAAATAAAACAACAAGAAACAAAAAATTTAAAAAAAAAAACAAAAAAAAATAAAAAATGAAAAAAATGAGAAATTTGTTAAAAATTACAAAATGTGTTAAAAATATATAAGTTTTATTAAAAGCTTTTATTAAATAGAAAAATAAAACAAGAAAAAAGCAAAAAAAAATTAAAAGAATGAAAAAAAGACTGTTAAAAATTTCAAAACGTTTCAAAATAAATAACTTTTATCAAAAGTTTACCTCTAATTTTGGTTTAAGTTCAATTCCTCCAAAAAGATCGTCTTCTAAACTTTGATTGGCTGGCGTGGCAGGTTTATTAGAATGAGGTGCAGGAGCACATCCATTATTAATTGCTCCATTCTAATATAAAAAAATAAAAAATTAATACATCTACATGACTTTTAAATCAAATTTGTTTTATCTCATTACCTGGACTCCTCCAGTTAATAAATCTCCTCGAGATATAAGAGTACACATGTAAGCGTCATGAGAGAATACATCGTGCCTTATTAGTTCAGAAAATAGATGAACTAAATTAGTGAATTGGGTCCTATTGGCAGCAGTTGGAGGGTCTTCTGCAAAAAAAAAATATAAGAACAAAGTTGTAATTAAATATTTAAAACAATGGTACACAAAAATGCTGTGGGATCAGTCAGGGCAAAAAGATTTTTTTTTTAAATTAGGTAATAAAGGAAAAACTACCTATAAATTTGTTACAAAATTGACGAAGAGGTCATTTATCTCCGTCGCAAAATTTAAAGCCATTTTTTTTTTTTTTTTTATTGGCCTCGCTTACTCGAGCATTTAGCCACCTACATTATTCTATACAATCATATATCCTATATACAATCTTCAAAATGGCGATGGCTGGTTATACACTTTTTGCCCTCTACTTTAAAATAGTATAGATAAGAAATACTATATTTGACTTGTTTGCCGGTAGATCTTTAAAAACCCCGTTCTACCTTAAATATTTAAAATACAATTATTACCTAATATAGGAGCATCATTATCTAAAAAATTCATCAAAAGTGATTGAAATATCGGTACACCACCAGGAACACCTGCACCAGAACTGACAGAGTCTTTGTCGTCTGAATTACCTGAAAATAAAAAAAAAATATAAATGATAAATACATATATAATAATATTTGAGGATGGGGGGTTGAATAGCCCCTATAATAATAATATCGAGGGTGGGGGGTTGTATAGCCCCTTTCGAAATAGTTTATTGTATATAATATAAGATCTATTTTGAGGAATAGAAAATAAATGGATATATTTAAAAAGATTATGCAATATATGAAATCGACTGGAACAATTAATTTACTTAAATTATGAATTTTATGGAAAGGATAAACGACTTACAGTACAATAAAATACATAACACTCGAAAATAGAAATAGTCACCAAAAACATATGAACAAAGAATCACAAGAAAAAACAAGTGAATCGCAAATGAATTGAAAAAAATCTAATATTTTTTTTATTTACAATTTTACATTCTATAGGAAACTAACTGTGTACCCATACACGCTTCGCCGTGTTTTATTTTCAATTACAAATTTGAACCGTTTAGGGGACGTGATCTTTTTAGAGGTAGGAGGAATTTGATAAAAAATCACGAAATATCATTCCCCAACGTCATATTATTTACCTCATATTTTTTTTAAATCCAAATATTTACAAAAAATATATCAAAAATTTTACAATTTTTTCTCGTAACTAAAAACACACTTGATGTTTGGTGGGGGAGAGGAGTGACTTTGAATATCACCAAGGGTGAGGGGGGAGTCCAAAAATCCTTAAAAAAAATAAATCACGAGATTTATAAACGCCCCCTTAGTCTAATCATATTACACTTTGAGAAAAGAGACAAGTTGTAGTAAATTATGTAAGAAATCAAGTATAAGCAGCTTCTACAAGAAAGACAAAATATATATAAATCTTTCAGATGCTCAAAATTGGATTACCACTTTACTCAGATCTAAATATACTTGAAAGAAAATGAAATGCTTAAGAATGTCAAATTTTGCACGGGATGATTATTAGTTAATAAGAGTTAAGAATAACAGTGTTTTTTAGTTGAACTTCTCTAAGTGAATGAAAGTGAATCCGCAAATTATCCGTTTCATTGAAGTGCTCTTTGGTAAACCTCATTTTTTGTTTTTTGGTCTGACGTCGTTAACACAAACAAAGCGAATGGTTTTTCAACTCGTGAACAGGCAACGTATAACCGCCCATGTGAAAAACAATAATTTTCTAATTAATATATTTGAAATTTAACACTAAGCGATTGGCGGAAATTGCAATCGTTTGAAGTCAAACGGAAGACCAGTCGGAATCATTGGTATGTCACCAAATCGCTAACAATTTTTGATTGAATGGTGAAATTCAGTGCGTGTACATCATTATTCTTTGCGGCAAGAATTGCTCGTTGACTTAACCAAGCATAATTCTGATGGTTCTCACTAATGTCATTACTCGAATTTTTAATTAGGGTGCATGAAGTTCCAGCAGCTTGCATTAAGGCACGATGCCATGCACAACTAATTTTCTTAGATACAAACCTTGCGGAGTCCGATACCTTTCCAACGAATGCAAAATTGTCGAAATCGGTTCGTGCGTTCTGGAGTTATTTTGTCAGGGAGGAAATCCCGACTTATTTTTATATATATAGAAGATAACATTATCTAGTATATTTTTGTTGTTATTGAATGATTACAAAACATAATACGAAGGTAATACCAAATTTAGTTTTAAATACCCGATTACTAAAATTCATTAATTTACATTTCAAATTTTGCGCCATTAATTTGAAAGGACAATCTCCGCCATTTTGTAACTCCTGGACAATTTCACAGCTAACTTCACATCCCTTTTGTGTTCGCGCCGACGGCCGTTAAATTCAAATTCAAATTCAAACTCAAACAACTTCATAGTAACATAATCTTATAAATATGTAATAATATGTTATACATAAAATACTTTTAGAAAATTAATATGTTAATTGGAAATAAATAGGTAATTGAGCAATAACATTTGATGATTCGATATTTATTTAGTGACCGATTCTGCCGCACAACAGACCAAAGTTATGGCAAGGTTATGTTATGAAGAACTTTCCATACTGAATATTGCCAAAAGCCATGCGGTGGCTGCGTAGTCAGGTGTATTTTTCAGATTGTCGGATAGAAAACATAACGTAGAAACTGTACAAATGTCAAAAAAAGCGATCATAGATAACAGGGTCCCTCTTTTTTTTTTAATTTCAATAATTATTATAACTGTTGAATAATTAACATCTAGTAATATTGATAAAAAATAAAAGTGCAAAGGATATAATTTACATGAAAATAATATCCGTAATATGATGATTTAATATAAAATAGAAGCAAATAATAAAAATAAAATTAATAAATAATATAAATAAAATTTCTGAATAATAAAATAATAACAGGGTCTTTCTGACCCAGCTTCATAACATAAGAGTGACATTGCAGTTTACGTGTAAAACGCCTGAGTGCACAGCAAATACGTGACATTTTGACAGTATTCAGTATGATTCACTAGCACAATGTATGGAAGTAAACAATTACAGCAAAATGTCTTACTTACCACTCATATTGTTATAATTATCATTATCACTTTGTGTAATATCGCTCTGTCTTTTATCGAGCAACCAAGCAACAGCCATGGCTCGATGCTCTCCCCATCGTTCGCAGGAAACTGCCCACTCACACAAAATTGACACGACAGCTGAATCTTGTTCTGGATTCTATGAAAAAAATATAATATAATAAATCAATATTATATATATATATATATATATATATATATTTAATTTGTAATAAGTGGTTACTTACATATTCCATCCTGTTTTCTTTAGAAGTGTTTTCAGTGTTATCCTTGAACGGTGTAAATATTTTTGCATATAACGTGTCTAAAGAATTTGTAGTGTCCATCTTCTCAAAATTGTGTCTGTCTAAAGCATCCAAAGTGCTGAGAATTTTGCTCGTGGTTGTTCCTTGAATAAATTTATTTTGAGGTCAGAAATTTATATTATACGGGTAGTCCTTAATATGGACATTTTCGAATTTCTTTGTTCCCAAGGGCTCAAATGCTTCCAATTTTATAAAAAACAATTCTCTCAAAGTTTTAGCTCGCAATATTAACATTCAGATAGTCCGCAAATCAATTAAAAGTTTCGTATATTTATTATTAAGTAAATTCTTGCGCCATATGTGATAGCATTTGTGAACTCACTTAAAAATATTCATAAATCACTTAACCTCTATTTAAATCCATGTGAACAGTTTAACAAAACATTTATTCATCATGCATCAAAATTAATTTTGCAGCAAAATATTTATTTAATTGGTTATGTTGGCACTCAAATTATCAGTAATGAATTGCTATCAAAGTCACGAGTCTGCTATCACAGATGGTGCAAGAATTTACTTAATAATAAATATTCGAAACTTTCAATTGATTTGCGGACTTTCTAAATGTTAATATTAGGAACTAAAATTTTCACAGATTTTTGTTTCTATTGATTTGGAAGCATTTGAGCCCTTGGGAGCAAAGAAATTAAAAAGTGTCCATATTAAGGACCACCAAAAAGGTCTAAAAAATAATAATACGTCATCTATTTATTATGTACGTTTCGACACTGTATGTGTGTCATCAATCACCAAGTTAGAAAAGAAATGTATACAAAAATCTATAAAAACTAAATATTATAAAAAAAAATTATACAATACCAAACCAGAAAAAATATATATATATAAATAAAACTAACGCATTGTTTTATAAAAACCAAAAGAAGCTAAGCTTTGAATTAAAATAAAATATAAAAATATTAATAAAGTTGTCATAAGAAAACGTTCGACGGTATAAATGCAAGATTTCAAACAGGGTTCACATAAGTTGATCTAAGGACCGAAAAAATAGAATATTATTTTGTAATAAAATAAAAATTTTGAAATAAGAATATAATAATAAATTATTTTTAATTAACCGCATGATTTTGAAAATTCGAAATAAATGCAACAGAGAAATAATGACCGAAAGGGGTTCACAAAATGTTTATCCAAGGACAGAAAAACTGATACTAGAGAAAAACGGAACTAGTGGTGTATGGCATCGTGTCTTAAGGTTAATTGTTGAAACTTCCCGGACCAAAAATTATTTTTTTATTAGAAAAGATTAAAAAAAAAAATAGAATTTTAAAAAAGTGTTTTTTTTAAATGATTGTTTTTTTATATATTTTGAAATATTTTGGAATCTTTAAACCTTTTTTAAAGCAATCGAGAGAATATTTTTATTTATAAAAGCGCGTAAGCGCCGCGTCGTCTTCTAACGCACAAACAATGTTACGGAACCCATAGAAATGTTAACAAAATTTATACTTATTATTATATTCAGTTTTTCATTTTGTCAATACAAGTAAAATGTTTTTTGAATTATTAAAATCAGACGCTCCGTTCTCGATTTCTATTTTCTGTTCTCTTTGCTCCGTATCTCTAAAAAAAACTGGACCTACCTTCGCCAAAAACTAATCAGCATGTCTCCTTATTAATAGGAATCGAATGCTTTTTGAATTATTCAAATCGGTTGAACCGTGTTCCCGAAATCGTTGACGAAAATTTGTATCCGCACACACACACACATACATCAATTTTTTCTAAGGTATGCCAAAATGCTCAGACGGTGTTGAAACGTAAAGATATATAAAAAAATTTCATTTTCGATTTTTTTGCTATTACTATAACTTAACCTACAGAAAGTTAAAAA
>NW_020539726.1:36346390-36378441 GCF_003426905.1 Ctenocephalides felis | reverse complement strand
ACACATACTCGTATATATATTGTGGTACGTAATAACCCTCAGCCTCTTTGTGTCCGTCCTACCGTAGTATTGTTGTACTCGTATCGTATGTTTTTTTCCTTCCGACGTTTCTAGTTTTTCGTGTTTCGTGTTTGTCCGTCTCTTCGTTCTTCGGTCGTTCTCGCCTCAACTTCGCTCTACTCTCGGCCGTCTCTCGCAGCATCCATCCAGCGCGTACATCTCTCGCCCAATCGCGTCTCGTCGCCTCTCGCGTTCGTCCGTACACGTTCGGTCGTTCTCTCTCTCGACTTGACTCGGCTCTACTCGAGAGTCTCGGTATCGCTGGTGCTCGTGGTAGTTCGTCGTTGCTTGCCCTTGAACCCGACCCGGCGACTACTTCACGAGCACAAAAACGACCGAGGATGAAAACACACGGATAAAAGATAGGTTGGACGGATGATACTGGAGAAATATTTATTTGGTTTTAATTATATTTATATATATGTTATGTGTCATCATTTAGTTTTAATACTAGTGGTGCATGGCATCGTGCCTTAGGGTAAATTGCTGGAACTTTCCGTACCGAAAACTAAATTATTAACTAGTGGGGCGCATGGCATCGTGCCTTAAGGCAAATTGTTGGAACTTCCCGTACCAATTATTATTATTTTTTTAAAAACGATTAACATTTTTGAAAAAAAATTTACTTCGAAAAAATTAGATTTTTGAGAAACTATAAATTTTTGACAAATTTACTTTTTTTGAAAAATTTGACAATTCTGAACTTTTTTCAAAGCAATCGTACTTGCCTTTGCCAAAAACTAATCAGCATGTTTTTAGAATTATATAAATCGATTGATGCGTATTACAAAAATTGTATCCGCACACACACATACATCCATTTTTTCTAAGGTATGCCAAAATGTTCAGAAACCTCTGAAACGTAAAGAAATATAAAAATTGTTGTTTTCATTTTTTTGCAATTACTATAACTTACCCTAAGGGAAGATAACTAGTGGTGTATAGTATCATGCCTTGAGACCGCCATAATTTCAAAATTTAAAAACCTCAAAATTTTCAAAAAATAGATTTTTTTGGGAGTCTAGATTTTTTTGGAATATCCTGAAAATTTTTATTTTATTTGAAACGTTGAAAATAATAGTTTTTTTTAATTTAATTTAAAACCTCCCGTACAGTTGTATCAAATTTTTAAAAACATCAAAATTAAAAAAAAAAATCGGGATATTTTAGATTTAGATTTCTTTTTTGAATATTATGAAAAATTTATATCTATTTAAAATGTTTAGAAGAACATTTTTTTGAAAATTGCGAAGAAAATCAACTTTGTTAAAAATATACGTTTTGAAAATTTTGAATTTATTTGAAAATTTTGAAACCCATTCAAGTCGATTGCTTTATAGCAACGGTCGAGATAAAGTATCTCCAATGAGGTAAAAATGGAATTTTATGAAATTTTTATCAATAGGGGTAATATCAATTTAGATAAGAATATTTTGTAGTAATTATTAAAAAAAATTACCAGTCGCTAATCTATAGTGTCCAAAATTACCAGGATTTTTTTTCAACTATATAAGTCAACTTTAAACATACTAAATCTTGCTAGGGAACCCATAGAAATATAATCAAAATTTGTACTTATTTTTAAAATCTCTATAAAATATCTAATAATTTCTGTCTAATAATCGCTTTTTATTGACAAATGAAATGTTTTTTTGAATCATTCAAATCGGTTGATTCGTGCTACCGAAATCGTCGACAAAAATTTACAAAAAATATTTTCGGTTCTTTTATAATTACTTATAAAAATAAACTTTCTGACTACCTAGGACAAGATAGATTATTTTATTATTTATATTTTACAAACTTGATTATATTATTATTTAACCATGAGGTAGCTAGATATATGTATTAATGATATTGACAAGATATATCAATTAATATATCAATGTAAACAAACTAAATTTTTCAAAATCTAATATCTAAAAAATTGGTCACTTTTCATAAGCCTATAATATTTTAAAACGATCCTTAGAACCATACACCTTATTCAGCCAATATTTACCAAAAGACTACTAATCAATGTGATTTTAATATGATATCATTCGAACGGTTTTTAAATTTTTACTATTGGTCTGGGATTTTTTGCCACAACATATTTTTACACTTTTGTAACTAGTGAATATTTTTTGTAACGATTATATATTGTATTTTTCAATTATGGTGCCAAACGATCCAGAATGACTCGAGGCATCGAACAAACATAAAATTGCAAATCGGATTTTTTTTCCGGAAAAAAATTCTTCATTAAAAATTTAACACGATATGCATAGTTTTAAAAACAAAAATGCAACTAATAAAATGTACATGATAAAAAATCCACTATCAGCTTGCATTTGTCATTACATGATAATATTTGAATGTCTAAGTAATTACTTTAGCAATTAGTCATTCCTTCAACATATTTATTAACTGATTACAATAAAAAGAATTTGTAGTAAAATAGATAAATTCATAACAGGTTGTACTTGTAAACATTATAGAAGCATTTTTAATTTCTATTAAAATTTTAATTATTTATTATGTCGACCATATGAAAGGTAAAAAAAAAAAGAAATATTATAAGGAAATTGAAGAGGAAGAATATTGAAGAGTTATGTAAAGATATTTTAATTATAATAGATATTATATTAATAAAATTGTCAAATGAAATGTATATATAAAACATGAAAACTGTTTTAATAATCTCTCATACCAGGTATCCCTGTCTGTCAGCAACATGAAAATAATTTTTATATATAAATAAATAAAGTAAATAACTTTAAAAAAAATAAAAAAAATCAGATATTATTTAAGTCACAATGCGAACTTTTTGCTCTATTTTATTGTATTATTAACGTTTTGGGTATATGATTAGTATCATTATCAGCGTTTGAAGTATTCATATCTAATAAATTACTCATTAAAATAAGTAAACTAGCTGTAAGTGGAATTCTGTCTTAAGGCAATTAGGGCATCGTGCCTCAAGGCAAATTGCTGGAACTTCCCGTACCAAAATTTTTTATTTTTTTAAAAACGATTAACATTTTTGAAAAAATTTTACTTCGAAAAAAAATAGATTTTTGAGAAACTATAAAATTGACAAAAAATTACTTTTTTTAGAAAAAAAAATTTTTTTTGAAAACAAAAAAAATTTTTAAAAAAAAAATGTTTTTTTCATTTTGACATATTTTGGAAATTTTGAACTTTTTTTCAAAGCAATCGCACTGCTTGAACTGCATAGAGACGAAATATCGAAGCGCGCAAGTGCCGCGCCGCCGTCTAACGCATAAGCATTGGTACGGAACCCATAGAAATGTAAAAAAAAATTATACTTATTGTTAAAATTTCTATAAAATATCTGATAATTTGATGTGCATATGTCTAATGTTCATTTTTGACCGCCAAATGGCTCATTTTTTTACTTTTTCCTCCATATCTCCAAAGTCGTTGGACCTGCCTTTCCAAAAATTTAAACAGTTGTTCACTTAGTCAATACAAATAAAATGTTTTTTGAATTATTCAAATCGGACGCTCCGTTCTCTTAAAAACTGAGTTACCGTTTTCGGCACTTTTTGCCCCGTATCTTCGGAACGGCTAGACCTGCCTTCGCCAAAAACTAATCAGCACGTCTCCTTATCAATACGGATCGAATGTTTTTTGAATTATTCAAATCGGTTGATCCGTGTTTCCAAAATCGTCGACGAAAATTTGTATCCGCACATACATACACACACATACATACATACATACATACACACACACACACACATACACACACACACACACACACACATACATCCATTTTTTCTAAGGTATGCCAAAATGTTCAGAAACCTCTGAAACGTAAAGATATATAAAAATTTTCATTTTCGATTTTTTTGCGATTACTATAACTTGCCCTACGGGAAGTTAATATTAGACATGAATACTTCAAACAGTTTTGCCAGAAAAGTTTTTATTGTCAAAATTTTTACAGAAGCATAGTCAAATGGCACTTTATGAATTGACAAGGTTTGCTTGTCAATAGAGTTTCGAGCTGTTTCTTTATAATTAGTAGAAAAATGTATTTTTTTGTTTGTCTTAGTTCATAATTATAAATTGATTTAATAAATTCAAAAACCGGTTGTAGGATGTTGGTTGGGAATTGATTAAATTTTTGGTAAGGCAGATCTAGCGGTTTTGGAGATCCAGAAAAAAAGTAGAAAAAATTGACACTTGGCGATCAAAAACCAAATATTTTTGAGATCTATGTGTATCAAAAACTTTCAAGAAGTTTCAAAATTAATAAAATATCAAGTTTTCAAAAAATATCAGTATTTTCCGAAAGGGAATGTTTTTTCAATTTAAATATTCTCAAAAAAAAATATTTTTTTTAAATTTCAATTACGTTAAGGCATTTTTTTGTCCCATTGATATGGTATTTATGCATTAAAAAAGTTTAATTAAACAGACTATGATAAATATTTTTTGTAATTTTTAACTTCCCGTAGGGTAAGTTATTGTAATGGGCCGAAAATCAAAATTCAAAATTTTTACATTTCTCGACGTTTTGAAGGTTTCTGAACGTTTTGGCATACCTCAGAAAAAATGGATGTGTGTGTGTGAAAACATTCGATTCCTATTGATAGGGAAAAGAGCTGATTAGTTTTTGGCGAAGGCAGGTCCAGCCGTTTTGGAGATACGGAGCAAAGAGTGCAGAAAATGGAAATCGACATTTTGAGAGAACGGAGTATCCGATTTGAATGATCTAAAAAACATTTAATTAGTAATGATTGGGAGAAGTGTTTATTAGTTTTTGGCAAAGGCCGGCCCAGCCATTTCGAAGATACGGAGCTAAATATGTAAAACAGGGCAAGAACTTTCTGCTTGTTTTAACAAAATAATTGATTTTGGAAAAAAAAATTATTTCAACTTTTTTTTTCTCAGAAAATTTTTTTTTGTATATCGAAAATAATTCAGATTTTATTTTTAATTCTGACTATTAGTTCTAATATACTTTATAAATAATTTCAACTCTGCAATTCAGTTTATATAATTTTTATAAATATCAGACAATGTTACAATATTTATAATAATCTATTTGAAAACATTCAGTATTCCTCGAACATTTCGTTACGGTACGGGAAGTTCCAGCAATTTGCCTTAAGGCACGATGCCATAATTGCCTCAAGACAGAATTCCACTTACAGCTAGTTTAATTTAAATAATTAAAAATTTTTTTTTTTTAATTTCAATTACGTTAAGGCATTTTTTGCCACTGATATGGTATTTACTCATTAAAAAAAAGTTTAATTAATTAAACAGACAATGATAAATATTTTTTGTAATTATTTATTTAATGATGATCGCGTTGACAAGTAACTGATTGACATATGACATGTAACATGTGACTTTTGATCAATCAGGAGAGTCCGCGACTGTCGTCGGCAACGTTCGTTCAGACAAGTGACGTCACACAGTCTCTTCTATGTTTGAGCACTATATACATATAAGGACTATCAGTCCATGTAATGTAATGTCCTATGTCTTATTATTAGTTCCACCTGTTACTATGTACCTCGGTCTGTTCGCTCCGACTTCTCGCGACTTTCAACGATCGTTCGGACGAATCGACTTCGTGAACCCGTTTTGCCATGTTAAGGCGAGAGAGGGACGAGAGGCGAGAGGCGCTTGCATAAAATGACGGTTGCAATCAAACAGACAGATACGTACAGATAAAATAATAACATTATATATATACATTATTATATAGATATTATATATATATATATATATATATATATATATATGTATATATATTTGTTATTGTTATAATAATAATGACAGAAGTAAGACTTTATGAAATCGTACACTGACAATGAGTATGATTTTTAACTTAAACATTTATTTTATTAACTTCCCATAGGGTAAGTGATAGTAATCGTCCACAAATCGAAAATGAACATTTTTACTTATATTTCACGTTTCAAAGGTTTCTGAACATTTTGGAAAACCTTAGAAAAAATGGATGTGTGTGTATGCATGGATACAAGTTTTGGTCCATGTTTTCGAGCGCACGGATTGACCGATTTGAATGATTCAAAAAACATTCGATTCCTATTGATAGGAAGATGTGCTGATTAGTTTTTGGCAAAGGCAGGTCCACCCGTTTCGGAATTACAAAGCTAAATGTGCAAAAAAATTACCACTTTGCGATCGAAATTTTTTCAAGAACATTCAAGAGGTTTCAAAATTGAAAAGTTTCCAAAAATATGAGTATTTTCAAAAATTGCAATATTTTTCTATTTTTTCATTATTCAAAATTTTCAAAAATTAAAAAAAATATTAGAAATACTCAAGAAAAATCTAATTATTCTTTTCTGAGTTATTAAAAATGTTAAATTACGTTCCAGGAAATTCAAACAATTTCCATTAAGACATTTTTTTTTGCTCTTGATATGGTATTTATTTCATTTATTTTATTAACTTCCCGTAGGGTAAGTTATTGTAATGGGCCGAAAATCGGAATTGAAAATTTTTACGTTTCTCGACGTTTTGAAGGTTTCTGAACATTTTACTGGCATACCTCAGAAAAAATAGATGTGTGTGTGTGTGTGTGTGTGTGTGTGTGTGAGTGTGTATGTATGTATGGATACAAATTTTCGCCCACGTTTTCGGACGTACGGATTAACCGATTTGAATGGTTCAAAAAACATTCGATTCCTATTGATAGGGAAAAGAGCTGATTAGTTTTTGGCAAAGGCAGGTCCAGCCGTTACGGAGATACGGAGCAAATAGTGCAGAAAATAGAAATCGAATTTTTGAGAGAACGGAGTATCTGATTCGAATCATCTAAAAAACATTCAATTAGTAATGATTGGGAGAAGTGTTTATTAGTTTTTGGCAAAGGCAGGCCCAGCCATTTCGAAGATACGAAGCTAAATATGTAAAAAATGGCAGTTTTTGAGAGAACTAAGCGTCCGATTTAAATGATTCAAAGAACTTTCTGCTTGTTTCAACAAAATAATTGCTTTTGGAAAAAAAAATTTGGTTTCAACTTTTTTTTTTTTTTTAGTTTTTTGTATATCGAAAATATTTCAGATTTTATTTTTAATTCTGACTATAGTTCTAATATACTTTACAAATAATTTCAACTCTGCAATTCAGTTTATATAATTTTTATAAATATTAGACAGTGTTACAATATTTATAATAATCTATTTGAAAACATTCAGTATTCCTCGAACATTTCGTTACGGTACGGGAAGTTCCAGCAATTTGCCTTAAGGCACGATGCCATAATTGCCTGAAGACAGAATTCCACTTACAGCTAGTTATTTAATTTATTTCATTAATATAATTGTTTTTATTTTCTTGTGTATTTTCTAGTACTGAAGATGGTTCAAATCAGAACTCAAAACATTTGCGAGATTAATTTAAAAACTAGGGGTGCTTGGCATCGTGTAAAATTAATAAATATTCGGGTAAAAAAAATATTAATCAATAAATATTAATCAATGATTAATTACGATTAATTACAATTGTTTTAAATATTTTCAAAGACAAAATTAATATTACTATATATTTATTCGTTCATATAATATATAGTGACTGTATACCTTTTCCTCTGTATCTCCGAATCTGCTAGACCTGCCTTGCGAAGAATTTCATCAATTCTTCATTTCATCAGTACAAGTAAAAAGTTTTTTTAATCATTCAAATAGGGTGCTCCGTTCTCTCAAAAACTAAATTACCGTTTTTGGCACTTTTTGTATTGTACTTCGAAAAGGCTGGACCTGTCTTTACCAAAAACTAATCAGCACGTATTTATCCATTTTTTCTAAGGTACGCCAAAATGTTGAGAAACCTTCGAAACGTAAAGATATGCAAAAATTTTAATTTTCGATTTTTTTGCGATTACTATAACTTGCCCTATGGGATGTTAGAAAATCAAAATTTTGAAAAAATATTAAAAATATTAGAATTCTTTGAAAAATTTATTTTTCACAAATATTTCGAAAATTTCAAAAAAATCGAATATTTTAAGAAATTTTCAAATCCTCAAATAATTCTTTCTTCAATAAAAAATTAATCGGTAAAATCAATTCTTTCTTCAAAAACTCAAAAAAGTTCTAACAATTTAAAAAAATTATAAAATTTTGAATAAATTTCAAAATTATCAAAAAAAAAAATTAAAAAAAGAACAAATTTTTTGTAAACGTCATCGGATTTAATAAGTATTTATAAATTTACAGTATGTATTTATAATGAATAATCTATTTGAAATTATTTAAAACAATTGTCATTAATTATAGAATAAATTTCATTTCTCGTATGTTTTATCACGGTACGGAAGTTCCAGCAATTTGTCTTAAAGCCCGATCTGAAACTGATGAAAAAAACGGGAATGGTAAAAACGTTGGCAAAAATTTTTGCACTTGTCTAAAGAAACTACATAACTCTAGTCCTTATATAGGTACATCGAATGGCTCTTAAATTTTTGAAATCGGTCCAGCCGTTTTTGAGAAAACGTCGACGAAAGGGTCAAAAATCATCTCACTCTCACATACACACACGCGTACTTTTAGTTCAAATTTGGTATCAAACGATTCAGAATGACATAAACATAAAACAGTGGTGCATGGCAAATTGCTGGAACTATCCGTACTTCTTTTTAAAAGCAATAGCGCTTCGTGGCTGTTTTTAGAGAAGAAATATCAAGGTACCGTCTCGCCATCAGTAGAAATCATTTTGAATCATTCAAATCGATTGATCCGTTCCCCGAAATCGTCGTCTAAAATTTATATCCGCACACACACATATATTCAATTTTTTGCGATTACTAATACCCTACGGGAAGTTAATTAGCAACTCAGATTTTCTACCAAAACCTAAACTTTTCCTTCAAAAACATAATTATCTATCCATTAACCCGTCCAATTATTCCCGGCTGCGGTTATTTGGTCAACAGTTTTATCCAGGTAATATTTTAGCATATCGTCCCATAAGTGTGGGTACTCGATCCTGGTTATTGTCCCATGACGATGACTATTACGGGGAAGCAGTGTGTAAATTGTAAATATATAATATAATATAAAAGACAAGCGCTCCGGTGCTCCTCTGCTTGATAGAGGGGCTCTCTCGAGCCGTGAAGTGGAGCGGCGGTGGAGCCCCGTCGACCGAGACAAGAAATAGTTTCTACGTATATGGTAATTAGGTGTTATTAAATACATATGTACGTGGTCTGTTCAAAAAGTACCCGGAATTTTCGTTTTTTCAAAAAAATATTTATTTATTCGTCTACATTAATGTGGTCCCCTTCAAAGTAGTCCCCCCAGATATAATACACTTATGCCAGCGTTTTTCCAATTTTCGAAGCACCCTTGATATTCACTTTTTGATATGTCCTTGAACACTCTCAGCGATTTTCTTCAATCGAGGAAAACCGCCGTCCTTTCATGGGTCCCTTCAACTTTGGGAATAGGAAAAAGTCACACGGAGCCATATCTGGTGAATTTTTGCACTTTGCAACACTTTATTTCATTTTTTACGCAAAATTTAATACAAATTCTTTGACTTTTCAATTCTTCCATTGTAAAAATCGCCGAGCTCAGAAAAACACGTCGAACCTTAGCGACTACCACAGACAAAGTAAACAGTGAATATAGCTGAAAATTTCATCATACTTTAGGGGCATGTATACCAACACAATAAAAAAAAAAAATTTGACAATCAGACACTCCAGACCCGCGAAATTTAATTATTAGTAATTCCGGGTACTTTTTGAACAGACCACGTACTTTGTTTTGTCTATTTAATGATAATAGGGTAAGGGTTTGATTCACTTTTGCCAGTTCGGATATTGCGGATTTAATTAGTATTGTTATGCGCCGACACTCTTACCTATTTACCATCACATTTATGCCTCTATGTGCATACTACCACATTTATTACTCTATGGAATCTACATCTTTCGAGTTCCACTCTACATTCTATGGACTCTATATTTCCGGCTGGACAAAGGGCCTCTATAATCATCACAGGCTGACACTCTCTCTCTCTCTGGACTCCAAAAGGAACACATAACCTTATAATTATCTTTAATGAAGTTCTGTATAATAATATCTATATTCTGTAATAAATTTATAAAACTTGTGTTGTGTTTTAAAATACCAAAATTACCTCCATCGCTGAAGGCAAATATTTAACAGTATTCTTTATTATTGTACTGCAAGTCTGTGTAAGGAAGAAAGGACTTCATACTCGTAAGTCACCAAAATAATTAAACTCTAGGTGTAAGTGACATTTTGCATAAACATGACTTCCCGATGTGTGCAAATAATTATAAATTGATTTGTATACCATTCTACTTCTAAATATCTTCCTATTAACCTGTCTATTTGCACATGATTCGATCATGATTTATAATGATCATTTTTGAACAACGATTTGTTTGAGTTTGCCTTCAAAACCTCTAGATGCGCCTTTGTCAATATTGTTTTTTTAATCATTTGAATCGGATGAACTACCATTTTTTGCTAGACCTGTGGCTAGAACTACCTTTCCCAAAAACTAATCACCACTTCTCCCAATCATTACAAATTGAATGCTTATTAGATAATTCAAATCCGATACTCCGTTCTCTCAATAACTCGATTTCTATTTTCTGCACTCTTTGCTCCGTATCTTCGAAACGGCTGGACCTGCCTTTGCCAAAAACTAATCAGCTCTTTTCCCTATCAATAGAAATAGAATGCTTTTTGGAACCATTCAAATCGGTTGATCCGTGCGCCCGAAAACGTGAATGAAAAAATACGGACACACACACACACACACATACAACCATTTTTTCTAAGGTATGTCAAAATATTCAGAAACCTTTGAAACGTCGGGAAATGCAAAAATTTTCATTTTCGATTTTTGGACGATTACAATAACTTACCCTACAGGAAGTTAATAAATACCATACCAATAGCAAAGAAAAATGACTTAAGAATAATTGCTGGAACTTTCCGTAATGTAATTTAAAATATTTAAAAGCTCAGAAAAAAAAAATTAGATTTTTTATTGAGAATTTCTATTTTTTCTGTTAATTTTTGAAAGTTTTTAAAACATTTGTTAAAATAAAAAATGTTTCCTATTTTGAAAATATTGATATTTTTCAAAAACATTTTTTTTAAATTTGAAAATTTTGAAATTTCTTGAAAGTTTTTGATGCTTATTGATGTCGGTTTATCCAGAACATCGAAAATATTTGATTTTCGACCGCAGAGTGGCAATTTTTTTAAATCTTTGTTTTCTGGATTTCCTAAACCGGTAGACCTGCTTTTGCCAAAAACTAATTAGCACGACTTCTTATGTCCTATCTCTATGTGATGAATTTATTATTTATAAAATTTCTGTAACGCCTATAAATTGTTAATTGATACCAGAGAAGGACTAAATTCACTTGGAGACATATTGCTATCTATATTTTCAAGTATAAATCTACTGCTTGACATCAGGTAGTCCGAGGCGGGTATAGAACCCCTGGGACTTTCAATTATAAGTTCATAGTGCCAATCATAGTTCAGAGGGCCCTTTTTCGCAAAATTGATAAAAATAACTATTTTTTCCAATTTGTGTCCAAAATGTGCAATACTCTGTCCATTACCATCGGCGCTTTAAAAACTTGTTTATTCTATTTTTTTTTTTGTTTTTCCAACCGACAAACCGACAAGAACTTGAATTTACTATTTTTATATTTTATTAAAAGCAATTATTTCATCAACACAAACAGAAAGTTTTTTGAATCATTCAAATCAGATGCTCCGTTCTCTCAAAAACTCGATTTCTATTTTCTGCACTATTTGCTTCGTATCTCCGTAATGGCTAGACCTGCCTTTGCCAAAAACTAATCATTACATCTCCCTATCAATAGGAATCGAATGTTTTTTGAATCATTCAAATCGGTTGAACCATGCGCCCGAAAACGTTGACGAAAAATTTTATCGACACGTATACATACACATCCATTTTTTTGAGGTGTGCCAAAATGTTCAGAAACATCTGAAACGTGAAGATATACAAAAATTTGATTTTCGATTCTTGGACGAATACTATAACTTACCCTACGGGAGGTTAAAAAAAATCTTTCAAATTAAATAAACTACTACTTTGGCAATAAATCAATCAATGATCAAATAATTATTCATTTATAATAATATAAATTCAATAAGTTCATTTTTATCAAACCAATTATTATTAATTATTATATTTAATTGTTGTAGTTTGTAATAGAATAAATATATGTTATAATGACGTAGTTTTGTTTTAAATAAATATTATTTATGTGCAAGAAATAAATATTTTTGTAGCACCTTTCAAGTTGTTTTTCTCTATCGAAATTTACTATTTACTCTTATATTAATACTGTTGGATGTTATAAACTTTCCAAAAAAAAGTTTATATTTTTGCCAAAATATCCGCCAAAAAATTATATTATATATAATTAGAATATTATATATATATATATTATAGCCAAAAAATCATTTTATATTTTTTCAACGTCTTGGGGAAGAAAATGTGTATGAGTGCCATAATTGTGAAACTTGAACAAAATTTCAAATTTTTGATTGACACACATACTTTTAGTCCAAATTCGGTCTCATTCGATTCAGAATGACCAGAAACGTCCAGGAGGAAACATAAAATTAGCTTTTCGGATTTTTTATGAAAACATTAACTTCTCTTTCGGGAAGTTAACAAGCAACTTGGAGTTTCTTGCAAAAACATAACTTCTTCAGGAACTTAAATTTCCATCAACTATCCAAAACGTGCAATACTCTATCCACTACCATATCCATTTGGCGCTTTAAAAACTTGTTTATTCCATTTTTTTTTTAATTTTTCTAACCGACAAGAACTTGAATTTACTGGTTCAAGAGCAGCGTTCACGTTGTCTCCGAAATTAACTCGTATTATTATTAGCCATGTGATCGTGTAATTCAAGCAACAAGGTCAATAAACAAGGTCCGGTGGACCCTTTTATATTATTTATATTATATGATGTGATGTGATATGCGAATGCTACTTGCTAGGCCAGGTAATATGTCTAGCGCAATAAAATTTCCATTACAATTTTGTGGTGAGAAAAAAACGGTGGAATAGACAGAGAGCTGGGGTAACTTGATAATACACCATGAGAAGAATAAGAACTGAATCTGATGAAACTTTCATACTATGGTTTTCCAGAAATTTACAGCACTGGCGAAACTTTTCGAAAGAAATATTGTAGAATAACGTTGGTGTAATTTTCAACGCTCCATCATAGTTTTTTTTTGAAAATAATTTGCAGGGTTGAATTTTACAAACTAATTAAACTAAACTAGTGGTATGGCATCGTGCCTTAAGGCAAATTGGTGGAACGTTCCGTACCGTAATGAAATATTCGAGAAATTTTAAACGTTATATTACAAATACTGTAACTTTCATTATTTTTGCTATCTTGTTTGTTATATCTGAGCAAATCAAATGTAAATCATAAATCAATTCATCTCTAGAACATTAACAACAATCGTCATTTTATTTCGAATTCAATTTCAAAAAAAAAAAAATAGTTGCCTCCAAAATTACACAAAATTGAAAAAGTGCTCCCGTATTGTCACAGTCTAAACGCATTTGCAAATAATTATGTGCGATATTTTCACTTATACTGTGCTTAGCTTGGCGGCAATTTCACATTTTTCAATAGTTTTCACAAAATTAAAGTGGAAAAGCGTTCCAGTACATAAACAGTCTGAACGCACTTGGGTGAACATTTGTACCGCTTAGACTATGCTTAGCCTGGGTAATTTTTTGAATTTTTAATCCAAAACTACAAAAATCTTTTATGAAAAATAAAAAAAAATGTAAGAATTTTTGTTATCCTCAAAAGCAATTGTTTTGTGAATACAAGCAGAAAATTTTGCTCAAAAACAGCCATTTTTTGCACATTTAGCTCTGTATCTTCGAAACCGCGGGACCTGTCTTTGCCAAAAACTAATCAGCTTTTCTCTCCCACATTACAAATTGAATGTTATTTAGATCATTCAAATCCGATACTCTATTGCTCTTTGCTCCGTATCTCCGAAACGGTTGGACCTGCCTTTGCCAAAAACTAATCAGCACATCTCCCTATCAAAAGGGATCGAATGTTTTTTAAACCATTCAAATTGGTTGATACGTGCGCCCGAAAACGTGGACGTAAAAATGCGGACATACAAAACACACACACACACACACATCCATTTAGTTTCTGAGGTATGCCAGTAAAATGTTCAGAAACCTTCAAAACGTCGAGAAATGCAAAAATTTTCAATTTCGATTTTCGGCCCATACAGGAACTTAATAATTGATTAAAATTTTAATATAAATCTGTCTATTAAAAATTTCTAGAGAGGACTCAAACAACCCTTTCAAAACTATTGACACATGGATAAAATATATGCATTTAGTTATAATAGAAATAGAAGACCAATTTGTAAAATAACTTTCAATTGTTTCTGCGACAAGATGGAAAAAGTATCACCAGCTCCTTGTCTATAATGACAATCGACGCAAACGCAATCGTCTAACTTTCAAAAACATAGTTAAAAAAAAACTATGTTGTCGTGACAGAGTCTTACTTAACACGTACAGTGCCAAGTCGAGATTAATATTTCTTACTAATAGTTTTTTTCTCAGTGTCCATGTCTCTGATCCTTAAGGAGCATTGTTCCACATGTACGGTTATTCAAAAGAGTTACGGTTTTGAGATTTGTTTGAAGAATACGAGGTGTGTTCAAAAAGTACCCGGAATTTTTAAATTTCGCGGGTCTGGAGTGTCTGATTGTCAAAATTTTTTTTTATTGTGTTGGTATACATGCCCCTAAAGTATGATGAAATTTTCAGCTATATTCACTGTTTACTTTGTCTGTGGTAGTCGCTAAGGTTCCGACGTGTTTTTCTGAGCTCGGCGATTTTTACAATGGAAGAATTGAAAAGTCAAAGAATTTGTATTAAATTTTGCGTAAAAAATGAAATAAAGTGTTGCAAAGTGCAAAAATTCACCAGATATGGCTCCGTGTGACTTTTTCCTATTCCCAAAGTTGAAGAGACCCATGAAAGGACGGCGGTTTTCCTCGATTGAAGAAATAAAGGCCGAATCGCTGAGAGTGCTCAAGGACTTATCAAAAAGTGAATATCAAGGGTGCTTCGAAAATTGGAAAAAAAACGCTGGCATAAGTGTATTATATCTGGGGGGGACTACTTTGAAGGGGACCACATTAATGTAGACGAATAAATAAATATTTTTTTGAAAAAACGAAAATTCCGGGTACTTTTTGAACAGACCTCGTACACAATAAGTATTTCCGCAAGTAGAAACATAATTTGTTTTGTCAGTAGAGTTCTTTTCCTGTAGGTTCTAAATAATACAATAGTTATACTATGGTGCAAATGCAAAATTACAATGCTACCATAAGTGCTATTTTCTACTATCACTTTGGAGGTTAAGTTTTATGTGTGAAATGCTCCATAAATCAGCAAAGACATAGACCAGAGAATTGGCCTCTAGGTCTCTATAAAAATTCTATTATAAACAAATAATTTACATGTTATCTGAAAAAAAAGTAAAATAAGTGGCTTATTTTACGTGAAACCGACGGGTAGAAGTGTAGAATAGTTTTTGGAAAATGCAGATCCAGCCGTTTCGGAGATACGGAGCTAAATGTCCAAAAATTTATTTTAATTTTTGGCCCATTACTATAACTACCCTACAGGAAGTTGAAAATAATCATTTAATTAAAAAAAAAACATAGACGCCTCGGACAGCCTGATATCAAGCAGCAGAAACATTGGTTAAGACTTCAAAATATAGATAGCAATATGTTTTCAAGCTTTGTTACTTCCAATAAAAATTTCAACTAGTGGGGCGCATGGGCAAATTGCTGGAACTTCCCGTATCAATTATTATTATTTTTATAAATACAAATAACATTTTTGAAAAAAAAATTACTTCGAAAAAATTAGATTTTTGAGAAACTATAAATTTGTCAAAAAATTACTTTTTTTTTAAAAAAAATGTTTTCTTTTTCTTTGACATATTTTTTTGAAATCTTGAACTTTTTTTTAAAGCAATCGTACTGCTTTGACTGCATAGAGACGAAATATCTAAGCGCGTAAGCGCCGCGTCGCCGTCTAACGGATAAACATTGGTACGGAACCCAAAAAAATTGTAACAAAATTAATACTTATAAATAAAATCTCTATAAAATATCTGATAATTTGATGTGCATATGTCAAATGATCATTTTTGACCGCCAAATGGCATTTGGTAAAATAAAATCTCTTAAAAACTGAGTTACCGTTTTTGGCACTTTTTGCCCCGTATCTTCGGAACGACTAGACCTGCCTTCGCCAAAAACTAATCAGCACGTCTCCTTATCAATACGGATCGAATGTTTTTTGAATTATTCAAATCGGTTGATCCGTGTTCCCGAAATCGTCTACGAAAATTTGTATCCGCACACACACACACATACATGCATTTTTTCTAAGGTATGCCAAAATGTTCAGAAAACTCTGAAACGTAAGGATATATAAAAATTTTCATTTTCGATTTTTTTACGATTACTATAACTTGCCCTACGGGAAGTTAATAATATTACATAAATTGTAAAAATAAATTCATCACATATAGATTAGGGTAAAATCATTTTTTCTGAACCCTGGTATATTATGAATGACACTCTACATAAAAACTTAAAAATAAAAACTATTAATGAAATAATAAAAG
Source organism: Ctenocephalides felis (assembly GCF_003426905.1). NCBI lineage: Eukaryota > Metazoa > Arthropoda > Insecta > Siphonaptera > Pulicidae > Ctenocephalides > Ctenocephalides felis. The sequence goes on along the minus strand of NW_020539726.1, from coordinate 36,361,628 downwards.
AAAGAAGCAAAAAATACCACGAAATATACTAGGTCGCCCAAACAAATAGAAGATTGAACTAGTGGGGCGCATGGCATCGTGCCTTAAGGCAAATTGCTGGAACTTCCCGTACCAAAAATTATTTTTTTTTTTGAAAAGATTAACATTTTTGAAAAAAAATTACTCTGAAAAAAATAGATTTTTGAGGAACTATATAAATTTTTGACAAAAACTTACTTTTTGTTGAAAAATTTATTTTGAAATATTTTGGAAATTCTAAACTTTTTTTCAAAGCAATCGTACTGCTTTAATGCATAGAGACTAAATATCGAAGCGCGTAAGCGCCGCGTCGCTGTCTAACGCATAAGCATTGGTACGGAACCCATAGGAATGTTAACAAAATGTATACTTATCGTTAAAATCTCTATAAAATATCTGATAATTTGATGTGCATATGTCTAATGTCTAATGATTATTGTTGACCGCCAAATGTTATTTTTTTTTTACTTTTTTTACTAGATCTCCGAAACCGCTAGACCTATTTTCATGAAAATTTGATCAAATCTTCATCTTGATAATGCAAGTAGCATGTTTTTGAATTATACAAATCGGACGCTCCGTTCTCTTAAAAACTGAGTTACCGTTTATGGCTCATATCTTCGGAACGGACCTGCCTTTGACAAAAACTAATCAGCACTTCTCCTTATCAATACGAATCGAATGTTTTTTGAATTATTCAAATTGCTTCATCTCGGTTCCCGAAATCGTCGACGACAATTTGTATCTGAACACACACAAATGCACGCACACACACACACACATACACACACATACATCAATTTTCTCTAAGGTATGCCAATATATTCAGAAACCTTTGAAACGTAAAGATATATAAAAATTTTCATTTTCGATTTTTGTGCGATTACTATAACTCACCCTACGGAAAGTTAATTATAAATAAATTAATTTATCATCTCCAGAACATTAACAATCGTCATTTCATTTCGAATCAAATTTCAAAAAAAAAAAATAGTTGCCAAATTTCCACAAAATTGAAAAAGTGCTCCCGCATAGTCACAGTCTAAACGCATTTGCAAATAATTCTGTACGACATTTTCACTTATACTGTGCTTAGCTTGGCGGCATTTTCACATTTTTCAATAATTTTTACAAAGTTGGAAAAGTGCCCCAGTACATAAACAGTCTAAACGCACTTGGGTAAACATTTGTACCAGAGTGGCGCTTAGACTGTGCTTAGCTTGGGTGATTTTTTGAATTTTTAATCCAAAATTACAAAAAAAAATTTTTGAAAAAAAAATTAGAAACAAAAAATTTTTTTTTCCAAAATCAATTCTTTTGTTGAAACAAGCAGAAAGTTCTTTAAGTCATTTAAATCGGACACTTAGTTCTCTTAAAAACTGCCATTTTTTTAACATTTAGCTCTGTATTTCCGGAACCGCTGGGCCTACCTTTGCCAAAAACTAACCAGCACATCTCCCTATCAATAGGAATCGAATGTTTTTTAAATCATTCAAATCGGTTGATCCGTTCCCTCAAAAACTCGCTTTCTATTTTCTGCACTCTTTGCTCCATATCTCCGTAACGGCTGGACCTGCCTTTGCCAAAAACTAATCAGCACATCTCCCTATCAATAGGAATCGAATGTTTTTTAAACCATTCAAATCGGTTGATCCGTGCGCCCGAAAACGTGGACGAAAAAAAGCGGACATACAAAACACACACACACACACACACACCTCCATTTTTTCTGAAGTATGCCAAAATGTTCAGAAACCTTCAAAACGTCGAGAAATGTAAAAATTTTTGATTTCGATTTTTGGACGATTACTATAACTTACCCTACGGGAAGTTAAAAAATGGCCATACGATTTTAAACGAAATGTCAAAAAAATAAAAAAATAAATATCTCATAGGAAATAATCTCTAAATGCATTTACACCCAGAATATTGTTTCAAAAAAATATATTTATTTTGATCGGCAATAAATCTATGAACTGAGTTAGAGGTGGACAACCCTGAATTCAAAAATGTATTAGCTAAATATTGTTTGTTATTTTCTTTTATTTCAATTTCTATTTTCTAATTAGAATTGGAACAGCTGAATTTGTTTCCAAACAAAATTTGTTATCAGTAACATTGTGACGTCACAATAAACGAGCTCGCTCGTGTTATAACATATTACATATATATATTATATTTATTAGTGTTAGCACAATCAGCAAATTTCTACTTCGAACAAAACGCCGTATCAGCACAAAATATAAACAACATTGCTGGAAAGAAAAAAAAAATTAAATGTTAACTCGAACCAAAATTTGTATGGACACGGACGTAATTTCTTTTTTTAAAAAAAAAAAAAACATCAGACAAAAACAAGAGTTGTTGACCATTTTGGGTTGCCCTTAAAAAATAATTACTATTAACTATTATTTACCGACAACTATTTATTATTGTTCATAAAAAACTAAAAAAATTAATAACTAATAGATTTTTTTCATTCTGCAATAATTCAATATAAATATGAACTTATTAGTTTATTATTTAAATAAAGATAATATATTAAAAATATAGAAACATAATAAGAATAAAAAAGTACTATTGATTTTATATATTTTATTATAATTAAATAAAGTCAATAAATTTATTTATACCGTAAAAATAAAAAATAAATGCTTATTATTAATAATAATAATTTATCATCAAATAAAAATTTAAATGAATCCGGAAATATTTAATACATATTTTGCTAATTTATTTGTTGGCATTAATTAATTAATGATGAATTTTATAAGTTTCACAAAAGCCAAAAAATAAATTAAAACGAATAAAAAATAATTAAAATTCAAAATTAAATTTTGTTCTTATGTTATACGAAACAACATAATGTTTAACATAACAAATTTTATAACTTATGTAAAATAAAGTTATATTTATTAAACATTTATTTCTATTTTTTAATTTTTTTCTTTTTTATTTTTTTTTTTATTTTTTTTCTTTTTCTGTTTTCTTTATTTTTTTTGTTTTTTTTTTCCTACTTATTGTTAGTAATAAATAATTTAAACACAAAATTCTGCAAATTAAAATACTTGTTTTAATCAGAAATTTTAACATTTTATTATTTTAATGTCCTAATTGTTAACAATAAATTTACAAAAAAATAATAAACATAATTATATTATAAAATAAAATATTGATAAAAGTAAATTGTTATAATTTTTTTTTCTTTTTTTGTTTTCTTTATCTTTTTCTACTTAGTAATAAATAATTTAGGCACAAAATTCTGTGAATTAAAATACATGTTTTAATCAGAAATTTATACATTTACTATTTTAATGTCCAAATTAATAATTACCCAATTATTGCCAATTTTACAAAAAAATTAATAAATAAAATAATGATAATTGCAAATTATTTGTTATAAATAGAATGAGACGATTTTGTATAGTTTACTTTTGCATACAAATCATATATAAATATGTAAATTTATAAAAACACTACAATTGTCTGTCTGATGTGAGACGTAAGAAAAGAACAAACAATTCCATTTCAATCGAAATTAATAAAAATAATAAATTAAAATTGAAATTTTTACCAATTTATAATTTTATAATAATATAAATTCTATTATAAAATTAATAATTTGGTAAATTTAAATATTCTATATTTTTATTTTTGGAGCCCCTCTTTGATCTCTAATAATCTAAAATTATGGTTTATTTTGATTTATTTAAATTTCACATATTTTTATTTGAAAATACAAATTTTACAGCCCTTTTTTGGATGATTACATCGTAGAAAGATGATAAAATACTCTAAAATCAAAATATTTTGGTAAATCTTTGTTTTACAAATTTCTAAATTATCATTTTGGTAAATTTTGGTTTGCTTCGAATATATTTTTATTTTCAGATACAAATTTTGTGACCCCTTATTAAATAAAATAAAACTTAGACATTTTAAATTAGACAACTTAATATTTTGGCTAATTTTGGTTGTTTAAATAATATTTTAAATACAAATATTGTGACCCCTAATAAATAAAAAAACTAGATATATTTTTCTATTTCTAAATTAATATTTTGGTAACTTTTTGGTTTCTTTAAATATTATATATTTAAAGAAAGTTATTTTTAGACACAATTTTTGAGATCCCTGTTAAATGAAAAAAAATAGACATAATTACTAATTTCTAAATTACTGTTTTGGTAAATTTTAGTTCAGTTAAATTTTGAATATACATATTTTATTTATGTTTATATACAAATTTTGAGATCTCTATTAAATAAATTTTGGTTTGTTCAAATATTATATTTATTTTTACCAATTTTTATCTTAATATTTGGGTAAATTTTAGTTTCTTTAAATATATTATATAATTATGTTTAGACACAAATTTTGGAACCTTAATGGTATAATTTATTTGTATACAAATTTTGGGACCCCTATATAACTATATAATAAAAAAAAAAAACTAGACATTTTTATCAATTATTAAATTAATATTTTGGTTTCTATAATTATTGTATATATTTATTTATTGCCAATTTCTTAATATTTTGTTAAATTTTGGTTTCTTTATTATAATATTATATATTATTATATATATAATATTATATATTTTTATTTTTGTATACAAATTTCGGTACTCCTATTAAACCAAATAAACTCTAGACATTTTTACCAATTTCTAAATTAATATCTTAGTAAATTTTGGTTTGTTTTGAATGTATTTTTATTTTTAGATACAAAATTTCGGTACCCTTATTAAATAAAATTAAAACTTAGACAATTTTACCTATATCTAAATTAATATTTTGGCTAATTTTGCTTCCTTTAAATATCATTTTATATACAAATATTGTGACCCCTAATATATAAAAAAACGAGACATATCTATCTATTTCTAAATTAACATTTTAATAAATTTTGTTTTTTTTTTTAAAGTGAAATAAAACTTTAGACATTTTTATCAATTTGTAATTTAATATTTGGTCTTTTTTGTTATACTTTTAATTACAATCACTCATACCAGTACATTCAGTAATTGCTTACGCGATCTTATTTACAACTAGGAATTTTTACCTAAATTTAATTTTTTTTTTTATTTTGATTCAGTTAAATTTTGAATGTATTTTTTATTTTTAGATTTCGGGCAAAATCTAGATCGTGGCAAAATTATCTAGAACTTTAATAAAAATACTCTAAAATAAAATTAATATTGTGATAATGATAAATATTGGTTTTTCCAATTTTCGATACAAATTTTAGGACCCCTGTTAATTTTATAATTTAATATTTGGTATATTTTGTTATTTAATTGTTTTGACGTTATTATATGGCGTTTGGTAAATTTTAGTTTCTAAATATTCTATATATTACATGTACATATTTTATTTTTGGATACAAATTTCGGGACCCCTGTTTTTGTAAATACGATTACGTCGTCGACACAATCATCGTCATCGTCCTCGTCGTGGCAAAATTCTTTAGAACTTCTACCTAAGCCAAACAAAAGCCTCTAACCCTCGGTCGGTCCTTTAGTCGGTGGTAACAAATGCTCAATCTACAGTCTGTCCGAAGACCAAACCAAACCAAAAATTCCTTATACAATCATTTCTTTTTTCCCGCCATTTTACGACCGACGAATATCTAAGGCTCCATCCACACGGGGAAAAAACAAATAACGAATTCGAAATATAAAATTCAAATTTACTTTATATAAGACAAAATATACCAAATTATTAATTTACAAAATTGGTGAAAAATTTAAAGTTATTTAATTTAACAGGGGTCACCTAATTTATTTTCGAAAATAAAATATATAATATTTAAATAAACCAAAATTTAACAAATTTTAATTTAGAAATTGGTAAAAAATGTATATTTTTTTATGTCCTTCACTGGACAGTTGTAAATAAAAGAGATAATAATAAAAAAAATGTATTTAATAATATCTGAAGAAAGCAAAATTTACAAAAATATTAATTTTCAAAATTGGTAAAAATGCCCATATTTTATTTTATTTAACATTTGTCCCCTAATTTGTTTTAAAAAATAAAATGTATAATATTTAAAGAAACCAAAAGTTATCAAATTTTAATTTAAAACTTGGCAAACATGTCTAGTTTTTATTTTATTTAACAGTTGTCCCTTAAATTGTTTTCAAAAATAAAATATATAATATTTAAAGAAAACAAAATTCATCAAATTTTAATTTAGAAATTGGTAAAAATGTCTAATTTTTATTTTATTTAACAAGGGTCCCAAAATTTAATTTAATCTAAAATAATAAAGGAATTTTCACAAAAAATATTAATTTATAAAATTGATAAAAATGTTTAGTTTTTATTTTATTTTATTTATCAGTTGTTCCCTAATTTGTTTTCAAAAATAAAATATATAATATTTAAATAAACCAAAATTTACCTAAATATTAATTTAGAAATTGATAAAAGTGTCTTGTTTATATTTTATTTAACAAGGGTCCCAAAATTTGTATCTAAAGTAATAAAGAAAATTTCACAAAAAATATTAATTTATAAAATTGATAAAAATGTTTAGTTTTTATTTTATTTTATTTATCAGTTGTTCCCTAATTTGTTTTCAAAAATAAAATATATAATATTTAAATAAACCAAAATTTACCTAAATATTAATTTAGAAATTGATAAAAGTGTCTTGTTTATATTTTATTTAACAAGGGTCCCAAAATTTGTATCTAAAGTAATAAAGAAAATTTCACAAAAAATATTAATTTATAAAATTGATAAAAATGTTTAGTTTTTATTTTATTTATCAGTTGTCCCCTAATTTGTTTTCAAAAATAAAATATATAATATTTAAATAAACCAAAATTTACCTAAATATTAATTTAGAAATTGATAAAAGTGTCTTGTTTATATTTTATTTAACAAGGGTCCCAAAATTTGTATCTAAAGTAATAAAGAAAATTTCACAAAAAATATTAATTTATAAAATTGATAAAAATGTTTAGTTTTTATTTTATTTTATTTATCAGTTGTCCCCTAATTTGTTTTCAAAAATAAAATATATAATATTTAAATAAACCAAAAAAAGACAGGAAAGGAAAAAAATCTATCAAAATTTATATATTAAACTTGAAATTTATTTATTTGTATGAGACAAAGTCTAGTTATTATTATTTTATATTATGAAAATTGAAATTAGACCCCAAACTAGGTGTAAGTGGCATTTTGCATTATGGCAAATTGTTGAAACTTACCGTACTGAAAATTAAAATTAAAAAAAATGTAAATAGTAATTTTTTTAAAAAACTTTCAGAAAATAAGATTTTTAAAAATTCGGATATTTTTTTGAAAAATTTAACTTTTTTAAATAATTTCGTTTTTTTATCTTTTAAAGTTAGACTAGCATTTTACAAACTATCTTAATAAATAAATGCATAAAATAAATTGTACGTAATTTAAAAATGTCTCGAACAAAATCTTGAACAAAAATGTATTTTATTTTCTATATCACTACAAATAAAAATTAATTGAAAATAAAACTCGCAAATTTTTTGTCTTAAGGTTTATGAAAGTGCAGAATTTTTTTATATATAATGCATTATATCAAATTTGATATTTTCTCTGATCGTGAGAACGTGGCCTTAGAATGACGCCGGTTTGTTCAAATACCAGAAAGCATTGCGAACGCAGACTTTCAAGAGGCAGATGTTTCTTAGAAATATCACAACAGGGTGCACTGAAATATTCAAAGATTTTTGACGAAAATTAGAGGAATTATCAGTAGAAAATATTAGATTTGCTTATAAAAACATAGATATATAAAATACACTATTTTATAAGTTGCAAATCTGTTTTAATACTAGAATTACACAGGAAAAATTTTGTATTTATTTTAATTACACTGCACCTTTTACACAGTAAAAATATTTAAATATTTAAAAATGTATTGTAAATTATTTATTTAAATTAAATTTTGTATGAATTAATAATATATCAATCAAATACACCACGTTCTTTAAGTAACACTTTTTTTTTACAATTTGTATTAGTTATTAGTACTAATTTTTAAAAATGTTTTTATACACACAATATGCATGAATATTAGGAATTATTATTAATCGGTTTTGCTGAAAAATTCAAAATATTTTATAAATATCAAAACTATTACTAAAATATGTTTAATAAACGTTTATTAAATTTATCATTACAATTTTTATTAAATTTGTAAAATATTAAGATTGTTTTTAAATTCGGACAATGAAAAATCACATAAAATTTGCAGAAATTAAATAAAACTATAATGAATGTATTACTTATTTTTATTAATTATCAAAATATTTATAAAATCGGTCTCCAATACTGTAAATAAATATTTAGAATTAGTTTAAAGTTGCTGGTAAAGATTTTTTGGCGCGAGAATTAATGATATTCAAAAACTAAAGTACTCAAAAAAATGCAAATAAAGTTTGTATTAATTAATATTACACATTATTATAAATTAATATATTATAATTAAATAAGAAAAAAACATTGGTTTACCTTCTATAATAGGATTAAATTATTATAATAAAAAGTAATAAATTAGTAATAAATATAATTTTGTTTTGTGGAAACTTTGTCCTGGAAAATTGCCATAAATAATAAAAATTTGTTAGAAAATTCTCGCGGAAAATATAACGGAAAATTTTTATATCAAGTAAATTACGTTTAAGAAATAAAATATGCAAAGATTATTTGAAAAAAGAAATGTAGATGTATCCAAGAAAAAAAAATGTCCGAGAATGTTATGCACCGAATAAAAAATGTCGAACCTAAAAACGGTTTGTAATTTTTTTGTTGTGTATTGAAGATATTTGGAAATTATTGACGACAAAAATTATTTTATATTGAAGATTGAGATTGTTGAATTAATAAATATAATTCTGTTGAAATTTTGTTCTTGAAATATGTAATTTTATCAAAAACAAACTTTGAAATTACCCGCGCTACGTCACGTCCGTTACATTATATATTTAATTCATTACTATATATTTTGTAGTATTTTTCTTATACTATTGAGAATATTTAATAACTAAATTTTATCCAGATGTTTTGAAGTTATAGAAACGATTGTATTCCCCAAAAAAATCAAATCCAAAAAACGTCCATTGTTATAAATTCATAAACTTTCATAAAATACTTCTTGCATTTACACTTGTAGATAAGATTATACGTACGAACATTTTTAGATATTTTTGACAAAATGTTACAAAAATATATTTCAAAATGTATAAATACACATTTTTTTAAATATAGTTTTTCACCATAATATGAAGTTTTTAGAACAGCAAATGCATCCTACAGAAAAAATAAGACAAGCTAAAAATAATTTATAAAAAATCTTCACAAATTTAAAAATAATGTTAGTTATATGTATATTATAATATTTAGAATAAAATTCATTTTGTTAATTCTAAAATTGTATTTTTATCAAAAAAAGTCTTCCCGCGCTAACGTCACGTCCGTTGCCGACCGGCGGCAAATACAAACAAAATATATTTTTATATTTTAAAATGAAAAAAAAAATACTTCAGAATAAACAATTTTTTCATATCAATAAATCTTAAAAAGAATTATGCAGTTTTAAGATATTTTGTAATTATTTTTGTATTAAAAATTCCCGTATTATGTCGCATTTGTACATGAAGTAAAATAACACAAAAATAATTCAACATTTTGTACATTCAACAAATAAATATAAAAATCCGATGGACACATTGTTTAAATAAAATTAAATCTGAAAATGCGCATTTTTGTTGAAACTTCTTTAAGATTCCCGCGCTAAATTCCACGTCGGTACCTAACTGGAGGCAAAATGTAAAAAAATAGTGTAATTTACTTGTAACTATATATATTTGAACGCTGTAAAATTTAGTTAATTTACGAAATAGAATTTGAAAATAAAATACACACAAACAAATTTTTGAACAGCAATATGTATTCATCCATTATAAAACAAGATTTTCGACCAGAAGATATTTTGTAATTTTTTGTATTGAAAATTTTCGCTACCAGACTTGAGGTAAAACAACAAAACTGCATTTTGAAATAAATTTAACATATTTAGAACAAATTTACACGAACAAAATATTAGTTTGAAAAATCAATCTAAAAACGCGCATTTTCGTTAAAAATACTTTTTTAAAATTCCCGCGCTAACTTCATGACGCTTACTAACTTAAAACGTAAAAAACTTTTACTTGTAACTATATATATATTATATTTAAACGTTGTAAAATTTAGTTCATTATTGAAATATACTACGAAATAAAAATAAATATTTATGAACTGTAATATGTATTCATCCATTACAAAATAAGATATTCGAACAAGAAGACATCTTAAAACTTGTATTGAAAATTTTCGCGTCATGTCCGCTACTGGACTGGAGATAAAAAAATTATGAAATTATAAATATTATAAATAAAATGTAATAAAAATTAATTGTAGAATTATTTTACACAAAGAAAATATTTTGAAAAATTGATCTAAAATGCGCTTTTGTTAAAAAAACATTTTTTCAAAATTCCCGCGCTAACTTCACGTAGGATCCTAACTAAAGGCAAAATGTAAAAAAAATATTTTTGCGATATTTACTATAAAACATATACAAAAATTTGTTGGATGTATAATAAGAAATATATTGAAATTGAAATATATTTAACATAGTTTTAGAGTTTATTTATACGTAAAAAATATTATTTCAGAAATTTTGAAAATGCGCATTTTTGTTAAAAAATGTCATTTAAACTTCCCGCGTTAACTTCACGACAGTTACTAACTTAAAGCAAAATGTAAAATAATACATAGATTTATAAATAAGATCTTATAGATATTACAAGAAATATATTATAAAAGCAAAATCTAACATCTTTAGAAGTAATTTACACGAAGTTATTATTTCCAAAATTAAATCTAAAAATGCGCATTTTTGTCAAAACATTTTTTTTAAATTCCCGCGCTAACTTCGCGTCGGTTCCTAACTTGAGGCTATAAAACAAGATTTTCGAATCAGAAGATTCTTTGTTACTTTTTCGTATAACAAAAATACATTTTGAAATATATTGAACATATTTAGATGTGTTCTCATACAAAGAAATTCAACAAATGAATACAAAACCGATTAAAATAAAATTAACATGAAAATGCTCACTTTCGCTACAAAAGACTTTTTAAAATTCCCGCGCTACCTTCTAACAAAAATTCTAACTTCATGTCGGTTTTTAATTGGAGGCAAAATGAAAAAAAAACTTTTACTTGTAACTATATATATTCAAAACGCTATAAAATTTAGTTAATTTACAAAATATACCACGAAAATAAAACATGTACAAAAAATTTCGAACTGTAATATTGTATTCGAAATGTATAATTCCTTATCCAGCCATTATAAATCAAGATTTTCGAACCTGTCCAAACACAAAACGTCCATTGTGAAAGCGACCCTTCTCGGGTACGAAGACGTCGCAGGTATAAAGACCGTTAAATTTTGCCGCGCTCACAAACAAACAACTAAACTCACCTAAACAACCGAACATACAATATTCTATATACAATAAATATTACAACAAATCAAATACTTGAAAAAATTCGCATCCAATCGTGATAACAAACAATGTAAATAAATATAGGCCGCCATTACTGCGATGAATTCTGCGCTCATTCGATGAACAGAAACGTCGACATACGAACGCTTTCTGTCTACCGAACAACCACAATGATAAAGGACTCTTGGTAAGTTTTAATTAATTTAAAAGAACTTTTGTTTGTTACTGAACTTGATTTTGCACATTTGTTTGAAAGTCGGTTTTAAATCGTAATCTCTTTGGATGAGTGTGGATCTAGTCATGAGACAAATTACTACCATGCACTATACCCTCACCCATCGAAGGAAACCACTTGCGTAAACTTTTAATCAAACACTTTTGTTTATTTGCACATAAATACATTTAAAATAATTTTCACTGACTTTTACTCTATTTATTTCTATTATCATTATTATTTCGTCTAACTATTATTACGCGACGAGCCACAGTTCCCAAATAAACCGTTCTGATTTCAAAAATCAAGATACACGGCTTTGCCTTTCACACTGTGCGAGAGCGGTGGGGGTAATTGCTAACGTCGGCCAATGAGAGAAGAGCGCTGGAGTGTGTGACGAAGGTTGGCAATGCGGAGTTTGTGTAAGGTTTGAGTTTTTGCTAAGTTTGTGGGATGGGATGGGGACTGTTTTATCGGTGCTAAAGTGTGTTGCACACTGTAGGATAATTGACGGTGAAAATTGTATGAGGTTTTTGAAGTAAAACTTTTTTAGGCGCGATTAAACAGTAATTTGATAAAAAAATTATTTTATATAATAATTCGGTACACAAAAATCAATTCGTATATGATATTATAAGTAATTCTAGTATCGGAATTCAAAACAATAATGTTTTCTTTTTTTCATATTTTTTAAATTTAACTAATAAGAATATGTGTACGAGAAGATTTTTTAAAATTTCAATTATTTTCGGAAATAAGTTGATCCTTTTTTTCAAACAGTCACCATTTGTCCAAAATTCATTTTTTACTTATTCATAGTGTATACAATAGCGACATCATTCTAGATTAATAATCTTTTTTATTGAAGTAAAACTTTTTTAGGCGCGACTATGGTGTAAATTCGTACAAATGCAACGGAAGTGCGTTGCGGCAAAACTATACGTCATTCGCTGTCGATGAGAACATTTAAATACGAGTCGATAGTGATTAGACGTCGTGTATGTGAATAGAGATCTGTCGTTGTATGCGTACGGCATAGATAAATAAACATTTTAAAGTTACATCGTAGTACAAATCTTGATTTAATAAAAATGCCTGAATCTAAAAAATATTTTACTCTGTTCCTGGAAAATAATAAAACAAATTAACATTTGTGCCGTGTACTAAACGTAAGTTTATTGATTAGAAATTATTTCTATATTATTCGTAGTTCTATAAATCTTTAAAGTTATTGAAATGGAAAATATTTTTATAGGCAAGACACATACAATAGCTGCTTGAAGAACGAGATTATATCGCCAGCGAAAAAGTAAAAAAAAACAAGCAGTCAATAAATGCATGTTAATTTTAATTACATGAAGTTCTTCAAACCATTATTACATGATGAATGAAGGTTCGAAAACAATATTTATTTAGGGCGTTGTTTAACATAAACCACTATGTGGACGAACATTATAGAATGTATTAATCAGTAATTACTTCATTTCTCTAAAAAAGGGTCAAGTCCTAAATACTAATTACAATGACAAACCGATCATGTTATATTTGAGGTATGACTTTAAGTACATTATCGTTTTTTAATATTATATTATTTTTAATGCTATTATGAATATATAATTTATAATTTATTATTATATAAAGTGTATAATGGTCGACACTAATAAATGTGTGCAACACGAGTGTTACCATATAACTAATAAACATTATTCAAAATTGTTATATGATGTATTTATCTTTAACTTAAATGCCATCTTGTACAGTAGCAAATAAGTTTTACTTAAATCGTGTGAGAACCTTACGCGCACTCTTTTTTTAAAAAAAAATCTGCTTCTACACTCGAAATATCAATTTATTTATAAACTTTAGATTTTTTTGTTTGACGTCAAAACATTCTGAAATATTATTTGCATCTTGACACTGTATGTTTGTCATCATACAGCATGTTCAAAATTCTAAAAATTATTTTACAAAAAATAATAATCCAATTTCCGTAACATTTGTTTTTTTTTCTTTCAGCATTTAGAATTTTGTTAAATTTCTTTATTAACTTCCCGAAGGAGAAGTTTTCTCCTGGACGTTTCAAGCCATTCTGAATCGAAAGAGACCAACAATTGGATTCAAAAATGTGGTTAGTTGAACCGATTTTTGACCTTTCGTCGACAATTTCTCAGAAACGGCTGGACCGATTACAAAAATTTAAAAATCATTCGATGTATCTTGATGAAAAATAGCGCGACGATCAGCTAAACCGTTCCCTAGTAACTAAAGGAAAAGTGAAAAATTTTCGTCCACGTTTTAACCAAAAATTCTGACTCGATTTAAATATTCAAAACTATTTGATAGATATTATTTGGGAATCGTACTGATTAGTTTTGGACATAGATCAGAGCAGAAACGTATAACATTTTTCGACCACGTTTTAACCCCCAATCCTGAATATAAAAAAAGTTATTAATTTTATAATTTAGCGGTTGTTGAATTGGGGGTCCCAAAAATTGACTCGTAACCATGCACATCTTAAAAAAAAATTTATTAGTCTAAAAAAATCAATTTTCCATCACTTTTTTGAGTTTCTCGATTTTTAAAAATAGTCAATATTTAAATTTGGGTATGAGGCTAGTATATATACCAGAGAGAAGTCCATAAAGAAGATTCGTTGAAATTTCAAGTGAATTGGTTTAGCAAAACTCGAGAAATCGTGGGCATCTTATTGAAAAAGACGTTTTGAGAAAAACGCGATTAAAAAATTAAACATAAGGGGATTATCATGCTCAAACAGCTGTATTTCTGAAAATAGTTCAAATTTTTAAAATCCTCTTACTAATACATATTCTTGAACAGTTAATTTTTAAAAATACGAAACAAACGAAAAACATTTTTTTTAATTTTGTTTCCACGATTTCTCTAGTTCTAATAAACCGATTTACTTGAAACTTTCACACAAGCTTTTTATAGACTTCTCTCTGGCATATATTAGCCTCATGCCCAATTTTAAATTTTACTATTTCAAAAAAAAAAAATCGAAAGCCTAAAAAGAAGTAAAAAAAATCTTTTTATTTCAAACAGTCGCAATTAGAAAATATTGGATTTTTAATTTTAAATCTAGCTGAAGTTCTAAAGCTCTCTTATATACTTCAAATAAACAATTTTAACTTTGCTTTTCAGTTTATATAATTCTTATAAACATTAGGCAATGTCCTACATTTAAATTCGATTGAATAAATTTTGTTTATTTATTTTTATAACAAACATGTATAAGTTACAATATTTGTAATAATGTATTGAAAACGTTTAAAATTTCTCGAATATTTCATTACGGTACGGGAAGTTCCAGCAATTTGCCTTAAGGCACGATGCCATACACCACTAGTTAAAAATCCTCTTGCACACATATTCTTGAACAGTTAAATTTAAAAATATGAAATAAATGTTTTTTAAAAATATAAATA
>NW_020539726.1:36214559-36345390 GCF_003426905.1 Ctenocephalides felis | reverse complement strand
ACTGTGATTATACGGGAGCACTTTTTCAATTTTGAAAACTAATTGAAAATGTTAAAAATGCCGCGAAACAAAACACCGTCTAAGTCAAGAACGCACAAAATTATTTGCAAGTGTGTTTAGACTGTGACTATACGGGAGCCTTTTTCAATTGTGTGTAAATATTAAATAAAAATTGAGATTTCTTGAATAAGAAGTTTATGTTTTTGCCAGAAAATCCAATTTGCTCATTATATGTTTTCTTGATTATTTTGGCTATAGAATACATGGTCTTGATGAACATACTAAGTTGTAATAGGATGTTTGATTTTTTATTGCTGAAGAAAATTTGGTGAGGATTGGATATTTGCTTGCAGATCTGAGCTTTGTTTTAAATTTTTTTTGAAATTTGATTAAAAATGAAATGACAAATATGAATTTTCCTGGAAACTTCAAGATAAATTATCACAGAGTTAATTCAGATATAACAATAAGATAGGAAAAATAATGAAAGTTACAGTATTTGTATGATATATTTGTATCATATATTTGAAAACGTTTAAAATTTCTCGAATATTTCATTACGGCACGGAAAGTTCCAGCAATTTGCCTTAAGGCACGATGCCATACACCACTAGTTATAAATAATATTATTAACTTCCCGTAGGGTAAGTTATAGTAATCGTCCAAAAATCGAAATCAAAAATTTTTACATTTCTCGACGTTTTGAAGGTTTCTGAACATTTGGCATACTTCAGAAAAAATGGATGTGTGTGTGTGTGTGTGTGTGAGTGTGTGTGTGTGTTTTGTATGTCCGCGTTTTATCGTCCACGTTTTCGGGCGCACGGATCAACCGATTTGAATGGTTTAAAAAACATTCGATTCCTATTGATAGGGAGACGTGCTGATTAGTTTTTGGCAAAGGCAGGTCCAGCCGTTACGGAGATATGGAGCAAAGAGTGCAGAAAATAGAAAGCGAGTTTTTGAGGGAACGGATCAACCGATTTGAATGGTTTAAAAAACATTCGATTCCTATTGATAGGGAGATGTGCTGATTAGTTTTTGGAAAAGGTAGGCCCAGCGGTTTTGGAGATACAGAGCTAAATGTTAAAAAAATGGCAGTTTTTGAGAGAACTAAGTGTCCGATTTAAATGACTTAAAGAACTTTCTGCTTGTTTCAACAAAATAAACTTTTTCAATTTTGTGCAAATTAGGCAACTATTTTTTTTTTTTGAAATTTGATTCGAAATGAAATGACGATTGTTAATGTAATATTGATTTATGATTTACATTTGATTTGTTCAGACATAACAAGATAGCAATGTAAATAATGAAAGTTACAGTATTTGTAATAATATATTTGAAAACGTTTAAAACTTCTCGAAGATTTCATTACGGTACGGGAAGTTCCAGCAATTTACCTTAAGGCACGATGCCATACACCACTAGTTATAAATCTAATTATTGTTGAAGTTTGATACTAAACGCTCTGTGTCTACTATGTTTATGTATATATGTTTGTCTTTTGTTTTATGTAAAACAAGTGATTGTTAATAATATTTTGTAATGAATGTGATTAGTTAAAGAATATATAATCAGTCAGTCTGTGTTTATCCTTCTGCATAAACGGTTGTATTATTATTCACATAAACTTTCAACATAAATTCTACAATTATTACCTATTAAAATGCATGTGAAAACAGCCAACGAATTATGTATTCCCAAATCGTGTACATCCACTTGATCTAGGACATCCATATAAAAGCTCTGGCTATGAGTTCCGGAGCAGCACAAGGCCATTAACACGGCCAACCATTCTGCTGCGAGTGTGTTGCAGCAGGCAGTCAATTCGGCGCAGGTGATGGCTATATCATTTAGCCTGTCGTTGTCGGTTTCTCGGCAGACACATAAAATTGCATTGCATACGAAGGAGTAGCGGTTGCTGGCGGACTCTGATAGTTGTCGGGCCCAGGATTGCTCGATTTTCCTAAAAAAAAATATCAGTGGTGTTGTGCTAATATTTTTTTTGCCGGAATGCTAAAATTTAAAATCCGGTTCAAAAAATTGATATATTTCGATAAGAACTCACAAATCTAATATATTGACTTTTATATAATTAACTCTATTATACACAGCTAGTCTATACATTAAATTGTACAAGTATGAGGGAATCATTGAGTACATAATTTATATTCTTCAATGACATTAATCATATTTATTCTGGTATTATTTGTATTCATTAATACTTACAAGTATTTATTATGATATAAAAGTACTCAAGATTTATTACAATACTTTATAAGACTTAACCTAATAATACGATAGATAACCTATTACTTATCTTACTATACTATATTATTGTATATCATAGGTAGATATCTATTATCAATCATACCGTGAGATACCTACACCGTCATTAACTTGTAATATACCTACAGACCTTTTACTTCTTATAAATACTACTGTCTAATTTATATATTCACCTATATTTTATAGGTTTACCTTACGCCCTATGTATTATATCTCTACCAATCTATTGTCTATACCGGGAATTGAACCCGGGACCTCCGCGTGGAAGTCGCGCACCTTAACCACTACCCTATCGGCTACCCCCGTTAATAATATGATATGGGACGCACTGTTGTTTCCGCGGGTCATTTTCTAAATAATTACATAAATAATACTAAGGTGGCGCGAGGACACGCGGAATAAGACGGTTGATTGTAGCGTTACGGTGGCCGAGTGGTTAAGGTCGTCGCGTGCCACGCGGCGGACCCGGGTTCGATTCCCGGTAGGGTTAATGAAGCGTGTAAGGAAAATTGTAGGTAATAGGATATATAGTAGATATAGGTTAGGTGTATTCGTATACAATGTAGGGATTTGAGAGTATATGATGGAATATAGCGTATGGTATAGATGTAAGGCGTGTAGTATAGGATGCGAAGTATAGGCATACGTAAGTATAAGAATAGGAACCTATGATGTAGGTGTTAGCGTATAAGAAATGCGAATGAATATAAGATTTAATTTATAAATATTATTTTTTCTATAAGAAGTTCATACACCTCTTTGTTACTAAATTAAAAACGACTTTGATATAAAAAAATATATTATATATGTATATATATAATATACACCTAAGTCTGTTTTTACACGGTAGATTGGTTCCAGAAGAAGCCGTGAAAAAAACGTGTAAAAAAAGACATTGATCTTATACAAAAATGGGTGATTTGTTCCTAATCTCTAAAACCTATTAAAATTAGTGAAAACCAAGAATTTTTAAGAACAAGAATTCATGTTTATTTTATTAAATCAAATATATAATGCTTATTTTCACAAGCATAGTAATTAATGATAAAAAAGATATGCACTCTAATCTTAAAAGTAATATAAATTAAATGTATGGCAAGTTCAGGAACTAATAAACTATGTTGTGAACGAAAAGAATAGGTTATTACTTAAATCTGACCAGTAAATTTTATTGTATGCACATAAAGGGAATTCCCCTAAATTAGTGCTATTCAAATTTGCTTTGACCAGTAAAAATTGTTTGTACGCGCTAAAGGGGAATTCACTTAAATCTTTAAGCTAGTGTTCGCAAACTATAGATACTATCGATGGTTTCAGACTTTTTTTCTTTCATAAATACTTTTTTGTGATATGAACATACCTCGCAAAAATTTAATTTGACAAAAAAATTTAGGTACATAAAATTTCAAATCGTGCTAAATGGAATAAAATCGTGCTAAATAGAATAAAATCGTGTAAAAAAATTAAAAATATTCAATTTTCAAACCGTGTACAAAAAGACCGTGTAAAAAACAGACTTAGGTGTAATTGGTCAAATCCTATTAGTATAAGAACTATTCAATCTACGATCAAGGAAATTAGTGCAATAAATGAAGAGGAAAAAAGGATGTAACGTGTGAACTTTTTTACTGTGCTCAAATTTGCGTGATATTTTGGAATCTCTTGAATCAAGTTAATTGTAGATGAAATACGATTAATTGTAATATTGGTGGAAATGACACTCATAAAACTATTTGATTTAAATGAAAACAAAACATAACAGTACTCATTTTAAAGCTTATTTTGATCATTATAAAACCCCATGAAATATATAAAATGTAACACCTCGCCCGCTAGACAGCTGAAACACAACAATTAAATTTCGAACAAAGTAAAAAAATGACTTTGCTCTTTCATATCTAGCTTAATATTATTCCTAGGACGCGTTATAAAACACCAATTTATTAAGATTTTAATTGATATAATTTTGTTCATTTCATGATTTTCTTTAAAATGTATATTTTTGGAGATATTTGCCAAAAAATGATAAAAACGCAAAAAAACGAATTTTCAATAGCCAGTAACTTGAAAAGTATTTGCTTTTTTGAAAAACATTATAAAACTTTTTTTTTTCATAATTAGTTCCTTTATTGATGTCTGACGTTATTCTAAAAAAGGGAAGTGGCAAAGGAGTCTAAATTATTTTCAGTTTCAAACTTGAGAATAAGATGAACCTAATTTCAAAATTTCATACAAATTGGAGCACAGCAAAAAAAATTCAGACCCAAAACGCTCCATTGACTTGAGTAAACAATCCGTATCCAATGTCAAAAATATGAAAATATGGAACTTCTGAATAATTTTTTCAATAAGTAAATTTTTTTGTATTGCGATTTAGTAAAGTAAGGCAAAACACGACTGCATTAGTTAAAAAATAATAATCTATCGATTAGAATTATATAGGGTATTATTCACTGACATTCCTCAACCGTCAGACGCCTGTTGACTGTATCTTATATTATTTTAATTTTTAGCACATCTCAGCTGCTTTTCGGCAATAATAATGTAGACATTACATTTTTCTTATTCATAATCATGAATATATTATATTTTAATATTGTCTTAGTCTATAAGTAAATTGAAATGTTTGGCAAATGACAGTCATCATTTGTTTTTAATGTCAAACAATGCTTCAAATATTTTCAATGTCAAGCAATGATAGGCGGTTCTTTGTATTTTTTCCATTTATATCTCCAATCTAACTATATTCCTATAAATCAAAAAATCCTAAAAAATCCCTTAACAAACTTCAGAAAGATTTATCAAAAACCGAATAATCGTTTAGGAAAATTATCCTTTCATACACAATTACAGAAGAATTTTATATATATAATATATATATATATATATATATATATATATATATAGATCTTATAAATAAAATTCTTCTGTAATGGTGTATGAAAGGATAATCTTACTAAACGATTATTCGGATTTAGATAAATCTTTCTGAAGTTTGTTAAGGGATTTTTTAGAATTTTTTTGAAATACAGAAATATAGAAATATATATATATATATATATATATATATATATATATATATATACACATATATATCATTTATCCTTTATCCCTTACCTCCTCTCCTAGGATTCGTCAATACGTCCATCATAAACTGCGGATTTAGATCATAGCTCGAAGGCATCGGCTGCAAAGATGCATACAAAGCTTGTCGAATTTTCGGGTAAGCATTTGCAAAAGGTTCAATGGAATGCACTTTCGACTTCAAAAACGAACACGAAGAATACAAATCGTACAAATGTGCCAGGACGCATCTTTCCGCCGAACTGCAGTCGTTCGGTAAAAATGAAAAGTTCGTCACCGGTTTGACGACTCTGTACAGGCCTTCGAAGACTGCTGATGTCTGCTCCGTGGATACTGAAAATGAAATTAAATTATGAATAGTTAAATGAATGTATGTGCATATTGTTTTTTTTATTACTTACAAAGTAAGCAGCATTGGTATCTTCTCAAAACGCCGACGACGTACAGACTTAGGGAAGTAGTGTACTGTCGGACGAGACCTGAGTTTTTGCTCTGAAGTTGAGATTCTACCTCCGGTAATTCTTTTAATATCTGGAAAAAAAGTTTTGTATAATTATTATTATACAAAATATATTATTGTTGATTATTAAACTAGTGGTGCATATCGTGCCTTAAGGCAAATTGCTGGAACTTCCCGTACCGTAATGTAAAATTAATTACAGTTATTTTAAATATTTTCAAACAGTTAAATTATTATAAATGTATACTGTATGTAGTACTTAATAAATTGCGCGACGACGTTTACGAAAAATTTGTTCATTTTTCCGAAAATTTTGATTTTTTTTTAAATTCTGAAATGTTTAAAATATTTGTTTTTTTTTTGTAATTTTGAAACTTTTTCAATATTTTGTAAATTTTTTAATTTTTAATTTTTTTTGCAAATTCGAAGATTTTTAAAAATATCAGATTTTATTGATAAATTTGAAATTCTGAAATACTTAAAAATTTTGATTTTTTTGGTAATTTTGAAATTTTTTGGTAATTTTTAAATTGTTTGTCAAAAGTTCGTAAAATTTGTAAATGTTCAAAGTTTTTTGGAGTTTTTGAAAAAAAAATTTTTTTTTCTTAATTTTTTAAGAATCTGGATATTTTTGAAAATGTTCAATTTTATTAAAAATTTTGATATTTTTGAAAATTTCAAAATATTATGAAATTTTTGTAAAAAAATGTATTATAAAGAATATTTGCTGTTTTTTTTAACTTTTTTTAAAAAATTAGATTTTTTTTGAAAATTATGAAACATTTTAAACATTTGAATTTTTCTAAATCTTGAAATTTTTATTGAAAATTTTGATTTTTTTTAGTAATTTTGAAATTGTTTCAAAATTTTATAAATGTTCATAATTGTTCATAGTTTTTGAAAAAATATAGTTTTTCTGTATTTTTTGAGAATTTAGAATTTTCTGGAAAAAATCGATTTTGTTGAAAATTTTGTTATTTTTGAAAATTTCAAAATTTTCTAAAATATTTGTAAAAAATTTATGTTTAAAAAAATTCTGATATTTTTTAAAAAATTTAAAAGTCTTGAGGTTTTGAATAATTTATGGAAAAATTTGAAATTGTTTCAAAATTTCGTAAATTTTTTAAATATTCAAAATTGTTGAAGTTTTTGAAAAAAAGAATGGTTTATTTCGTAATTTAAATATTTGAAAAGGTGAAAATTTTTGAAAAGATTCGATTTTGTTGAAAACTTTGATATTTTGAAAATTTCAAAGTATATTGAAATGTCCTAAACGATTATTCTGATTTTGATAAATCTTTCTGAAGATTGTTAAGGAAAATTTTTAGGATGTATGTGATTATAAAAATATAGTAATATTGTTGAAATAAATGGAAAAAATTGCAAAAAACGACATGTCATTGTTTGGCATTGAAAATATTTTGACAAATGAGAACTATCATCTGCCAGAAATTTTAATTCACTTATGAGCCTAGACAATATTAGAATATGTATAATAAATTCACTCTTATAAACAAGAAAAATGTAATGTCTACATTATTATTGCGGAAAAGCAGCTGAGATGTGCCAGAAATTGAAATAATATAGGATACAGTCAACAGTATATGTATGGAAGATGAAATTATATAATTCAGTTTGATAGATTTATATAGATATACATATGTATATACATATATATTTTTTCCCTCACCTGTATGCAGACATCAATAAGTCCATAAATATTCAAAGCCATCTCCATCAAGTCGAACAAAAATGCAACATGTTCCTGCACAGGTAAATAATTTGAATTTCCCTGAGCAAAACTGTTCAGCATTTCCATAACAGTCTGCGAGCACTGCCAAGTGACGACATGCTGATCAAAAAATGATAAATTTTGGCACTTTTGAGTCGTAGCTTCAAAGTTGAATTCATTTCTGGAATGTTTTTTCACTTTTCCACCTTCGGCCACGTCGATTGAGAATTTCTTCGAGAATAGTTTGCAAATTTCTAAAAAGAATAAAAGATAGATGTAATAATATTACAATACGAAAATATTACAATACGGAAATTTAACAAACTAATAATGTATGGCATCGTGCCTTAAGGCAAATTGCTGGAACTTCTAGCATAAATATTCGAGAAATTTTAAACGTTTTCAAATATATTATTATAAATACTGTAACTTTCATTATTTTTGCTATCTTGTTCTATCTAAGCATATCAAATGTAAATCATAAATCATAAATCAATTTATCTTCAGAACATTAACAATCGTCATTTCATTTCGAATTCAATTTAAAAAAAAAAATAGTTGCCTAATTTACACAAAATTGAAAAAGTGCTCCCGTATAGTCACAGTCTAAACGCATTAACAAATAATTTTGTGTGAAATTTTCGCTTAGACTGTGCTTTGCTCGGCGGCATTTTTACATTTTTCAATAGTTTCGATTTTACAAAATCTAAAAAACGATCCAGTATAGTCACAGTCTAAACGCACTTCCAAAAACATTTGTACCAAGTTGTCACTTAGACTGTGCTTATCAGAAAATCTGACTGACTTTTCAGAAAATACCAAAATATAAAAAATGAAATTTTGCAAAAAAATTAAATTTTTTCAAAAGTTCCAAAATTCTAAAAAAACTAATAATTTCACTATTTTAAAGAAATTTTAAAGTTTTTTAAAAAACACTTTTTGGTACGAAAAGTTCTATTTGAATTAAGGCACGATGCCATGAACCACTAGTTTGTAAAAAAGAACTCTACTAACGAGCAATATAAATATATACCTACAATATACAGCTGGGATCTTTAGACAAAAAATATCAATCTAAATTAAATAGCATCTTAAAAGATTAAAACGGACACTACTGACGAACAAACTGATACTAGATATGAATTATAAAAAGGACTGTACTAACAAGCAAACTGAAATTCAACAAAAAATAAAAAATAGAACTTTACTAACAAAAAAGAGAAAGAAACTAGAAGATACAATTGAATTCTATTGGTGTAGAAGAAATTTATATTAGGAAGCAAAAAGGGACTCTACTGACGAGCAAACAGAAAGTTGACAAAAATTTGAAAAGAGACTTCTATTAAATTTTTGATTACAAGGATAGGACTCTACCATCGAGCAAACAAAATAATCTAGTATATAAATATGAGATTCAATAAAAAAAAACTATGTATCATCTGAAAATATAAAGAGGACTCTACTAAAGAGCAAACGAAATAATCTAGAATATAAACTCAAACTCTATTGAAGAAAAAGAAATACTTTACTTGCTAGCAATTTAAAAAAAAAAATCTAGAATGTAAAAGGAACTCTACTGATGAGCAAACTCAAAAAAATCATATGAAATACGAAAGGATTCTACTAACGAGCAAACGAGATAATATAGAACATGAATTTGAATCTTATTAAAGGAAAAAAAAATCTATCAGCACGTCTCCTTATCAATAGGAATCGAATGTTTTTCGAATCATTGAAATCGGTTGAACCGTGCGCCCGAAGACGTGGACCAAAAATTGTATCCGCACACACACACACACATCCGTTTTTTCTGAGGCATACCAAAACGTTCAGAAACCTCTGAAACGTGAAGATATGCAAATATTTTCAATGACGATTTTTGGACGATTACTAAAACTTATCCTATGTGAGTAAAATAAATTCTTACCTTTAGCCATTTTCTTAACAGTATGCCTGGCCTCGTCTCTAATTTTTCCGACACCATATAATAAAATATGCCTCTGATTACAATCGTGTTGGGAACCAGAATCGTCTTGAATTAGCGGAAAATGTGTTGTGTATAAAAGGTGTCTCGATGGACAACCTTCGGAGGAATCCATGGAAGTTATATGAGGGTAACTAGAAAATAATAAATAGAAGGTGCATAATAATTAGTAGTGCATGGCATCGTACCTTAATGCAAATTGCTGGAACTTCACGCACCGTAAATAAAAATTCGAGTAATGACATTAGTGAGATTATCAGAATTATGCTTGGTTAAGTCAACGAACAATTCTTGCCGCAAAGAATAATGATGTACACGCACTGAATTCCATCATTCAATCAAAAATTGCTGGCGATTTGGTGACATACCAACGATTCCGACTGGTCTTTCGTTTGTCTTCAAACGATTGCAATTTCCAGTTCGCCTTGCGTTCGCAATAACAAGTCGCAAGGCCAATCGCTTAGTGTTTGCGGGATAAATTTCAAATAGATTATTTAGAAAATCATTGTTCTTTACAAGGGCAGTTATACGTTGCCTATTCACGAGTTGGAAAACCATCCGCTTTGTTTGTGTTAACGTCAGACCAAAAAACAAAAAATGTGGTTTACCAAAGAGCACTTCAATGAAACGGATAATTTGCGGATTCACTTTCATTTACTTAGAGAAGTTCAACTTAAAAACACTTCATTTTTGTAATCGAAATAAATTCATTACCGTTGTGTAATAAAATCAAATTTTTCCTTTTCAAATATAAAACATACAAAAATTTCTTCATCTTTCTTACGAAACAATCTTGTGGCGAAACGGAGTTCGCCGGGTTTGCTAGTATATATATATATATATATATATATATATATATATATTATTATTATTACCTGTTATTATGATCTGTATCTTTCGGACTATCGGCAACGTCCATCGATTGGTCTTCTTTGATATGTTGTAATAATTTATCTAAATCTGCGTCAATTTTTGAATCGTCATAATCCATTCTCGGATGATCCTGAAATATTAATACAAACTTAAAACTTAAGTACTATTTTTTTTATTAGTAAATAATTTATTAGTAAAATATTTTATGTTAATTATAAGAATGTTCTTAGTACAAATTATTCATTTAGAAACTTTCAAAATGCTTCTCTTATAATTTTTTTGTCGACGACACGAATTCCATAAAACAAATATTTGACAAACAAAAAAAAGAATTTTTTTTTTAAAAAATAAGAAGGAAAATAAAAGGAGAAATATAAAAAAAGGAAAGAAAAAAATGGGAAAAAACAAAAAAGGAAAAAAAAAATAAAAAAACAAAAAAAGCGAAAAAAGGAAAAAAATTAAAAAAATAAAAAATGAAATAAAATAAAAGAAATATAAAAAGGAAAAACTTAAAAAAAAAAACAAAAAACAAAAAAAAATAAAATTTGAAAAAAAATAAAAAATATAAAAAAGGGAAAAAATAATAAGAATTAAAAAATTAAAAAAAAATAAGAAAAATAAATAGAAAAAAAATAAAAGGAAAAAAACCAAAAAGGAAAAAAAATAAAAAACAAGAATATAAAAAAAATAAAAGAAACAAAAAATAAAAAAACAAAAAAAATAAAGTATAAAATAAAAAAATGATATATATATATATATATATATATATATATGTATATGTATATATATATATATATAAAAAAAAAATAAAAAATGAAAAAGAAAAATATATATAAATAAAAAAAAACAAAACGAAGACAAATTTGTTAAAAATTACAAAAAGTTTTAAAATATATAAGTTTTATTAAAAGAAAAAAAGGAAAAAAACAAAACGAAAG
Source organism: Ctenocephalides felis (assembly GCF_003426905.1). NCBI lineage: Eukaryota > Metazoa > Arthropoda > Insecta > Siphonaptera > Pulicidae > Ctenocephalides > Ctenocephalides felis. Next base: position 36,334,033 of record NW_020539726.1, on the reverse strand, counting down.
AAATAAAAAAAGGAAAAGAGGAAATAAAGAAAAATTAAAGAAAAAAATACAAAATATTTTAAAATGTGTAAGTTTTATTAAGAGCTTTTAAAAAAAAAAAAAAATATATAAAAAAAAAAAAAACAAAAAAAGACATTAAAAATTACAAAATGTTTCAAAATATATAAGTTTTGCTCAAAGAAAAGTAAGGGAAAAAACGAAAAAAGAAAAAAAAAGAAATAAAAAAATAAAACAAGAAAAAACAAAAAATAAATAAAAATAAAAATTAAAAACAAACTAATTTGTAAAAAGTTACAAAATGTTTTAAAAAAAATATATGTTTTATTAAAAAAAAAAGGAAAAAGATAAAGAAAAAAAATTTAAAAAAGGAAATAAAAAAGTAAAAAAAAAAAAAATAACAAAAATAAAAAAATAGTAATAAAAAAAATTCTTAAAAATCATATAATTCATCATATCATTTTAATAAAAGTAAAAAAATGAATGAAATAAACAAGCAAAATATAAAAAGAAATAAAATAAATAAAAAATAACAAAAATAATAAATAATAATAAAAAAAACTTCTTAAAAATCATATAAGTGTTATTAAAAACTTTTACTAAAAGAAAAAAAAGGAAAAAAAATGAATGAAATAAAAAAGCTAAAGAAAAAGAGAAATAAAATAAATAAAAATACAAAATAATAAATTTGTTAAAAATTACAAAATGTGTTGAAATATATAAGTTTTATTAAGAGCTTTTATTAAAAGAAAAAAAAGGAATAAAACAATAAAGAAAAAAAGGAACAAAACAAAACAAAAAAAATGAAACAACAAGAAACAAAAAATTTAAAAAAAAAAAACAAAAAAAAATAAAAAATGAAAAAAATGAGAAATTTGTTAAAAATTACAAAATGTGTTAAAATATATAAGTTTTATTAAAAGCTTTTATTAAATAGAAAAATAAAACAAGAAAAAAGCAAAAAAAAATTAAAAGAATGAAAAAAAGACTGTTAAAAATTTCAAAACGTTTCAAAATAAATAACTTTTATCAAAAGTTTACCTCTAATTTTGGTTTAAGTTCAATTCCTCCAAAAAGATCGTCTTCTAAACTTTGATTGGCTGGCGTGGCAGGTTTATTAGAATGAGGTGCAGGAGCACATCCATTATTAATTGCTCCATTCTAATATAAAAAAATAAAAAATTAATACATCTACATGACTTTTAAATCAAATTTGTTTTATCTCATTACCTGGACTCCTCCAGTTAATAAATCTCCTCGAGATATAAGAGTACACATGTAAGCGTCATGAGAGAAAACATCGTGTCTTATGAGTTCCGAAAATAAATGGACTAAATTTGTGAATTGGGTCCTATTGGCAGCAGTCGGAGGGTCTTCTGGAAAAAAAATATAAATCCATTTTTTTTTTAATATTTAAAATAATGGCACAAAGAAATTCTGTAGGGCAAGTCGGGCACAAAGGTCTTAAAGAAAAAATTCACAATAAAAGGAAAACTTTTGTTAAAAAATACATAATAAAGTCATTTATCCCCATTGAAAAATTTAAAGGTTACACATCTTTTGACCTCTACTTTAAAAAAGTATCATTATAAATGTTTTACATATTTAAAAACAGAGGTGGAATTAAATATTTAAAATAATGGTACAAAGAAATTCTGTAAGATCGGTCGAAACACAAAGGTCTTTTTGAAAAATTAGATCCTAAAGAATAATAGCATTTTGTTAAAAAACTGACAAAAGTCATATATCTCCATCATATAATTTAAAGCAATGGTAGGTTACACATCTTTTGACCTCTACTTTCAAATAGTATCATTAAAAATGTTTTACATATTTAAAAACAGAGGTGGAATTAAATATTTAAAATAATGGTACAAAGAAATTCTGTAAGATGAGTCAAAACACAAAGGTCTTTTTGAAAAATTAGATCCTAAAGAATAATAATATTTTGTTAAAAAATTGACTATGATGTCATTTATCTCCGTTGCATAATTTAAAGCGATGGCTGGTTACACATCTTTTGACCTCTACTTTAAAATAGTATCATTAAAAATGTTTTACATTTTTAAAAACAGAGGTGGAATTAAATATTTAAAATAAGTGCACAAAGAAATTCTGTAAGATCGGCCGAAACACAAAGGTCTTTTTGAAAAATTAGATCCTAATAATAATAATTTGTTAAAAAATTGACAAAAGTCATAAATCTCCGTCGCATAATTTAAAGCGATGGTAGGTTACACATCTTTTGCCCTCTACTTTAATATAGTATCATTAAAAATGAGGTGGAATTTAATATTTAAAATATTGGTACAAAGAAATTCTGTAAGATCGGCCGAAACACAGAGGTCTTTTTGAAAAATTAGATTCTAAAGAATAATATTTTGTTAAAAAATTGACAAAAGTCATATATCTCCATCGATGGTAGGTTACACATCTTTTGACCTCTACTTTAAAATAGTATCATTAAAAATGTTTTACATATTTAAAAACAGAGGTGGAATTAAATATTTAGAATAATGGTACAAAGAAATTCTGTGAGATCGGTCGAAACACAAAGGTCTTTTTGAAAAATTAGATCCTGAAGAATAATAATATTTTGTTAAAAAATTGACAAAAGTCATATATCTCCATCATATAATTTAAAGCAATGGTAGGTTACACATCTTTTGACCTCTACTTTAAAATAGTATCATTAAAAATGTTTTACATATTTAAAAACAGAGGTGGAATTAAATATTTAAAATATTGGTACAAAGAAATTCTGTAAGGTCGGTCGAAACACAAAGGTCTTTTTGAAAAATTAGATCCTAAAGAATAATAATATTTTGTTAAAAAATTGACTATGATGTCATTTATCTCCGTTGCATAATTTAAAGCGATGGCTGGTTACACATCTTTTGACCTCTACTTTAAAATAGTATCATTAAAAATGTTTTACATTTTTAAAAACAGAGGTGGAATTAAATATTTAAAATAAGTGCACAAAGAAATTCTGTAAGATCTGTCGAGGAATAAAGGTCTTTCTGAAAAATTGGGTCCTAAAGAAAAAAAACTTTTGATAAAAAATTGACTATGATGTCATTTATCTCCGTCGCATAATTTAAAGCGATGGCTGGTTACACATCATTTGCCCTCTACTTTAAAATAGTGTGAATTACTACTAAATATTTGACTTATTTTTTAATGGACCTTTAAAATCCCCGCTCTACTTTAAATATTTAAAATATAATTATTACCTAATATAGGAGCGTCATTATCCAGAAAATTCATCAGAAGTGATTGGAATATCGGCACACCACCAGGAACACCTGCACCAGAACTGACAGAGTCTTTGTCATCAGAATTACCTAAAAATAGAGAAAAAATATAACAGATTACAAATAAAAATAATAAATACATATATAATAAAATTTGAGGATGGGGGGTTGAATAGCCCCTATAATAATATCGAGGGTGGGGGGTTGTATAGCACCTTTCGGTGTAGTTTATTGTATATAATATAAGATCTATTTTGAGGAATAGAAAATAAATGGATATATTCAAAAAGATGTGCAATGTATAAAATCGACTGGAACAATCAGCTTACTTAAATTATGAATTTTATGAAAAGGATAAACGACTTACGGTACAATAAAATATATAACACTCGAAAATAGAAATGGTCACCGAAGATATATAAAAAAAAAATCACAAAAAACAAATCGCAAATAATTTGAAAAACAAATCTAATATTTTTATATTAAAAAAGCAAAATGTTTACATTCTATAAGAAAGTAACTGTGTACCCATTCACGCTTCGCCGTGTTTTATTAACTTCAGAATTGAAAATTTTTAAATTTCCCGACGTTTTGAAGGTTTCTGAACATTTTGGCATTCCTCAGAAAAAATGGATGTGTGTGTGTGTATGTGTGTGTGTATGTGTGTGTATGTATGTATGGATACAAATTTCCAGTCACGTTTCCGGGCGCACGGATCAACCGATTTGAATGGTTCAAAAAACATTCGATTCCTATCGATAGGGAAAAGAGCTGATTAGTTTTTGGCAAAGGCAGGTCCAGCCGTTTCGAGGATACGGAGCAAAGAGTGCAAAAAATAGAAATCGACATTTTGAGAGAACGGAAAATCCGATTTGAATGATCTAAAATACATTCAATTAGTAATGATTGGGAGAAGTGTTTATTAGTTTTTGGCAAAGGCAGGCCCAGCCATTTCGAAGATACGGAGCTAAATATGTAAAAAATGGCAGTTTTTGAGAGAACTAAGCGTCCGATTTGAATGATTCAAAGAACTTTCTGCTTGTCTTAACAAAATAATTGATTTTGAAAAAAAAAATTTATTTCAATTTTTTTTTTTTTTTAATTTTTTATATATCGAAAATAATTCAGATTTTAATTTTAATTCTGACTATAGTTCTAATATACTTTAAACAAATAATTTCAACTTTACAATTCAGTTTATATAATTCTTATAAATATTAGACAATGTTACAATATTTACAATAATCTATTTGAAAACATTCAGTATTCCTCGAACATTTCGTTACGGTACGGGAAGTTCCAGCAATTTGCCTTAAGGCACGATGCCACCCACCCCACTAGTTTTCAATTAGAAATGAGTGAGGTTTTAGTCTAATCATATTACACTTTGAGAAAAGAGACAAATTGTAGGAAATTATATAAGAAATCAAGTACAAGCTTCTACAAACAAACAAAATATTTAGAAATTTAGTTTTAAATATCCGATTACTGAAATTCACAAACTTTCATTTGAATTTTGCGCCATTAATTTGAATGCCAAAACAACGCCAACTTCACATGCCTTTTGTGTTTGCGCCAACGGCCGTTGAATTCAAATTCAAATTCAAACTCAAACAACTTCATACTGACAATCTTATAAATATATAATATGTTATTTTATAAATTATATTATATATTATATAACATATTTATATATTTATATTTATATATATATTATATATATATATATATATATATATATATATATATTAATATATTATGTATAGATTACTTTTAGACAATTAATTTGTTACCATTCCAAATAAATGCATTATTTGAAAAATAATTTTTGAAGATTTAAAAACTGTGTGATTTTATCCAAGTAAAAATAAAAGTTAATAATTATATCTTACCACTCATATTGTTATAATTATCATTATCACTTTGGGTAATATCGCTCTGCCTTTTATCGAGCAACCAAGCAACAGCCATGGCTCGATGCTCTCCCCATCGTTCGCAGGAAACTGCCCACTCACACAAAATTGAGACGACTGCTGAATCTTGTTCTGGATTCTGTGAAAAAAATATAATATAAATATATATATATATATATATATATATATTTAATTTGTAATAAGTGGTTACTTACATATTCCGTCCTGTTTTCTTTGGAAGTATTTTCAGTGTTATCCTTAAATGGTGTAAATATTTTTGCATATAGCGTGTCTAAAGAATTTGTAGTGTCCATTTTTTCAAAATTGTGTCTATCCAAAGCGTCCAAAGTGCTGAGAATTTTGCTTGTAGTGGTTCCTTGAATAAATTAATTTTGAAGTCAGAAAAAATGTGATTAAAAACATAATTACACATATGCTAAGACTAAAACAAAATCTTTTTTATTATTCATTATTTTTTGTGATTAACAATGGTTTGAATAAAATAATAAAAAAAATCATTTACTATACAACTATATGATAATATAAAACTATTCTGATATTTATAAATTAATAGGATTGGCAACCAAGTTATTACGGTTTAGTAGTTTAAAATAAAACTTTACTAAGAACACTTTTAGATCAATTTTATATTTTTTTTCAAATAAATGTAAATTGTAATGTAAAATGTAAATTCAAAATTATGTACAATGTAAATTAAAATTAAAATGTAAATTATGTTAAAATGTAGAATTATAATGTAAATTAAAATGTAAATAAAAATGTAAATTGAAATGTAAATTGAAATTTAAATTGAAGTTTAAATAAACATGTAAATTAAAATTAAAATGTAAAATATGATGTAAAATGTTAAATCTGAAGTAAAATGTGAAATGTAATGTGAAATGTAAAATTCAAATTAAAATAGAAAATGAAAATAAAATGTAAAAAATAAATAAAAATCAAAATGCATATAAAAATGTATAACAAAAATATAAATAAACATGTAAAATGAAAACGTAAATGTAAATAAGAATGTAAATTAAAGCGTGTAATGTAAATTAAAATGTGACATTTAAATTAAAATGTAAAATGTTAATTAAAATTAAAATTTAAATTAAAATGTAAAATGTTAATTAAAATCCAAAATAAAATATGAAAAGTAATGTAAAATATAAAATTAATAGTAATGTAAAATGTGAAATTTAAATTAAAATACAAATAGTAAAATCTAAATATATAAAATGTAAAATCTAGATTTATAAAACATAAATGTAAATAAAGACGTGTCTTTATTGAAATGTAAATTAAAATATAAAATGTAACTAAATATGTGTAAAGTAAATTAAAGTAAAAAATGTAAATTAAAATGTAAAATGTAAAATGTTACTAAAATGTAAATTACAATGTGAAATGTAAATAAAAATGTAAATTAAAATATGTAATTAAACATAAAATGTAAAATGTGAAATAAAAATGTAATTTTAAATTAAAATGTGAAATGTGAAATGTAAATAAAAATGTAAAATGTAAAACAAAAATGTAAATAAACATTTAAAATAAAAATGTATAACAAAAATTAAAATGCGATGTAAAATGTAAAAAAATATAAAATATAAAATAAAAATGTAATTTAAAATTAAAATCTGAAATGTGAATTAAAATGTGAAATGTAAATATAAAAGTAAAACGTAAAACAAAAATGTCAACTGAAATGTAAATAAACATGTAAAATAAAAATATAAATGTAAATAAAAATGCAAATTGAAATGTGTAATTTAAATTTAAATAGAAAAAACATGTGTAACGTAAATTAAAAAGTGAAATTTAAATTACAATGTAAAATGTTAATTAAAATCCGAAATAAAATGTGAAATAAAAAATTTAAAATAAAATAGAAAATGTAAATCAAAATGTGAAATGTAAATAAAAATGTAAACTAAAATGTAAATTAAAATATAAAATATATTTAAAAATGTAAGGTAAAATGTTAATTAAGTTGCAAATTAAACTGTAAATTAAAATGTAAAATATAAATTAAAATGTGAAATGTAATGTAAATGTAAATGTAAAATGTAAAATGTAAAATAAACGTGAACTAAAATGTAAAATGTAAATAAAAATTTAAAATAAGCATGTGGATAAAAATGTAAGGTGAAATGTAAATTAAACTGTATAAAGTCAAATATAAATAAAAATGTAAAGTAAAATGTAAAATGTGAAAGAAAAATGTAAACTGAAATGTAAAATAAACTCTAAGGTGAAATGTAAATTCAAATATAAATAAAAAAGTAAAAGAAAAATGTAAATTAAAATCTACGTTGAAATGGGATGTAAAATGTAAAAATAAAAATGGAAATAAAAACGTAAAATAAACATGTAAATTAAAAACATATTAAAAATTAAAATGTAAAATGTAGAATAAAAATTTCAACTGAAATATAAAATAAAAATGAATAACAAAAACGTAAAAAAACATGTAAAATAAAAATATAAATGTAAATAAAAACACAAATTAGAATATGTATCGTAAATTAAAATAAAAATGTAAAATGAAAATGTATAGTAAAAATGTAAATGTACATGAAAATGTAAAAAATAATTAAAAATAATCAGAAATAGAAATGTAAACAAAAATGTAAAATGTAAATATAAAATAAAATGTAATGTAATGGAAATTCAATTGTGAATAAATAAAATGTAAATATAAAAATATAAAATGTGAAATATAAAAGCAAATGTGAAATATAAAAAAAAAAAATCTAAATATATTAGGTTGTCAAATATCTCCCTTCCGCCTTTTTGTATTATAAACCAATAGCAAAAAAGCGGAAGGGAGATATTTGACAACCTAATATATATCAAAGCGAGGTGCAGTACTAACATATACAAAAAAATAAAACAACACTCTCATCAATCAGTAAAAAGTGAGAGTATTTTGTATATTTAGTACACAAGACGTACACCTATCAATTCTAAAACTACCAAAGATATTCTATATATTACTAATCCTAACTACCACAACCTGCACCACCAACTCAAATATTACTTATCAAGCTTTAAAACTTATTCTTTCGTTGATATTATACCTGTCTGCTTACCTGCAGAACTAGTCTGCCATTTGTCAGAGCACCATCGACCTTCCGCTTGCCTGGATCTTTGCCTGATTGCCTCTTCGGCTTGTCTTAAAGTTTGTCGTAGACTGGCATTGCTTATTGGTGTCTTTGTAGGCATCGGTAATAGAGAAGGACTGACTGGTAGTATGTCCAATGGGCTTCCGTGTAGAATGGAGTTGGTTTTTGGTTCTCCGATGCCACACCAAACTAGGGCAGTTGGACATTCGATGGAGATTACCTTGGGGTATAAAAGTTATGTAAAAAATTATAAAGTTAAATTTGGTGGTATTGGAATAGATATAAGATGGGGTAGGAATCAATTTTTTTTTTCAAAATCTACTTCATTTTCTCAAAATTTACGACATTTTTTTAAAATCTACGACATTTTCAGACGACTTGCAACATTTCCAAAAGGAAAAAAATGATAAAGTAAGATTTAGAGATATTGAAGTAAAAATATGCAGGGGTATGTTAGGAATTGATTTTTTGTCGACTAATATTGTTTTTATAAAGTAAGGTTAGTAAGCAAGGTTAGCAAGCAATAGTAATATATTGCATCAATGATTATTTTCACAAAATTTACAACACTCTCAGACAATTTGCAACACTCTTAGACAACTAAAGACTCTCTCAGATGACTAAAGGCATTCTCAGACGACTAAATGCACTCTCAGACGACTAAAGGCACTCCCAGACGACTTGCAACACTCTCTCAGACGACTTGCAACACTCTCAGACAAGTTGCGACACTCTCAGACAAGTTGAGACACTCTCAGACGACTTGAGACACTCTCGGACAATTTGAGACACTCTCAGACAATTTGCAACACTCTTAGACAACTAAAGACTCTCTCAGACGACTAAAGGCACTCTCAGACGACTAAAGACACTCTCAGACGACTAAAGACACTCTCAGACGACTAAAGACACTCTAAGACAACTAAAGACACTCTAAGACAACTAAAGTCTCTCTCAGACGACTAAAAGTACTCTCTCAGACGACTAAAGTCACTCTCAGACGACTTGCAACACTCTCTCAGACGACTAAAGTCTCTCTCAGACGACTAAAGTCTCTCTCAGATGACTTGCAACATTCTCAGACGACTAGCAAAGCTCTCAGACGAGCTGCAAAGCTCTCAGACGAGCTGCAAGACTCTCAGACAACTTGCAAGACACTCAGACAACTTGCAAGACTCTCAGACAACTTGCAAGACTCTCAGACAACTTGCAAGACTCTCAGACAACTCCACAAAGTTCAGAGAAACTCCACAACGTTCTCAGAGACTCCACAAAGTTCTCAGAGACTCCACAAAGTTCTCAGAGACTCCACAAAGTTCTCAGAGACTCCACAAAGTTCTCAGAGACTCCACAAAGTTCTCAGAGACTCCACAAAGTTCTCAGAGACTCCACAAAGTTCTCAGAGACTCCACAAAGTTCTCAGAGACTCCACAAAGTTCTAAGAGACTCCATAAAGTTCTAAGAGACCCCAAAACGTTCAGAGAGACTCTAAAAGACTCCAAAATGTTCTGATATACTCCAAGAGACTCCAAAATGTTCTGATAGACTCCAAGAGACTCCAAAACGTCCTGGGAGAAGCCGAGAGACTCCAAAACGTTCTGAGAGACTTCGAGAGATTCTAAGACGTTCTGAGAGACTCCGAAAGACTCCAAAACGATCTGAGAGACTCCGAGAGACTCCGAAAGACTCCAAAACGATCTGAGAGACTCCGAGAGACTCCAAAACGATCTGAGAGACTCCGAGAGACTCCAAAACGATCTGAGAGACTCCAAAACGTTCTGAGAGACTCCAAAACGTTCTGAGAGACTCCAAAACATTCTGAGAGACTCTAAAACGTTCTGAGAGACTCCAAAACGTTCTGAGAGCCTCCAAAACATTCTGAGAGACTCCAAAACGTTCTCAAAGACTCCAAAACGTTCTCAAAGACCCCACAACGTTCTGAGAGCCTCCAAAACATTCTGAAAGACTCCACAACGTTCTGAGAGACTCCAAAAAGTTCTGAGAGACTCCAAAAAGTTCTGAGAGACACCAAAAAGTTGTGAAAGAGTCCACAACGTTCTCAGACACTCCAAAACATTCTCACACATTCCAGAACATCCTGAGACACTCCAGAACATGAAAACATCCAGAGACAATCCAGAACATTCTGAGACACCTAAAAACATTCTGAAACACCTAAAAACATTCTGGGGTGCTCTAAAACATTCTGGGACACTTTACAGCATTTAGAACATGCTCTACTCTAGAACATGCTGAGACACTCCAAAACATCCTGGGACACTCCAAAACATCCTGGGACACTCCAAAACATCCTGGGACACTCCAAAACATCCTGAGGCACTCCAAAACATCCTGAGGCACTCCAAAACATTCCGAGACACTCTAAAACATTCCGAGACACTCCACAATAATTTGAGACAAGTAAAAACATTCCGAGACCGGCGTAAATTGCCCCAGATGGGGTAAAAATGGATTTTCTGGGGTAAAAAATATGTATATTTTATTGATATTTACTGTGTTTAATATGGGGGTAATCTCGTTTCGCCATGGGGATAATATGAGCTTAGACAAAAAAAATTTGTCGTAATGATTAAAAAAAAGAGTGCGCGTAAGGATCACACGCGATTGAAGTAAAACTTTTAATATTGTATGAGTAGGCAATTAAGATAAAAATAAAAAAAACATCATATTTGAATTTTAAAAATCATCTTTTAATAATCATATAGCATCAATAATAATAAGATCTCCTGAGCATCGGCACAGCTGTCCTACTGATATTAAGAGTTTGAATATGATGTGAAGCTTTCTTCCTAATTTTGTTACCTATCTTACCGGGAAATTCAAACCATAAACGTAGAAGTTCATCATTATCGCCACGTTCTATGTACACTAATTTTCCCACACAATCATTAGCTAAGCCATCACTTACATCGATATTAGTTGTTATTATGTAAAATTTATTCAAAAATAAAATTATTTCATACGGCAAAGCCCCGGTATCAATAACCGATTTTTTTGAAACTGCTGACGAATGTATGATTGTTGATCTGTCGCATGGCAACCTACATAAATATCCGTGGCAGTAGATATTATTTTGTCTTCAACGAGATTCAATATAAATTTATTATATTCCATGACACATTTATTCTCTAAGAAAAGTCTTATTCCATGAGGACATAACATAAAAAACGTGATTCAATTAATGCAAGTTCATATAGGGTTTAGCGGGTTTAGCGCTCGACTTACGCATGACATGACGCGATATGAGTGGATACTCGCGACATCAGCGCTTACGGCGTCGTAGTGTTCAACTACACGTTGGCATTTTCGTTGCATTTGTACGGATTTACACCCGTGTCGCGCCTAAAAATTTTTACACCCATATCGCGCCTAAAGAAGTTTTACTTCAAAAAGTTCCCCGACCACTGCTCTAGAACATTCTGAGATACTCCACAACGTCTTTAGGCACTTTCAGAAACACAAAATTCTAAAGCTCTCCACAACATCAGATTAAAAGTTTCACTTCAATACTAAAAATAACTTTAACACTCACCTGAATTATGCTGCTCAACTGCAAAATCAAATCCCGATGATGTGGACAATTCAAATACTCCGTAAACGTCATTTGTATAGGATTAACATTCGAATTTTTACCATCTTCCTTCCCGTCTTGTTTATTTTCATTCACCGCCAACAAAGTGCTTTCCGAAATATTATTACACATGTAAGCTAATTTCTTGGTGCAAGCGTATGCCAAACGTCTGCATAAAATCTCCGATTGCACAAATTCCGATAGATATTGCAAAGCCAGGGGCAAAAATAGTTTTAGAATTCCATCGTCCGATGGATGGGATCTCATTTTGTCTAAAAGTTCTAAAATCCAATTTAAAAATTCCTGGCGATCGAGTAAACCTTCTTCGTACAAATATTTTGCAAGTTGTACACAGTAGTTCCATTGTTTTAGGGACGTTTTGTGATCTTCAGGGGCTGTAAGAAATAAAATATATGGTATCGTGGCTTAAGGCAAATTGCTGGAACTTCCCGTACCGTAATAAAATATTCGAGGGAAAAAATCAGTAATCAATAAATATTGATGAATGGTTAATAATAATTGTTTTAAATATTTTCAAATAGATAATTATTCGTTAAACTAAATACTTCTTCTGTTGCAAAAATACTTCTGAATTACTATTATTATTATTATTATCGTTATTATTTTAATTATTATTTTTATATGATTGTTATTGTTAAAATACTTATTAATTAGTTAACTAAAAACTTCTAATTTAAAAACACTTACAAAATTGTGAAACAAAATATTTCTTTCAGTAAAATACCTACAAATTTGTAAAAAAAAACTAGTGAGGTGTATGGCATCGTGCCTTAAGGCAAATTGCTGGAACTTCCCGTACCGTAACGAAATGTTCGAGGAATACTGAATGTTTTCAAATAGATTATTATAAATATTGTAACATTGTCGAATATTTATAAGAATTATATAAACTGAATTGCAAAGTTAAAATTATTTATTTAAAGTATATTAGAACTTTAGTCAGAATTAAAAATAAAATCTAAATTAAATTAAATTAATCTAAAATAAAATACATGGAATCGTGTTTTGAGGCAAATTGCTGGAACTTCCCGTACCGTAATAAAATATTCGAGGGAAAAAATCAGTAATCAATAAATATTGATGAATGGTTAATAATAATTGTTTTAAATATTTTCAAATAGATAATTATTCGTTAAACTAAATACTTCTTCTGTTGCAAAAATACTTCTGAATTACTATTATTATTATTATTATCATTATTATTTTAATTATTATTTTTATATGATTGTTATTGTTAAAATACTTATTAATTAGTTAACTAAAAACTTCTAATTTAAAAACACTTAAAAAATTGTGAAACAAAATATTTCTTTCAGTAAAATACCTACAAATTTGTAAAAAAAAACTAGTGAGGTGTATGGCATCGTGCCTTAAGGCAAATTGCTGGAACTTCCCGTACCGTAACGAAATGTTCGAGGAATACTGAATGTTTTCAAATAGATTATTATAAATATTGTAACATTGTCGAATATTTATGAGAATTATATAAACTGAATTGCAAAGTTAAAATTATTTATTTAAAGTATATTAGAACTTTAGTCAGAATTAAAAATAAAATCTAAATTAAATTAAATTAATCTATAATAAAATACATGGAATCGTGTTTTGAGGCAAATTGCTGGAACTTCCCGTACCGTAATAAAATATTCGAGGGAAAAAATCAGTAATCAATAAATATTGATGAATGATTAATAATAATTGTTTTAAATATTTTCAAATAGATAATTATTCGTTAAACTAAATATTTCTTCTGTTGCAAAAATACTTCTGAATTACTATTATTATTATTATTATCATTATTATTTTAATTATTATTTTTATATGACTGTTATTGTTAAAATACTTATTAATTAGTTAACTAAAAACTTATAATTCAAAAACACTTAAAAAATAGTGCAACAAAATATTCCTGTCAGTAAAATACCTAAAAAATTGTAAAAGAAAATATTTATATTGTAAAAATACTTAATAATTATAATAATAATAATAACAATATAAGACACTTACATTTGTTAAAATATCTTAAAATATCCTAAAATATGTCAAATAAAATAATTATATTATAAAAGTATTGCAAAGTTTATTAAAATACTTATTAAATTTTTAAAAAATACTTGCAGCAAACAAACTAGTTATATTTAAGAAAAATTAAAATTAACTAAATATAAATAAGTTTATAGTAAATAAATCAAATAATAAATAAATAAGTAATAAAATAGCTAATTGTTAATTAAATTGTATTAAATCTGCAAAATATTGACTTGAGCCTTATTATAATATTATTATACCGACGGCTTGTAAAATAAATAAATAAATAAATAAATAAATAAATAAATAAATAAATAAATAAATAAATAAATAAATATGATTACTTTATATTTTATCGTTCATATATTATACAGTGACGACGTTATCGCACAAAACACTTAAGAATGTTTACATTAACAAGGGATGCCCTGAATGAATCCATCTGATGATGTTTCTTACGATTGCAATAACTCATATGAAATATATACATTTTTAAACTGAATTGTAAATTTAAAATTTATGTATTTTTATATACATATTTTCGACAAGTTTAAAAAAAATTTGAAATTTGTTTGAACCCTATAAGTGAACTTTAAAAATTAAAACTTTAAAATTTGGGTACGGAACCCAAAAAAATTGTAACAAAATTAGTACACATTATCAAAATCTTTATAAAATATCTGATAATTTGATGTGCATATGTCTAATAATCATTTTTGAATGCAGAAAGGCACTTTTTTGTACTTTTTACTCTGTATCTCCAAAACTGCTAGACCTGCCTTCCCAAAAATGTAATCAATTCTTCTTTTTACATACTACGGATATCATTTTATTGACGATTCTATCCTTTATTTTGTGCTCTTTTTATTAAATTTATATAATTGTTCATTATTATTACTGATGTTAATTATTTAGCAGTTGTAACAAATATAATAATTTAAAAAAAATTCTTTGCGTCAATACAAGTAAAGTGTTATTTGAATCATTCAAATCGGGCGCTCCGTTCTCTCAAAAACTGAATTACCGTTTTTGGCACGTTTTGCCCCGTATCTCCGAAACGGTTGGACCTGCCTTTGCCAAAAACTAAGCAGTACGTCTCATTATCAATAGGAATCGAATGTTTTTTGAATTATTCAAATTGGTTGATCCGTGCTCCCAAAATCGGCGACGAAAAATTACAATCCATTAGAATGAAAGGGCCTTATCTCATATTTTTTAGAATTATATAAACTGAAGTGCAAAGTTAAAATTATTAATAATTAATATTAATAAATAAGTTATATATAATTAAAGTATATAAGTGAGCTTTAGAACTTTAGCCAGAATTAAAATTAAAATCTTAATTTTCGACAAAAAAAATATTTTTTTGGGAATGAAAAAAAATTTAAATGGAAGTTAATAATGATTACTAATTAAGTTCCCGTAGGGTAAGTTATTGTAATCGTCCAAAAATCAAAATTAAAAATTTTTGCAAACGTTTCAAAGGTTTCTGAACATTGTGTATGTGTGGTTACAATTTTTCGTCGACGTTTTCGGGCGCACGAATCAACCGATTTGAATGGTTCAAAAAACATTCGATTCCTATTGATAGCGAGATGTGCTAATTAGTTTTTGGCAAAGGCAGATCCAGCCGTTACGGAGATACGGAGCAAATAGTGAAGAAAATAGAAATAGAGTTTTTGAGAAAACGGAGCATCCGATTTGAATGATCTAAAAAACATTCAATTAGTAACGATTGGGAGAAGAGGTGATTAGTTTTTGGCAAAGGCAGGTCTAGCCGTTTCGGAGATACCGAGCTAAATGTACAAAAAAATTGCAGTTTTATAGTGAACTAAGCGTCCGATTTGAATGATTTAAAAAACTTTCTGCTTGTATTGACAAAACAATTGCTTTTAAGGATGAAAAATTATTATATCTTTATTTTATTATCCATAAAATATTTTTGTAATTTTGGATTAAAAATTCAAAAAATCACCCAGGCTAAGCACAGTCTAAGCGCCACTCTGGTACAAATGTTTTCGTAAGTGCGTTTAGAATGTGACTATACAGGAGCGTTTTTTCAATTTTGTGTAAACTTATGAAAAATGTAAAAATGCCGCCAAGCAAAGCACAGTATAAGTGAAAATGTCGCACAGAATTATTTGCAAGTGCGTTTAGATTGTGACTATACAGAAGCAGTTTTTCAATTTTGTGTAAATTATTTGTAGAAATGTAATTTTTGTTTAAAAATTCAAAATAGTATCCAGACTAAGCACAGTCTAAGTGACAATCTGGAACAAATAGTGTCGCAAGTGCGTTTAGACTGTTTCTGTATGTAGCACTTTTCCAAATTTAGGCAAATTAATAGGAATGTAATTTTGAGGTAAAAATTCAAAAAAATCACACTATTCACAGTCTAAGTGACAACCTGGTACAAATATTTACGCAAATGCGTTTAGATTGTGACTATGCGAACGTTTTTTCAATTTTGTGAAAACTATTAAAAAATGTAAAAATGTCGCCGAGCAAAGCACAATCTAAGTGAAAATGCCGCACAAAATTATTTGCAAATGCATTTAGACTATAAGTTAGTAAATTAATAAAAATGTGTAATTTTGGACTAAAACATTCGAAAAATTACCCAGACTAAGCATAGTCTAAGTGATAATCTGGTACAAATATTATCACAAGCGCGTTTAGACTGTGAGTGTACTCTGGAAGCTCTTTTCCAATTTTAATTAAATTATAGAAATGTAATTTTGAGGTAAAAATGCAATACATTTTCAGTTATGTGGAAACTATTGAAGAATGTAAAAATACCGCCAAGCTAAACACCGTCTAAGCGAAAATGTGGAACAAAATTATTCGCAAATGCGTTTAGACTGTGACTATGAACGTTTTTTCAATTTTGTGAAAACTATTAAAAAATGTAAAAATGTCGCCGAGCAAAGCACAGACCAAGTGAAAATGCCGCACAAAATTATTTGCAAATGCATTTAGACTATAAGTTAGTAAATTAATAAAAATGTGTAATTTTGGACTAAAACATTCGAAAAATTACCCAGACTAAGCATAGTCTAAGTGATAATCTGTTACAAATATTATCACAAGCGCGTTTAGACTGTGAGTGTACTCTGGAAGCTCTTTTCCAATTTTAATTAAATTATAGAAATGTAATTTTGAGGTAAAAATGCAATACATTTTCAGTTATGAGGAAACTATTGAAGAATGTAAAAATACCGCCAAGCTAAACACCGTCTAAGCGAAAATGTGGAACAAAATTATTTGCAAGTGCGTTTAGACTGTGACTATATCGGAGCACTTTTCCAATTTTGTGTAAATAGACAACTATTTTTTTGAAATTGAATTAGTAATGATAAATTTACTTATGATTAACATCTGATTTGCTCAGATATAACAAGATAGAAAAAATAATGAAAGTTACAGTATTTGTAATGATATTTGAAAACATTCAGTATTCCTCGAATATTTCGTTACGGTACGGGAAGTTCTAGCAATTTGCCTTAAGGCACGATGCCATAACAACTAGTTTAATTCATATTTCTATTATCTTACTTGTGGTTGGTAAAGCAGGCGATGGCATGCTCGGTGGAGTCATATTGGGAACATGATTCGAAGAAACATGATTTGGAGTCGAACTGCCGGTCTTGTCCTTTTCCTTTTCTTTGTCGCCTTTGTCTTTGTCGAGCAAACCATGGTTGTAATATTCGAATAGTTTTGGTAACTGGTCTTTGAGGAATTTTATTAGGGTTCCTGTCCATTCTGCAAAGATAAAAGACAAATGATAAATATATATATATATATATATATATATATATATATATATACATACTAGCTGACCCTGTATAAATATAAATATAAATATAAGCATACTAGCATACTATCTGACCCGGCAAACGTTGTTTCGCCATAAAAAATATTTCTAGTATAAAATGTTTAGTACGAAAATAACTAACTGATCGCAAATGTGGTGCACAAGTAAAAGAAGTATGATTTTATAATTTTTAACTTCCCGAAGGAGAAGTTTATGTTTTCATCAAAAAATCCGATTCGCTAATTTTATGTTTTCTCGACGTTTCAAGCCATTCTGAATCGAATGAGACCAAATTTAGAAAAAGTATGTGTGTGTGTGGTGTGTGTGTGTGTGCGTGTGCACCAACAGATTTTTTGCCGTAAATCGCCGTTTTCTCAAAAACGGCTGGACCGATTTTAAAAATTTAAAAGCCATTCGATGTATCTCGATGAGGACTATTGTTTGTCAGTTTTGTGCGACGATCGGCCAAACCGTTTCTTCGTAAATAGCAGAGAAGTGAAAACTCTTTCGTCCACGTTTTAGCCCGCAGTTATGAATCGATTTTGAAAATTCAAAAACCGTTCGAAAGATATTGGTTGGGAATCGTGCTGATTAGTTTTTGGTAGAGATCGGCCGGGCCGTTTTCTTGTAATAAAGTTTTAAAAAAAAAAATTCGACGATTTTTATGATTATTTTTTTGACGATAGATACCATAGTCTTCTATATCATACTAAAATATTACGGCCCTACGACAACTGGTTCAGCTTTAAAAATTCGTCAAAGTTTGCAAAAATCAGTATGGTCTTTTTGGCATTTGTCAAAATTAGACTTTTGATCGACAATTTCTCAAAAACGCCTGAACCGATTTTAGAAATTTAAAAGCCATTTGATGTATTTCGGTGAGGACTATCGTTTGTCAGTTTTGTGCAACGATCTGCCAAGCCGTTTCTTTGTAATTTGAAAAAAAGTGTTGAACTTTTCGTCCACATGTAAGCTCATCCTACCGAACCGATTTTGAAAAATCAAAAACTGTTCGAAAGATATCGTTTGGAAATGATGCTGATTAATTTTAGGTGAAAATCTACCGAGCCGTTTTCTTGTAATTAACTGTTGAAAAAAAGTGTTAAATTTTCGTCCACATTTAAGCTCATCCTACCGAACCGATTTTGAAAAATCAAAAACTGTTCGAAAGATATCGTTTGGAAATGATGCTGATTAATTTTAGATGAAAATCTACCGAGCCGTTTTCTTGTAATTAACTGTTAAAAAAAAATTTAAGCCTTTTTTCATGGAACTTTTTTTGGCGATATACATCATGGTCTTATAGAACTTACTGTAATATTACGGCCTTACGACAAGTAGTTTAATTTTAAAAATTCGTCGAACTTTGCTAAAATTATTATCGTTTTTTTTAAAGTAGGATTGATGAAGTATATTATTTACACTTTTTTTTTGATTAAGTCGATTATTTACACATATCGGGAAGTTCATGTAATTTGCCTCAAGGCTAAATACCAAACCAACTAGTTAATTACAATTTTAAAATATACCGAGTTGTTGTATAGCTATATTGTGTTAGACAGTATTGAAGATTATTTAATTTACAACATATTTATCAAATATACTATTACATCACTGTAAATAGTTTAGAAGTTATGGATGATGCAACGAATAATTGTACCTTAGTCATATTAATCCTTTCCCTTCTAATTTTGCAGTAAACCAAGTAGCTTTAGAGTCTTATTGTTAGACAAAATTGTTAGTTATTAAGTTTTGCACAAATTCGTCATATTCACTATTTTAATCCGACAATTAGTTTAAAAGTTATAAACAATGTAACAAATAATTGCACCTCTTCAATATGCCTTAAGAGTTGTGAGCGTTAAGTTCATAGACGGGGCATTAATTTGATTTTATAATTTTTTTATAGATGGTTTACCCACTGCAAAGCACGTTACATATAAATATCTCTTAATTAATAGTCTTTGCAAGTGCCAACCTAATATGAAACTGATTCTATTTAAATTGAATTGGCACCATTTAAAGTTTTAAGATTTTGATATATTATTACCTCCTTTGATATATTATTATCCGATAATTTATTTTTAAATTATATTGTTATGTGGAATTCCCAGAGAATTTACTGCGATTGAAAGAAAATGAGAGAGTGCAAAATTTTACATCTTTGCCCTAGATTTTTATGGTACCTATAGTTTCCTATCAAAAACCGTTGTATCTTCAGATTTTAATATTCAATATCTCTATTTCTTCGCAAAAATTGCTCTTTATGCAAACCATTTATAAACTTTATACTGTTTGGGCGCATCGGGAAATATTTGTACAAAGGGAAAATGGGAGGGGCAGACAACCCTTGATAAAAATAAATTGTTTTTGTTGAAGTAAAATTAATGCTTTATCATAAGATCAGAAAAATATCAATTAAAATTCAGTATAAAAAACACTCACTGACTAAAAGTGTGGTAAAAAATTATTCTATTACTAAGTTATGAAATAGAGATTTGTGGAAGGAGGGTGAAAATTTAGAATTGTATGCATTTTTTTAATTCTATATTATGAAAATTAAAATTTAAAGAAAATTGGTTCCAAAATTTAAAAAAAAAGTTAGGCTGGACAACCCTTGGTAAAAATAAATAGGTGTTTGAAGTAAAACGAGTTGTATATATTTTGTCAATTCCGTACTAAAAAAATTATAATAAAAAAAATTGATCTCTTAATTGAAAAAATGTGTTGGAAAACCCTTAATAAAAATAAATTGTTTTTTCAAGTAACATTTAATCATCTCAAAAAAATCTTAACTAAAATTATGTCAAATAAAGGTCAAATTAAAACTAAAAGAAAATTGATTTCAAAATTTAAAAAAATAAAGGTGGACAACGCTTGATAGAAATAAATAGTTTTTTGAAGTAAAGAGAGTTGTATATATTTTGTAATTCTGCATTAAAAAAATTAAAATAAAGAAAATTGGTTAAAAAATTTGAAAATGATGTTAGGGGTGGACATTCCTTGATAAAAATAATTAACATTTTGAAGTCAAAAGAAATGTATGTATTTTGTCAATTACGCATTAAAAAAATTAAAATAAAAAAAGTTGACGCCAATATTAAAAAAGCATTAGGAATGGACAACCTTTAATAAAAATAAATTGTAATTTAATATAAAATTTAAGCATTTTCTTCAAGCGCAAAAATCTGAACTAAAATTATGCCAAAAACATTTAACGACTTAACGCGGGATAAAAAATGATTGAATCACTAAAATGACTATAAAAAAATAGGGGTTGGAGATAAAAAAGTAAAAATTTAGTGGTTACTATATATTTTTAGAAATAATTTTTTTAGGCAAGACACATAATACAGCTGTTCAAAGAATGAGACTGTATTGCCAGCAAAATAGTCAAAAAAAAACAAACAGTCAATGAATATATCTTAATTTTAATTACATGAAGTAATGGATTATTTATTATTTATAAAAATTAGGACAATAAATGGGAGAAAACGACTAACGAATGAAACAAAACACTTTCAATCGTTTAGACACATTATAAAACAAGAAGAAATTGATGATTCAATGATATTTCACTGTTCTCGTTCATCTCATTTCATAAATAATTATAAATTGTTATATTACAGCTATCAACTATGTGAGCGAATGTTATAGAATTCATTAATCAGCAATTACTTCATTTTTCTAATGAAGGTTCAAATCCTAATTGCTAATTACAATGACAAACCGATCATGTCATATTTGAAGTATGACTTTAATCACATTATTGTTTTTAAATATTATACATATTTTTAATGCTATTATAAATATATAAATTATAATTTATCATTATATAAATGTGTATAATGGTTGGCACTAATAATTGTCTGCATCACGACGAGTGTTACCAAATTACTAATGAAAATTACGCAAAGTTGTTATATGATGTATTTATTTTTAACTTAAATGCCATCTCGTATGATAGCAAAAAAGTTTTACTTCAATTGCTTGTAAACCTCTATTTTTTCTATTTATATATAAGGCTTGTTATATATAAGTAAGATATAAATGAGTGCAAACTCATATAAACCAAAATTATCTGGTATGTAGATTAAATTAATCTTGTTTTCCAAAGTTTTTAGTTTATTATTAATTATTATATTATTTTTTATACCTGTTGTAGGATCAGGTAAACGATCGCTTCTTAATCTTAGCCTCAGATACAGCAACAGTATACGCAGAGCTCAACTTAATAAACCAAGCAGCCCTCGACATAGCAACCCCATTCTCACACAACATCATAAATATCTCCTCCTTCTTATTAAAATTAGGAGCCTTCTTCGCTAAATTTATCAGTGGTTTAGTACCAGCAAGATCCTTGAACCAAGAGTCTATCGCTGCTTTAGTTCGAGCAGTAGCTGGCCAAAAATTGTCCTTCGGGTTGATCTGTTGTCTTTCCTACCAGATTCGGGTAAAGTCATAAGTTCCTCCTTTTTGGCCATGATTGCGTTAAAATATTGGCCGACTTTTGTGGCTGTGACATTGCAGTTTCTGGCACTTCAAATTCGTCAGTCAATTGTTGCATTTTGTTGCATTGTAGCAAATTAACATCCTTGAGCACTTGGGTTAAAATATAAATAAGATAAAATGGGTAAAACATTTTCTAAAACTTAAACTATATATTTGAATTCACTACATTATTATACTAGGTTAAAATTATTATATCTAAGTCGTTTGAATTAAAATTTTTAATAAATAAATTAACATGATAACCTATCCGGCCATGTTTGTGTGACGGACACGAAGCTGTCAAAGTTTTAAGATGGACGCTTTCACACGACATCGTTTTGCCGGAACGGCACGAAAGGAAACGAGAGTAAAAATTCAAAAAAAGAACGTTTTTTCAATTTATATTTATATTTATATTTATATTTATATTTATATTTATATTTATATTTATATTTATATTTATATTTATATTTATATTTATATTTATATGTTTTATTTTAGATTTATATTTAGATTTATATATTATATTTAGAGGGAGATTTATATTTATATTTTATTTCTATTTTATTTAGATTATATTTATCTTTAGATTTAGATTTATATTTATATTTATATTTAATATTTATATTTATATTTAGATTTAGATTTATATTTCTATTTATCTTTAGATTATATTTATATTTATATTTATTGTATATTTATATTTATATTTATATTTATATTTATATTTATATTTATATTTATATTTATATTTATATTTATATTTATATTTATATTTATATTTATATTTATACTTATATTTACATTTACATTTTACATTTCATATTTATATTTTACATTTTACATTCGACATTCTACATTTGACATTTTATATTTGTATTTTACATTTTACATTTATATTTATGTTTATATTTATATTTTTAAAAAACATTTATTTCATATTTTTTAAATTTAACTGTTCAAGAATATGTGTGCAAGAGGATTTTTAACTAGTGGTGTATGGCATCGTGCCTTAAGGCAAATTGCTGGAACTTCCCGTACCGTAATGAAATATTCGAGAAATTTTAAACGTTTTCAAATACATTATTACAAATATTGTAACTTATACATGTTTGTTATAAAAATAAATAAACAAAATTTATTCAATCGAATTTAAAATGTAGGACATTGCCTAATGTTTATAAGAATTATATAAACTGAAAAGCAAAGTTAAAATTGTTTATTTGAAGTATATAAGAGAGCTTTAGAACTTCAGCTAGATTTAAAATTAAAAATCCAATATTTTCTAATTGCGACTGTTTGAAATAAAAAGATTTTTTTTACTTCTTTTTAGGCTTTCGATTTTTTTTTTTTGAAATAGTAAAATTTAAAATTTGGGCATGAGGCTAATATATGCCAGAGAGAAGTCTATAAAAAAGCTTGTGTGAAAGTTTCAAGTAAATCGGTTTATTAGAACTAGAGAAATCGTGGAAACAAAATTAAAAAAAAATGTTTTTCGTTTGTTTCGTATTTTTAAAAATTAACTGTTCAAGAATATGTATTAGTAAGAGGATTTTTAAAAATTTGAACTATTTTCAGAAATACAGCTGTTTGAGCATGATAATCCCCTTATGTTTAATTTTTTAATCGCGTTTTTCTCAAAACCGTCTTTTTCAATAAGATGCCCACGATTTCTCGAGTTTTGCTAAACCAATTCACTTGAAATTTTCAAAGAATCTTCTTTATGGACTTCTCTCTGGTATATATACTAGCCTCATACCCAAATTTAAATATTGACTATTTTTTAAAAAATCGAGAAACTCAAAAAAGTGATGGAAAATTGATTTTTTTAGACTAATAAATTTTTTTTAAGATGTGCATGGTTACGAGTCAATTTTTTGGGACCCCCAATTCAACAACCGCTAAATTATAAAATTAATAACTTTTTTTTAATATTCAGGATTGGGGGTTAAAACGTGGTCGAAAAATGTTATACGTTTCTGCTCTGATCTATGTCCAAAACTAATCAGTACGATTCCCAAATAATATCTATCAAATAGTTTTTGAATATTTAAAATCGAGTCAGAATTTTTGGTTAAAACGTGGACGAAAATTTTTCACTTTTCCTTTAGTTACTAGGGAACGGTTTAGCTGATCGTCGCGCTATTTTTCATCAAGATACATCGAATGGTTTTTAAATTTTTGTAATCGGTCCAGCCGTTTCTGAGAAATTGTCGACGAAAGGTCAAAAATCGGTTCACTAACACACATATTTTGAATCCAATTGTTGGTCTCTTTCGATTCAGAATGGCTTGAAACGTCCAGGAGAAAACTTCTCCTTCGGGAAGTTAATAAAGAAATTTAACAAAATTCTAAATGCTGAAAAGAAAAAACAACAAATGTTTACGGAAATTGGATTATTATTTTTTGTAAAATAATTTTTAGAATTTTGAACATGCTGTATGATGACAAACATACAGTGTCAAGATGCAAATAAATATTTCAAGAATGTTTTGACGTCAAACAAAAAAATCTAAAGTTTATAAATAAATTGATATTTCGAGTGTAGAAGCAAGATTTTTTTTTAAAAAAAGAGTGCGCGTAAGGTTCTCACACGATTTAAGTAAAACTTATTTGCTACTGTACAAGATGGCATTTAAGTTAAAGATAAATACATCATATAACAATTTTGAATAATGTTTATTAGTTATATGGTAACACTCGTGTTGCACACATTTATTAGTGTCGACCATTATACACATTTATATAATAATAAATTATAAATTATATATTCATAATAGCATTAAAAATAAGTATAATATTAAAAAACGATAATGTACTTAAAGTCATACCTCAAATATAACATGATCGGTTTGTCATTGTAATTAGTATTTAGGACTTGACCCTTTTTTAGAGAAATGAAGTAATTACTGATTAATACATTCTATAATGTTCGTCCACATAGTGGTTTATGTTAAACAACGCCTAAATAAATATTGTTTTCGAACCTTCATTCATCATGTAATAATTGTGTTTGAAGAACTTCATGTAATTAAAATTAACATGCATTTATTGACTGCTTGTTTTTTTTTACTTTTTCGCTGGCGATATAATCTCGTTCTTCAAGCAGCTATTGTATGTGTCTTGCCTATAAAAATATTTTCCATTTCAATAACTTTAAAGATTTATAGAAACTACGAATAATATAGAAATAATTTCTAATCAATAAACTTACGTTTAGTACACGGCACAAATGTTTAATTTGTTTTATTATTTTCCAGGAACAGAGTAAAATATTTTTTAGATTCAGGCATTTTTATTAAATCAAGATTTGTACTACGATGTAACTTTAAAATGTTTATTTATCTATGCCGTACGCATACAACGACAGATCTCTATTCACATACACGACGTCTAATCACTATCGACTCGTATTTAAATGTTCTCATCGACAGCGAATGACGTATAGTTTTGCCGCAACGCACTTCCGTTGCATTTGTACGAATTTACACCATAGTCGCGCCTAAAAAAGTTTTACTTCAATAAAAAAGATTATTAATCTAGAATGATGTCGCTATTGTATACACTATGAATAAGTAAAAAATGAATTTTGGACAAAATGGTGACTGTTTGAAAAAAAGGATCAACTTATTTCCGAAAATAATTGAAATTTTAAAAAATCTTCTCGTACACATATTCTTAATTAGTTAAATTTAAAAAATATGAAAAAAAGAAAACATTATTGTTTTGAATTCCGATACTAGAATTACTCCTTAATAATCATATACGAATTGATTTTTTGTGTACCGAATTATTATATAAAATAATTTTTTTATCAAATTACTGTTTAATCGCGCCTAAAAAAGTTTTACTTCAAAAACCTCATACAATTTTCACCGTCAATTATCCTACAGTGTGCAACACACTTTAGCACCGATAAAACAGTCTCCATCTCATCCCACAAACCTAGCAAAAACTCAAACCTTACACAACTGCACATTGCCAACCTTCGTCACAAACACCAGCGCTCTTCTCTCATTGGCCGACGTTAGCAATTACCCCCACCGCTCTCGCACAGTGTGAAAGGCAAAGCCGTGTATCTTGATTTTTGAAATCAGAACGGTTTATTTGGGAACTGTGGCTCGTCGCGTAATAATAGTTAGACGAAATAATAATAGAAATAAATAAATAATTATAGTAAAAGTCAGTGAAAATTATTTTAAATGTATTTTATGTGTTAATAAACAAAAGTGTTTGACTAAAAGTTTACGCTAGTGGTTTCCTTCGATGGGTGAGGGTATAGTGCATGGTAGTAATTTGTCTCATGACTAGATCCACACTCATCCAAAGAGATTACGATTTAAAAACCGACTTTCAAACAAATGTGCAAAATTAAGTTTTAAACAAACAAAAGTTTATTACAAACAGTTTTTTATTACCAAGAGTCTTTTACTATTGTGGTTGTTCGGTAGACAGAAAGCGTTCGTATGTCGACGTTTCTGTTCATCGAATGAGCGCAGAATTCATCGCAGTAATGGCGGCCTATATTTATTTACATTGTTTGTTATCACGATTGGATGCGAATTTTTTCAAGTATTTGATTTGTTGTAATATTTATTGTATATAGAATATTGTATGTTCGGTTGTTTAGGTGAGTTTAGTTGTTTGTTTGTGAGCGCGGCAAAATTTAACGGTCTTTATACCTGCGCAGACCCGACGAGAAGGGTCGCTTTCACAATGGACGTTTTGTGTTTGGACAGGTTCGAAAATCTTGATTTATAATGGCTGGATAAGGAATTATACATTTCGAATACAATATTACAGTTCGAAATTTTTTGTACATGTTTTATTTTCGTGGTATATTTTGTAAATTAACTAAATTTTATAGCGTTTTGAATATATATAGTTACAAGTAAAAGTTTTTTTTTCATTTTGCCTCCAATTAAAAACCGACATGAAGTTAGAATTTTTGTTAGAAGGTAGCGCGGGAATTTTAAAAAGTCTTTTGTAGCGAAAGTGAGCATTTTCATGTTAATTTTATTTTAATCGGTTTTGTATTCATTTGTTGAATTTCTTTGTATGAGAACACATCTAAATATGTTCAATATATTTCAAAATGTATTTTTGTTATACGAAAAAGTAACAAAGAATCTTCTGATTCGAAAATCTTGTTTTATAGCCTCAAGTTAGGAACCGACGCGAAGTTAGCGCGGGAATTTAAAAAAAATGTTTTGACAAAAATGCGCATTTTTAGATTTAATTTTGGAAATAATAACTTCGTGTAAATTACTTCTAAAGATGTTAGATTTTGCTTTTATAATATATTTCTTGTAATATCTATAAGATCTTATTTATAAATCTATGTATTATTTTACATTTTGCTTTAAGTTAGTAACTGTCGTGAAGTTAACGCGGGAAGTTTAAATGACATTTTTTAACAAAAATGCGCATTTTCAAAATTTCTGAAATAATATTTTTTACGTATAAATAAACTCTAAAACTATGTTAAATATATTTCAATTTCAATATATTTCTTATTATACATCCAACAAATTTTTGTATATGTTTTATAGTAAATATCGCAAAAATATTTTTTTTACATTTTGCCTTTAGTTAGGATCCTACGTGAAGTTAGCGCGGGAATTTTGAAAAAATGTTTTTTTAACAAAAGCGCATTTTTAGATCAATTTTTCAAAATATTTTCTTTGTGTAAAATAATTCTACAATTAATTTTTATTACATTTTATTTATAATATTTATAATTTCATAATTTTTTTATCTCCAGTCCAGTAGCGGACATGACGCGAAAATTTTCAATACAAGTTTTAAGATGTCTTCTTGTTCGAATATCTTATTTTGTAATGGATGAATACATATTACAGTTCATAAATATTTATTTTTATTTCGTAGTATATTTCAATAATGAACTAAATTTTACAACGTTTAAATATAATATATATATAGTTACAAGTAAAAGTTTTTTTACGTTTTAAGTTAGTAAGCGTCATGAAGTTAGCGCGGGAATTTTAAAAAAGTATTTTTAACGAAAATGCGCGTTTTTAGATTGATTTTTCAAACTAATATTTTGTTCGTGTAAATTTGTTCTAAATATGTTAAATTTATTTCAAAATGCAGTTTTGTTGTTTTACCTCAAGTCTGGTAGCGAAAATTTTCAATACAAAAAATTACAAAATATCTTCTGGTCGAAAATCTTGTTTTATAATGGATGAATACATATTGCTGTTCAAAAATTTGTTTGTGTGTATTTTATTTTCAAATTCTATTTCGTAAATTAACTAAATTTTACAGCGTTCAAATATATATAGTTACAAGTAAATTACACTATTTTTTTACATTTTGCCTCCAGTTAGGTACCGACGTGGAATTTAGCGCGGGAATCTTAAAGAAGTTTCAACAAAAATGCGCATTTTCAGATTTAATTTTATTTAAACAATGTGTCCATCGGATTTTTATATTTATTTATTGAATGTACAAAATGTTGAATTATTTTTGTGTTATTTTACTTCATGTACAAATGCGACATAATACGGGAATTTTTAATACAAAAATAATTACAAAATATCTTAAAACTGCATAATTCTTTTTAAGATTTATTGATATGAAATTGTTTATTATGTGAATATTTTCTGTTTTTTACGTAAATTAGTTCTTAAACATCAAAGTATTTTTTTTATTTTAAAATATAAAAATATATTTTGTTTGTATTTGCCGCCGGTCGGCAACGGACGTGACGTTAGCGCGGGAAGACTTTTTTTTTGATAAAAATACAATTTTAGGATGAATGAAATGAATTTTATTTTGAATAATATTACAAACATCATAACTTACATTATTTTTAAATTTGTGGATTTTTTGTTAAAGTTTCTTTTAGCTTCATTATTTGTTCCGTAGGATGCATTTGCTGTTCTAAAAACTTCATATTATGGTGAAAAACTATATTTAAAAAAATGTGTATTTATACATTTTGAAATATATTTTTGTAACATTTTGTCAAAAATATCTAAAAATGTTCGTACGTATAATCTTATCTACAAGTGTAAATGCAAGAAGTATTTTATGAAAGTTTATGAATTTATAACAATGGACGTTTTTTGGATTTGATTTTTTTGGGGAATACAATCGTTTCTATAACTTCAAAACATCTGGATAAAATTTAGTTATTAAATATTCTCAATAGTATAAGAAAAATACTACAAAATATATAGTAATGAATTAAATATATAATGTAACGGACGTGACGTAGCGCGGGTAATTTCAAAGTTTGTTTTTGATAAAATTACATATTTCAAGAACAAAATTTCAACAGAATTATATTTATTAATTCAACAATCTCAATCTTCAATATAAAATAATTTTTGTCGTCAATAATTTCCAAATATCTTCAATACACAACAAAAAAATTACAAACCGTTTTTAGGTTCGACATTTTTTATTCGGTGCATAACATTCTCGGACATTTTTTTTTCTTGGATACATCTACATTTCTTTTTTCAAATAATCTTTGCATATTTTATTTCTTAAACGTAATTTACTTGATATAAAAATTTTCCGTTATATTTTCCGCGAGAATTTTCTAACAAATTTTTATTATTTATGGCAATTTTCCAGGACAAAGTTTCCACAAAATAAAATTATATTTATTACTAATTTATTACTTTTTATTATAATAATTTAATCCTATTATAGAAGGTAAACCAATGTTTTTTTCTTATTTAATTATAATATATTAATTTATAATAATGTGTAATATTAATTAATACAAACTTTATTTGCATTTTTTGAGTACTTTAGTTTTTGAATATCATTAATTCTCGCGCCAAAAAATCTTTACCAGCAACTTTA
This sequence comes from Ctenocephalides felis, assembly GCF_003426905.1. Lineage (NCBI taxonomy): Eukaryota > Metazoa > Arthropoda > Insecta > Siphonaptera > Pulicidae > Ctenocephalides > Ctenocephalides felis. The sequence continues at coordinate 36,303,947 of NW_020539726.1, read as the reverse complement.
AACTAATTCTAAATATTTATTTACAGTATTGGAGACCGATTTTATAAATATTTTGATAATTAATAAAAATAAGTAATACATTCATTATAGTTTTATTTAATTTCTGCAAATTTTATGTGATTTTTCATTGTCCGAATTTAAAAACAATCTTAATATTTTACAAATTTAATAAAAATTGTAATGATAAATTTAATAAACGTTTATTAAACATATTTTAGTAATAGTTTTGATATTTAATAAATAAATATTTTGAATTTTTCAGCAAAACCGATTAATAATAATTCCTAATATTCATGCATATTGTGTGTATAAAAACATTTTTAAAAATTAGTACTTAAATACGTGGTGTATTTGATTGATATATTATTAATTCATACAAAATTTAATTTTAATAAATATTTTACAATACATTTTTAAATATTTAAATATTTTTACTGTGAAAAAGGTGCAGGTGTAATTAAAACAAATACATTATTTTTCCTGTGTAATTCTAATATTATAACAGATTTGCTAATTATAATATAAAATAGTGTATTTTATATATCCATATTTTTATAAGCAAATCTTGTAGTTTCTACAGATAATTCTTTCAAAAATCCTTGAATATTTCAGTACACCCTGTTGTGATATTTCTAAGAAACATCTGCCTCTTGAAAGTCTGCGTTCGCAATGCTTTCTGGTATTTGAACAAACCGGCGTCATGCTAAGGCCACGTACACACGATGCATATTTTTTATAGTTGAAGGTTTGACAAAACAATTGTTTTTGGAAAAAAATCGTTTTATTTCAATTTTTTTATTTTTGTATATCGAAAATAATTCAGGATTATATTTTAATTCTGGCTAAAGTTCTAAAGCTCACTTACATACTTTTATTAAATAATTTTAACATTGTAATTCAGTTTATATAATTCCTATAAATTAAAATTAAAAAATGTTACAGTATTTATAATGATATATTTGAGAACATTTAATATTCTTCAAATATTTCATTACAATATGGGAAGTTCCAGCAATTTGCCTTAAGGTACGATGCCATACACAACTAGTTAGAAATTTGTACTGAATACCTATAAACTTTCTTTTTAAAGTCGTTCTGAATCGTTTGACACCAAAAGTTGTAAAAATTGAGGTAACTAAAATATGATTATTCGTAAATTCGATTTTAAAATTTTGTTTGAATTAGAGTCAATGGTCTTAAAGAACATTCTAAATTATTATAGGCCTGTGATAAATGGTTTAATTGTAAAGAATCGTAAACAATCTAGATTTTTTAAAGTTGTTAAATCGAAATTTTTATTGATGAAGGTAATTATTTGCTAATATTTGGAAGTTTAAGCAACTTGCCTCAAGGCAAAATGCCTTTTACACCTAGTTATCGTAGGGTAAGTTACAGTAATTGCAAAAAAATCGAATATAAAAGTTTTTCGACAAGTTCCGTAACAATGTTTATTATATTAATAAACATTGTTAAATAAAATAATAGTTAATATATTAATAATTAAGTAACGCGAAAAGTTTTGGGCACTCTCTCTAATTTAGTTTAGGAGAAATTATATAAAATTTACTACAAATCCTTATAAATAGTTTTATGAGCTCTAACACAAAATTTTGAATAAAACACGTTTGAAATCGAAATTATATATTGAATATAATTTGTAATATTATATGAAGTTAGACTAATAAAAAAAGTTAAAAATTACCAAAATATTTTAAAATTAAAAAAAATTTTTTTTTCAAAAATATCAAAATTTTCAAAAACCTAATTTTCTCAAACTTTAAAAAACACTTTTAAAAATTTTAGTTTTCAGTACCAGCAATTTGTCTTAAGGCTACACCTAGTTTGGGGTCTATTTTTCTCAATTTTCATATTATAAAGTATTAATCGTATGACTTCGTATTTTCGAAATTCTTTTCTATTTTTCATAAAAATTTTTCCCGTGTGGATGAAGCCTTAGACTAAGGATTCGTCGGTCGTAAAATGGCGGGAAAAAAGAAATGATTGTATAAGGAATTTTTGGTTTGGTTTGGTCTTCGGACAGACTGAGCATTTGTTACCACCGACCGAGGGTTAGAGAGGCTTTTGTTTGGCTTAGGTAGAAGTTCTAAAGAATTTTGCCACGACGACGACGACGACGTAATCGTATTTACAAAAACAGGGGTCCCGAAATCTAAAAATAAAATATGTACATTGAAAATTTAAGTGAACTAAAATTTACCCAATTATTATTTTTTAAAAATGTTGAACATGTCTAGTTTTTATTAAATAAAAAACTACAAGTTTGTACCAATTTCTAAATTGATATTTTGATAAATTTTGTTTTCTTCAAATGACTCTGTTAAATAAAATAAAAGCTAAACAGATTTACAAATTTACAATTTAAAACTATTAATTTGTTAATTTTTTTGTTATACTTTTAATTCCAATCAGTCATACTAGGACATACAGTAATTACTTTCACGTTATTATATACAACTAGGAATTTTTACCAAGATAGGACACAAGAAGTTTTTCAGGACCCTTGTTCAAAAAAAACTTAGGAATTTTTTATCTATTTATATTTAAAGAAACTTTACCAAATATTAAGAAATTCATAAAAATGACTAGTTTTCGTTTGATTTATTAGGAGTCACAAACTTTGTAACTAAAATAATTTTTAATGGAAGCAAAATTTGCTAAAATATTAATTTAGGAATTAATAAAATATTTAGGTTTTATTTTATTTAGTAGGGGTCTCAAAATTTATCTAAAATAAATATGTATAATATTTATGTATCTAAAAATAAATATATGTAATATTTAAAGAAACTAAAATTTATCAAATATTAATTTATAAAATTGGTAAAAATGTCTAGGTTTTATTTTATTTAACAGGGGTCTCCTATTAAATTTGTATCTAAAATAATATTTAAATGAAGCAAAATTCACCAAAATATTAATTTAGGAATTGGTAAAAATGTCCAGTTTTAATTTGATTTAATAGAATTCACAAAATTTGTATTCAAAAATAAAATATATTTAGAATTTGAACAAACCAAAATTGACCATAATATTATTTTATAAAATTGTTAAAAATGTCTAAGTTTTATTTTCTTGACCAAGGGTCCTGAAATTTGTATCTAAAAATGAAAATATACAATTTTTAAAGAAACCAAAAAATGACCAAAATAATAATTTAGAAATTGATAAAAATGTACTATTTAATAAACCAAAAAATCAACAAAATATGAATATATGAAATTGGTAAAAATGTCTAAGGGTCTAAAAATTTGTATCTCAAAATAAAAATATATTCAAACCAAACCAAAATTTACCAAAATCTTAATTTAGAAATTAGTAAAAATGTCTAGTTTATATTTTATTTAATTAGCGGCCCGAAATTTTTAACTAAAAATAAAAATATACAATATTTAAAGAAACCAAATTTACCAAAATATTTTAGAATTTGGTGAAAATATGTATTTTTTTATTTAATAAGATTTGCGAAATTTGTATTCAAAAATAAAAATATATAATATTTAAAGAAACCAAAAAATTACCAAAATATTAATTCAGGATTTAGCAAAAATAAAAATATATAATATTTAAAGAAATCAAAATTTATCAAAATATTATTTATAAAATTGGCGAAAATGTCTAGTTTTTATTTTATTTAACAGGGGTCCATCCTAGGTTTGTCTTTATAACTAGAATCCCAGAATCTAAAAATAAAATACATTCAAAATTTACCAAAATGGTAATTTAGAAATTTGTAAAACAAAAATTTACCAAAATATTGTTTTTGATTTTGGAGTATTTTATCAATTTTCTATGGCGTAATCATTCAAACAAGGGTTGTAATCTATGTATTTACAAATAAAAATATGTGAAATTTAAATAAATCAAAATTTACCACAATTTTAGAGTATTATACTGAATTGCTAAAATGTAATGTTCAATTAGGGGCTCCAAAATAAAAAATTAAATAGGATATTGGATTAATTTGCCAAAATATTAATTTTGGTGTAAAGTATCATAAATTAATAAAAATGTCTAATTTTATTTATTATTTTTATTAATTTTGTTTGAAATCGAATTGTTTGCTCTTTTCTTACGTCTCACATCAGACAGACAATACAAGAAGTATGTAGTGTTTTTATAAATTTACATATTTATATATGATTTGTATGCAAAAGTAAACTATACAAAATCGTCGGATTCTATTTATAACAAATAATTTACAATTATCATTATTTTATTTTATATTATAATTAATTATATTTAATAATTTTTTGTTAATTTATTGTTAATAATTAGGACATTAAAATAATAAAATTACAAATTTCTGATTAAAACATGTATTTCAATTTACAGAATTTTGTATCTAAAATATTTATAACGAAGTAGAAATACTTATATTTATATTTATATTTATATTTGCATTTATATTTATATTTATATTTAAAAGTTTATTAAATTGAAAATATAAATTGAAAAATAAATGTAAAACATATTTTATTTTATATATAAAGACATTTGACAAATAACATAGAATTTTGAAAGGAAAACCCAGTGGTTCACCTTTTATTAGTGTACTAAATTATATCTTAACTAAATATTGGTATAAATATTTTATTTTATATAAGTTAAGAAATTTGTAGAAATTTAAATTATTTAGTATAACAATGTACATTTTTACACTTTGTAATAAGAATAAAATTTAATTATTTTTTATTCACTTTAATTTTTTTTTTTTGGCTTTTGTGAAACTTATAAAATTAATTGATTTTCATTTTTGCATTTAAATTAGCAAAATATGTTTCTGAGTGAAAATTTATCATGGGAGCTTTAATAAAAAAATTTTTTTAACATTACACAAATGGTAATAATAAATTCATTCAGTCAAAAAAAATCAGCATAACAGTTTATATGACTTATAGAAAAGTTGTTTAATATATGTAATAACAATATAGAGATTTGTGATAGGAGGGTGAAAATTTAGGGTTGTGATAATAAAATTTATTCAAAAAATTGAGTTACAGATGAACAACCCTGAATTCAAAAATGTATTGCCTAAGTGTTTTATTATAATTTCTTTTATTTCAATTACCAATTTCTAATTAGAATTGGAACAGCTGAATTTGTTTCCAAACAAAATTTGTTATCAGTAGCATTATGACGTCACAATAAACGAGCTCGCTCGTGTTATAACATACATATTATATTATATTATACGATAATATTAGTGTTAGCACAATCAGCGCATTTCTACTTCGAACAAATCACCGTATCAGCACAAAATATAAACAACATTGCTGGAAAGAAAGAAAATATGGATCGGGAATCTTTCAAATTTAAAAAATTATAACTCGAAACAAAATTCATAAAAAGACACTGAGATAATTTTTTTGAATACGACTAACTATGACTGAAAGGGTCAAAATCATAATAATAATAATAATAATTAGTTGTTATAAAATACCAAAAAAATATATCTGTATTAAGAAATTATTGTTTGTGTTTCTACATATTTTTTGAAAAAATTATTAGGTACTAAATAATTAAAATGTACAATATAGTCGTGTTTCCATGCCAAATTGACCCCACCCTAAAATTTAATTGATGCAATTTCTTAGATAATTTCTTAGCTTTTTTCCTTAGTTCCTCTCATTTGGCAAAAAAAGGGCAAAAGTGACCCTTTTTTCCCAAGATATCAGGCTTTTATACAAGTCAATTTGCAACCCAATGATTGTCCTATCTATTATTATTGCAAGTGATATCCAATGTTCCTGCTACTTGACATCAGGTTGTCCGAGGCGTCAATGTTCTTTTTTAATAATTTATTGTTGAAGACATTCGTTTTATTTAGCAAACATTGTTTAAATTTTTACTTTTTTTTGAAATTAATTATTAGGTACTAAATAATTAGAATAAAAAATATGGTCGTGTTTCCATACACAAATTGACCCCACCCTAACATTTAAATAATTTTAATGCAAATTTTTAAGACTTTTCGAAAAACATACTAATATATTGGAAATAAATACCAATGAGTAAAACATTCTTCTGTAATGATGTATGTAAATATACTACTCCTAAACTATTATTCGGATTTTGATAAATCTTTCTGAAGTTTGTTAAGGAAAATTTTTAGAATGTATGTGATTATAAAAATATAGTGATGTTGTAGAAATAAATGAGAAAAATTGCAAAAAGCCACATATCATTGTTTGACATTGAAAATATTTTGAGAAATGAGAAGTGTCATCTGCCAGAAATTTCAATCAACTTATGAGCCTAGACAATATTAGAATATAATATACAAGAAAAATGTGATGTTTACATTATTATTGCCGAAAAGCAGCAATGAGATGTGCCAGAAATTAAAATGATATAAGATACAGTCAACAGTATAAGTTTGGCAGATGAAGTTTTTTTTTTTTTTTATTTATTTTACATGGCTGTGGATCTTGCGATCATTACGCCAGTTACAATTTTACATTATTGTGTATTTATACATTAATTCTACTATTATCTAAAAAACTATATAAAATTTTGTATAAATCTACATTATTACTAGATATTAGGATTTGTGTGTTTACTGGAAATATAATATTCTTTTCCTGCAGTCTCTGATACATAATTCTTCTTGGCAGATGAAGTTAGCAAGAAATAAATATTTTTGTAGCACCTTTCAAGTTGTTTTTCTAGATCGAAATTTACTATTTACTCTTATATTAATATTGTTTGATTTTATTAACTTCCCGAAGTCGAAGTTTATGTTTTTGCCAGAAAATCCGACTTGCTCATTTTATATTTTTTCAACGTCTTGGGGAAAAAATGTGTATGAGTGCCAAAATTGTGAAACTTGAACAAAATTTCAAAATTTTGATTGACACACATACTTTTATATAAATTTACTCTTCTTAAACGATTATTCGGATTTTGATAAATCTTTCTGAAGTTTGTTAAGGGAAATTTTTAGAATGTGATTATAAAAATATAGTAATATTATAGAAATAAATGGAAAAATAGCATAAACCACATATCATTGTCTAACAATAAAAATATTTTGACAAATGAGATTTGTCATATGCCAGAAATTTCGATGCACTTATGAGCCTAGACAATATTAGAATATAATATACAAATGAAGTATAATATCTACATTATTATGTGACAGAAATTAAAATAATATAAGATACAGTCAACAGTATAAGTTTGGCAGATAAAATTAGCAAGAAATAAATATTTTTGTAGCACCTTTCAAGTTGTTTTTCTCTATCGAAATTTACTATTTACTCTTATATTAATATTGTTTGGTGAAACTTTAACAAAATTTAAAATTTTAAAATTAAAAAAATCAGAATTGCTTGAAACGTCCAGGTGAAAACATAAAATTAGCAAATCAAATTTTGTGATAAAAACATAAACCACACCTTCGGGAAGTTAACAAGCAACTTAGAATTTCTGACAAAAACATAACTTCTTCAGGAACTTAAATTTCCATTATCTATCCAAAATGTGCAATACTCTATCCATTACCATATCCGTTTGGCGCTTTAAAAACTTGTTTATTTCATTTTTTTATTTTTCCAACCGACAAGAACTTGAATTTACTGGTTCAAGAGCAACGTTCACGTTGTCTCCGAAATTAACTCGTATTATTATTATTAGCCATGTGATCGTGTAATTCAAGCAACAAGGTCAATAAACAAGGTCCGGTGAGCCCTTTTATATTATTTATATTATATGATGTGATGTGATATGCGAATGCTACTTGCTAGGCCAGGTAATATGTCTAGCGCAATAAAATTTCCATTACAATTTTGTGGTGAGAAAAAAACGGTGGAATAGACCGAGAGCTGGGGTAACTTGATAATACACCAAGAGAAGAATGAGAAAGTGACGGTCTGATGAATTTTTCATATTGTGATTTTTCAGAAAAAAAAATTATGGTAAATTTAATATACCTGGCACTGAAACAATTATAAATTTGGATACAATACAAAAAGTACATCAGACTATGTCAAACTTTCACGAAAATGTATGTCTTTTATTACACAAATAAACAATAAGCTATTGGCAACGGTCATTAAGGGCTCAAAATAATGTATTTGTTCTTATTAGATTTGTTAAAAATGCAACTTAGCAATATCATTAACTAGTGGTGTATGGCATTGTGCCTTGAGGCAAATTGCTGGAACTTCCCGTACCGTGATGACATATTCGAGAAATTTTAAACTTTATTACAAATACTGTAACTTTCATTATTTTTGTTATCTTGTTATATCTGAGCAAATGAAATGTAAATCATAAATCAATTTATATCCAGAACATTAACAATCGTCATTTCATTTCGAATTCAATTTCAAAAAAAAAAATAGTTGCCCAATTTATACAAAATTGAAAAAGTGCTCCCACTTAGTTACGGTCTAAACGCATTTGCAAATAATTCTGTGCGACATTTTCACTTGTACTGTGCTTAGCTTGGCGGCATTTTCACATTTTCATTTAATAGTTTTCACAAAATTGGAAAAGTGCTCCAGTGTACATAAACAGTCTAAACGCACTTGGGTGAACATTTGTACCAGAGTGGCGCTTAGACTGTGCTTAGCCTGGGTGATTTTTTTAATTTTTTCCAAAATTACAAAAATATTTTATGGAAAAAAAGGTGTAATAATTTTTTATCCAAGTTCTTTAAGTCATTCAAATCGGACGCTTAGTTCACTCAAAAACTGCCATTATTTGCACATTTAGCTCTGTATCTTCGAAATGGTAAGACCTGTCTTTGCCAAAAACTAATCATCTCTTCTCTCAATCATTACAAATTGAATGTTTTTTAAATCATTCAAATCCGATACTCGTTTCTCTCAAAAACTCGATTTGTATTTTCTTCACTCTTTGCTCCGTATATCCGAAGCTGCTGGACCTGCCTTTGCAAAAAACTAATCTGCACATTTCCCTATCAATAGGAATCGAATGTTTTTTGAACCATTCAAATCGGTTGACGAAAAAATGCAGACATACAAAACACCCACACATCCATTTTTTCTGAGGTATGCCAAAATGTTCAGAAACCTTTAAAACGTCGAGAAATGCAAAAATTTCATTTTCGATTTTCGGCCCATACGGAAAGTTAATAATTGATTAAAATTTTAATATAAATCTGTCCATTAAAATTTCTAGAGAAAACTCAAACAACCCTTTCAAAAATATTGACACATGGATACAATATATGCATTTAGTTATAATAGGAATAGAAGGCCAATTTGTAAAATAACTTTCAATTGTTTCTGCGACAAGATGGAAAAAGTTTCGCCAGCTCCTTGTCTATAATGACAATCAACGCAATCGTCTAACTTTCAAAAACTTTGTTAAAAAAAACTATGTTGTCTTGACATGGTCTTACTTAACACGTACAGTGCCAAGTTGAGATTCAAATTGCTCACCAAAACAATTTCTTTCTCTGATGTGTCGAAGTCTCCGATTCTTAAAAAGCATTGTTTTTCCAGCAAGTCTATAAAATCATACTTCAAATGCAGCATTGTATCAATTTCTTTGGCAAATCAGGACTCAATTTGATAAATAGAAGTCTACTATTTATTACATTAACAAACTCTTAGTAGAGTCACTCTACTATTAGTAAAGTTTTGTGAAGGAGTCTTTGACAATCATTTGCTCTGGTCTTTTTTGCACGGTTTACTGGCATACCTTACAAAAAATGGATGTGTGTATGTGTGTGTGTGCGGATACAAATTGTCGACAATTTCGGGAACACGAATCAACCGGTATGAATAATTCAAAAAATATTCGATTCGTATTTATAAGGAGACGTGCTGATTAGTTTTTAGCGAAGGTAGGTCCAGTCGTTACGGAGATACGGAGCAAAAAGTGCCAAAAATGGTATTTCAGTTTTTGAGAGAACAAAGTATTGGATTTGAATAATTCAAAAAATATTTTATTTGTATTAACAAGATGAAGAACTGATTAAATCAATGAAATAAAGTTAAAAATGATCATTAAACACATGCAACACTGTTAAAGGCGGTCAAAAATATTCATTAGACATATGCACATCAAATTATCAGATATTTTATAGAGATTTTTATAATGTGTACAGATTTTGTGTAATTTTTTGTTTTGGGTCTCGTACCAATATTTTGAATTTTCGACAGTATGGAAAAACCGATTTGTATGATTGAAAAATCATTCGGCTCGTTCTTGATCGCGAGGCGTTTTTGCAAAAGGTACGACTTGGCGTTTTGCAGGTATGGAGTGCAAAGGGTGTAAAAATGGTCATGCAGTTTTTGAGAGAACGAATAATCCGATTTGAACAATTCAAAAAATCTATTGCTTGTGTAACGGTGTTCAAAAAATGCTTTTACAAAAAATATCGTAATTTCGAAAATTTATAAAAAAAAAATTCAAAATTTTCAAAAATTTCAAAGTTTCAAAAAATTCAAATTTTCGAAATTTTTCATCATTTTCAAAAATAAAATTTTCTAGAAAAATTTAAAAATAAACCAAATTTAATAAAAAAACGATTTATTACAAAATTTTGAGAATATTTCAAAGTTCTCAAAAATTTTTAAATAAACGTTTAATAAACGTTTTTACAATTCCAAAAAAATTCAAACTTCTAAAAAAATTCAAAATTTTGAAAAGATTTCTAAATTATGAAAAAAAAACAAATTAAAATAAAAATAAAAAAATTTCTTATAAACATACACAAAGTTTGTAGAATACGTTCGTCGCTCAATTTAATGAGCACTTATAAATTTACGGTATGTATTTATAATATAATAAATATACTATTTAAAATTATTCAAAACAATTATTAATTATTTTCATTTTTCGAATATTTCATTACGGTACGGGAAGTTCCAGCAATTTGCCTTAAGGCACGGTGCCATGCCACTAGTTTAATATACAAATAGAGTTATTTGTACAAGAGCAGGTAGATGGGTGGACAGGTATATATTATAGACAGGTACGTTAGAGAAAGTTTTTGCAAAATGCTCTAATGCATAATGTCATTTACACCCAGTTGTTTATTGAACATTACTGTACATGATTTGGTGATGCCGCTTACACCTTTGAAGTTTATTCGGTCGTTCCTTGACTGACTTGCAGAGATAAAGAATACGAAATAAATCCGCAATGACCGAACTGGTAAAAGTGAATCAAACCCTCACCATTATCATTAAATAGACAAAACAAAGTACATATGTATTTAATAACACCTAATTACCATATACGTAGAAACTATTTCTTGTCTCGGTCGACGGGGCTCCACCGCCGCTCCACTTCACGGCTCGAGAGAGCCCCTCTATCAACCAGAGGACCAGAGACCGGAGCGCTTGTCTTTTATATATATTATATATTTACAATTTACACACTGCTTCCCCGTAATAGTCATCGTCATGGGACAATAACCAGGATCGAGTACCCACACTTATAGGACGATATGCTAAAATATTACCTGGGTACAACTGTTGACCAAATAACCACAGGCGGGAATAATTCGATGTGGACCAATGGTCAAGGGGATTTGGATAGATAATTATGTTCCTGAAGGAAGAATTTGTTTTTGGAAGAGGATATGAGATGGTAATTTTGTGTTAAAGTCATTCTGATTCGTTTGAGACCAAATTTGAGGCGGAAATAATTGGATCAGGACCAATGGGTAATGGGAAAATGTATGTGTAATTATGTTTTTGAAGAAAGAATTTGGGTTTTGGTGGAAAATTGTGAGTTGCTAATTAACTTACCTTAGGGTAAGTTATAGTAATCGCAAAAAAATCGAAAATGAAATTTTTTTTGCCTATCTTTACGTTTCAGAGGTTTCTGAACATTTTATTGGCATACCTTAGAAAAAATGGATGTATGTATATGTGTATGTATGCGTGTGTGCGGATATAAATTGTCGTCGATTTCTATTGATGGGGAGACGAGCCTTGATATTTCATCTCTAAAACAACCTCGGAGCACGATTGTTTTGCAAAAAAGTTCAGAATTATTATCAAAATCTAAAAAATCACCAATAGATAATATCCTAATCTAGCAAATTGTTTCATGGAACAATTTCTATATTTTTTATAGTAAATCATCAAAATAAGTTAGTTAATTTAATGTTTTTTTGTAATATTATTATATTATTTTATTATTTACTATTATTATATATTATTATTATTATTAGCTACTATTCTTATTATCTTTATTTATTCTTATTTAGTTTATTCTTTTTAGTTTATATACATAAGCAAAGCAGCTCATAGAATGTAATTACGGTTCTGATTGCTGTATAATAATAAATGAATAAAAAAAAAACAAATCTAAAAAGAATTCAAATTTTTTCAAAAGTCAAATTTTTCCAAAAATTTTACAACTCTCAAAAATCTGATTTTTTTCAAACTTTTCAATAAATTTCAAAGGTTTTTAAAAAAAAAAAAAATCGGTTCGGAAAGTTCCAGCAATTTGCCTTAAGGCACGATACCATGCACCACTAGGTCTATGTTTATGTTATTCTGAATCGTTTGAAACCAAATTTAGACTAAAAGTGCGTGTGTGTGTGAGTTGATGTTTGACCCTTTCGTAGATGTTTTCTCAAAAACGGCTGGACCGATTTGGAAGATTCAAAAGCCATTCGATGTATCTATATAAGGACTAAAGTTTGTAGTTTCTTTAGATAAGTGCAAAAAATTTTGCCAACGTTTCTACCACTTGAGGCGAATTGCTGGAACTTCCCATACTGTAATCAAACATCCGAGAAATGAAAAATATTCAATAATTAATGACAAATGTTTTAAATAATTTCCAACAGATTATTTATTATAAATACATACTGTAAATTTATAGGTGCTTATTAAATTGGGTGACGAGCGTATTCTACAAACAACTATAAACAAAAGTTTTCAAAAAATTTGTTCATTTTTTTAATCTTATTTTTTTTGAAAATTTTGAAATGTTTAAAAAAAATAGATTTTTTTGTAATTTTGATTTTTTTTAAATTTCGTAAATTTTTTAGATATTCAAAATTTTTTGAGTTTTTTTTTTAAAGAAAATATTTTTAACTTCCTGTAGGGTAAGTTATTAATATATAATTGTCCAAAAATCAAACATGAAAATGTTTACATATCTTCACGTTTCAGCGGTTTCTGAACAGTATGGCATATCTCCGAAAAAATGGGTGATTGTGTGTGTTTTGTATGTCCTCAATTTTTGGTCCACGTTTTTGGGCGCGTAATTTAAATTGAAAAACTTTTTTTTGAGAAAATTTGATTTTTCTTTAATTTTTGAAAAATTTGAAAAATTTGAATATTGAAAAAATTGAAAAAAAACAATGCCTTTTTGAAAATACTGAAATTTTTTTGAAAACTTGATATTTTCTAAATTTTGAAAATGTTGAAGTTTTTAGAAAGTTTTTGATACTCATAGATGTGAAACATATTTATTTTTCGACAGCCAAACGGCAATTTTTTAACTATTTTTCTTTGGATCTCCAAAACCGCTAGATCTGCCTTACTAAAAATTTAATCGCTTTCTAATTTTTTCAATACAAATAAAATGAGCTCTGAATTTGGCAAGTCTTACGCTTCATTATCTCAAAAATTAAATTAACATTTTTACACTCTTTACTCCGTATGTCCGTAACAGCTAGACCTGCCTTTGCCAAAAACTAATCAACACATCAATGTTTTTTGAATCATTCAAATCGGTTAATCCGAAATTGTGGGCAAAAAAATGTATCAACACACACACACGTACACCAATATGTTCAGAAACCTCTGAAACGTAAAGCAAAAAAATGCTCTAAGTTCCATATATATCATAAACTAAATAGTGGTTTTATTCACATATCTTATAGTGATGGAATATTTATAATTTACAGTCCGCTTATATCGAATTAATCATAGTGATCTTCTATTTTTAAATATATTTTTTTTATTATATAGTGACCATCTATTTTTCTCTTAATTTTTTGAAAATATAAAAAATATTCCCTATTTTGAAAACACTGATATTCTTTTAAAACATTTTTCTAAATTTGGAAAGTTTTTGAACACACACATTCATTTTTTCTAAGATATGCAAAAATGTTCAGAAACCTCTGAAACGTAAAGATATGCAAAAAAATTCATTTTCGATTTTTTGACGATTACAATAAATTACCCTACGGAAAAATATTTATCATAGTCTGCCTAATCAAGTAAACATTTAAAAAAAAATACCATAATAAGAGCAAACAAAAATCTTAATGCAAATTGCTGGAATTTCCTGTAACGCAATTTAACATTTTTAAAAAACTCAGAAAAGAATAATTAGATTATTTTGAGTATTTCTATTTATTTCTTGAAAGTTCTTGAAAAATTTTTGATCGCAAAGTGGCATTTTTTTTAACCTTTTACTCTGGATTTACGAAACCTCTGGACCTGTCTTAGCCAGAAACTAATTAGCACATCTTCCTATCAATACGAATTCATTTTTTCTGATTGTGAGGTATGCTAGAATGTTCAGAAACCTCTGAAACGTAAAGCAAAAAAAATGCTCAAAGGCAAATTGCTGGAGCTTCCCGTAACGGAGTTTAAATTTTTTTAAAGCTTAGAAAGCTTTATAAAGAAAAATTAGATTTTTTGAGAATTTTCATTTTTTGGTTAATTTTTGAAAATTTTGGAAACGTTTGAAAAAATAAAAAATATCCCCTATTTTGAAAATATTGATATTTTTTTAAAACATTTTTTTAAATTTGGAAATTTTGGATTTTATTATTTTTTATTTGATTTTTATTAAGTTTTTGAACAGGCACATCTATTTTTTCTAAGGTATGACAAAATGTTCAGAAACTGCTGAAACGTGAAGATATGCAAAAATTTTAATTTTTAATTTTTGGACGATTACAATAACTTATCCCACGGGAAGTTAATAAAAGAAATGTTAATAAATGAAAATTAATTAAATTAAATTAGTCCGTCCATAATTTGTACTTATTCCCTAACAAATGTTTCTATCTTTATTATAAACAATATATATATATATATATATATATATATATATAAATATATCTATATATAATAATGTATATATAATAATGTATATATAATGTTATTATTTTATCTGTACGTATCTGTTTGATTGCAACCGTCATTTTATGCAAGCGCCTCTCGCCTCTCGTCCCTCTCTCGCCTTAACATAGCAAACGGGTTCACGAAGTCGATTCGTCCGAACGATCGTTGAAAGTCGCGAGAAGTCGGAGCGAACAGACCGAGGTACATAGTAACAGGTGGAACTAATAATAAGACATAGACATTATATTACATGGACTGATAGTACTTATATGTATATAGTATAAGGGTATGTGACGTCACATGTTAGAGCGAACGTTGCCGACGATAATCGCGGACTCTGTCATCTGACTCTTGATCGAATATCACATTTCGTATGTTACGTGGCTAATATAGAGCTTGTAATATATAAACAGATTTTAACAGGTGGATAAGATTAATAATATTATTAAGATCGTTTCTTACAAAATTGAGATTGATATCTTTGGTCTGTCGGTGACAAATATAAAAAATCAAGCCAGAAAAATGATCCTTTAATGACTGTCTTAAGTAGTGATTTTTAGTTTATTGAATGCTTAATATTATTAGTTTTTATCTAATGTTATATATTTGTAGTTTATATTATTATATATATTATATATACTAATACTAATACTAATATTATATATATTATATATACTAATAATTTATTAGTATATATTATATTTGTAGTTTGTGTTATGTATATATACAAAGATATCTATGATACTCTAATTTTCTCACATATTATCCTTAGTTTTAATTTGTACACTTTAAAATGTAGCTATATTGTATTACTGCCTTGGGCATTGAATAAATAAATAAACTAGTGGTGTATGGCATTGTGCCTTAAGGCAAATTGCTGGAACTTCCCGTACCAAATATTACTATTTTTTTTAAAAACGATTAACATTTAAAAAAAAAAAATATTCTGAAAAAATTAGATTTTTGAGAAACTATAAATTTAACAAAAATTTACTTTTTTTTTGAAAAAAAAAAGACTTTTTGAAGAAAAATTTATTTTGACATATTTTGGAAATTCTGAACTTTTTTTCAAAGCAATCGTACTGCTTTAACTGCATAGAGACGAAATGTCAAAGCGCGTAAGCGCCGCGTCGCCGTCTAACGGATAAACATTGGTACGGAACCCATAGAAATGCAAACAAAATTTGTACTTATTGTTAAAATCTCTATAAAATATCTGATAATTTGATGTGCATATGTCTAATGTTCATTTTTCACCGCCAAATGAATTTTTTTTTTACTTTTTTCATTAGATCTCCGAAACCGTTAGAACTGCCTTCATGAAAATTTAATCAATTCGTCATCTTGTCAATACAAGTAAAATGTTTTTTGAATTATTCAAATCGGACGCTCCGTTCTTTTAAATAGTGAGTTACCGTTTTTGACCTGCTTTCGCCAAAAACTAATCAGCACGTCTCCTTATCAATACGAATCGAATGTTTTTTGAATCATTCAAATTGCTTCATCCGTGTTCCCGAAATCGTCGACGAAAATTTGTATCCGCACACACATACATACATACACACACACACACACACATACACACACCCACACATACATCCATTTTTTCTAAGGTATGCCAAAATATTCAGAAACCTCTGAAACGTAAAGATATATAAAAAATTTCATTTTCGATTTTTTTGCAATTACTATAATTAGCCCTAGGAGAAGTTAATAATATATAAAGCGATTTTAACACAGGAGGATTCAATTAATAATATTAGCTATTACCTTTAATATTTATTTATTACTTATATTTAAGTTTTAGTGATCAAAAATAAAATAGTTTAGGAATTTTCTTTCTAGTACAAAAAAATGTATATAACTAATAGAAATTCAAGTAATAAAATGCACATGATAAAAATTTCACTATCAGCTTGCATTTGTCATTACATGATAATACTTCAATATCTGAGTAATTACTTCAGCAATTAGTCATTCCTTCAACATACTTATTAACTGATTACAATAAAAAGAATTTGTAGTAAAATAGATAAATTCATAACACATGTTGCACTTGTAAATATTATAGAAGCATTTTTAATTTCTATTAAAATTATAACTAGTGGTGTATGGCATCATGCCTTGAGGCAAATTGCTGTAAATTCCCGTACCGTAATGAAATATTCGAGAAATTCTAAACGTTTTCAAATTGATTATTATAAATAATGTAACTTTCTTTATTCTTATTTTATATAAATTAAGTAAACAAAACTTAATCAATCGAATTTAAAATAAAGAATATTGTATATTATTTATAAGAATTATATAAACTGAATTGCAAAGTTAAAATTATTTATTTGAAGTATATAATTGATGTTTAGACTTTAGATAGATATAGAATTAAAATCCGAATTATTTTCGATATTCAAAAAAAAATTTTTTTTGAAAAAAAAAAATGTATTAAAAAAAACTCTTTCCCAAAAAGCAACTGTTTAGTCAACACAAGCAGAAAGTTTTTTGAATCATTCAAATCCGATGCTTAGTTATTTCAAAAACAGCCATTTTTGCACTTTTAGCTCCATATCTCTGCATTTCTGAACGGTCTGATCTGCCTTTGCCAAAATCTAATCACCACATCTTCCAATCATTACGAATCGAATGCACCTTGGATTGTTCAAATCGGTTGATCCGTTCTCTTAGAAGCTGACATTTTTAACCCTTTTTGCTCCATATGTTTGAAGCCACTGGACCTGTCCTCGTCAAAAATTAATCAGCACGTCTCCTCATTAATAGAAATCGAAAAAGAAGAAATATCACCCCAATACAAGATCTGTCAAAAGAAGTTCCCATAAAACAACTGAAAAAAATGTGGCCACAAAATTTAATGACAAACATTTATATAAAGAAACTCCTCATGGGGGGAATTTTTAAGCCTGTGACAAATAGAGGAAAAAAACATATTGCAAAAAAAAGAGATATTATTGTTAATGTATGTTCTTCAATTCATATAAAACAAATTGCATAACATACACAATAATATCAAGTTTACAGCTAGTACATTTTCGTCAGAATGCTGCACCGAGTTGCTGATAGAGAATCGCTGAGTTGCTGCCGAGGGAAAAGGGTTGAAAATAATATCTGCACCTATTGAGAGTCACATATAAAATACTTTGAACAAAGTGTACTCTGAACAAAAAATATTGAATCACAAATAATTGAAACCAAATAAATATTTCTCCAGTGTCAATCAGTATCTTCTCGGTCGTACGAATTCAAACAACTTAATGAAATTTTTGGATAGGCATCGTATTATCAAATATTTTATAATGATTATAATAATAAGTACAAATTTTGTGTATATTTATATGAGTTCCGTACCAATGTTTACACGGTTTACGTCTATGCGGCGCTTATGCGCTTTGATATTTTAGCTCCAAATCAGATATGCAGCGCGATTGCTTTAAAAAAAATGATCAAAAAAAAAAAAAATCAAATTATAAAAAAAACTAAAATATAAAAATTCAAAAATTCTCAAAAAGTCGATTACGTATTTAATGCACGTTCCCTAACCATGTAATTTTTCTTAGAATTTAAATATATTTATAGAAAAAATTCTATACTTTTTTTCGTATAAATTGCTAAACTATGACACATATTTAGTGTCAAAACGTGTACAGTATGTTAAGAACTATTATGTATTTATTATAATATTTTATGTTCATCACATTTTTCATTAAGATAACTTTGTATTTTTATGTTGTAAGTTGGCACCATTTATATAAAACTTTTATAAATCGCCCCTTATCCGATAATAAGGGTCGAATCAGGTAAAACTGATTATTATTGAGCGGGGGTTAGGCATGATTGAACCACCAACAGGCAACAAGTGCAGACTAAAATATCAACACTCATGTAAGTTATAATTCAAAATAAAATCAATCATGTAAGTTACAATTTAAAATAAAATCAACAAATCTTAAAAAGCGTTTGTTTTTACATATCAAGAAGAGAACCAGTAATTAATATCTCTTCAATATATATAGGTTCCGTACCAATAATTACACGTTGGAAGTCTACGCGGCGCATACGCGCTTTGATATTTCGATTCGGTTGCTTAAAAAAATGTTCAAAATTTTCAAAAAACAATCAAAATATAAAAAAAAATAAAAATATAAATAAAATCAAATTTTTTAAAAAAGTCAAATTTTACCAAAAATTTCAAAATTACTCAAAAATCTAACTTTTTCAAAGTTATGCAAAGTTATTTTTAAAAAATTCTAGTTTTTGGTACGGGAAGTTGCAGCAATTTACCTTAAGAGCGGATGCCATATACCACTAGTTTTAGAACTGAATGATGAATTAAAAAAATCAATTTATAAAAAAATTAAAATACAAAAAAATCTAATTTCCAAAAAAGTCAATTTTTTTTCAAAAATTTCAAAATTTCTCAAAAATCTAATTTATTCCAAGTTTATGATAGCTCATGTACCCTCGGCGAGCTATCATAAAACTAGAAATATTGGAAATATTTTTAAAAATGTAAAAATATAAAGTTAGTTAGTCCTGAACTGTCGAAGAAGTAACAACTAAAATATTATAATAAAGCGCTAAATAAATTTTTGTATCTAAATGAATTCTTTGATTTCACACACGTCCAGAAGAGCTACAAATGATACAAATACAAAATTAATCTACTCAAGTAGTTATTAAAAATTGGTTACATTTAATCATTAATTAGTAAATTCATTACTAGCGTCTCTTCAATATATATTGTTGTATTAAGTTGCCTTGCAGTGGCGATTTAATAGAGGAAAAACACTTCAAGTCCTTATAGACTAATGGACTAATTGGATAAATTATATAATATGTTATTTAGTTTGATTTGGTATCGCCGATGCCGTGGTTCCAAGGGAGAGAATGAATCTTGCATGTCCATCTTAGGTTTGATTCCTTCGGATATCTTCGGGTATCTCCCTTGTCCTAGCTAGTGGTATGCATACTAATACAATATTCGATATAGGGGTGTGTAGCGGGCACAACAATATAATTAAAACCAAATAAATCTGTCTCCAGTATCTATTACTATCATTTCGTCTGTACGAATCCGACGATCTGACCAACCGTCCAACCTATCTTTCATCCGTGTGTTTTGATCCTCGGTCGTTTTTGTGCTCGTGAAGTAGTCGCCGGGTCGGGTTCAAGGGCAAACAAGCAAGCGAACAAGCAAGCAAGCAACGACGAACTACGACGAGCACCAGCGATACCGCCGAGACTCTCGAGAGAGAACGAACGTAGACGGACGAACGCGAGAGGCGACGAGACGCGATTGGACGAGAGATGTATATAGTACGCCAGCGGTTTCCAACCTTTTTTTCCTTGCGCCCCCCTTTTGAAAGAAAAAAATATTGCGCCCCCCTAATTTTTTTAACAATTTAATTTAAATATACTTAATTGAAATTATGATTTATTTAATCTCGTACCAAATAATGCACAATATACATACATACAAAAATAAACATACAAAAATATACATACAAACATAACTATGGATTATAGGAAAAAAATAATTTTAAATTTAATAAAAACAAATGATATAATATTTCACACAATATTAAAAAATTAATGCGACGGTCGAGCTTGTTTTTCAGCACAAATTTTCTCAAACCGCGGCTCATTGTAGAAATCGCTGTTCTCAGTTCCATTTCTATCACTAAACGAGATCGGTACTTTGTTTTTAATACTGCTACTGCAGAAAAACCAGTTTCACATAAGTAGGATGTCACAAATGGTAATAAAATTTCTAAGGCTTTATTTGTCAAAGTTGGAAAATCGTCCTTTACTTGTAACCAAAACTTAACAATATTCTTTTCGTCCTGAAACATCTGCTTCAATGTGCTATCACTAGATAAATCAATTATAATTTCCTGCTCTGCCGTTGGAAGTCCAAAATTATCATATTTATCAATAACAAATGGATTTCTAATCCATTCGTATTTGGACATATCTAGATCTTTGAAGTAATGCGCAAATTGGTTCCTTAAACTAGTCATATGATTGATAATAAGATCTTTACTTGCTTCTATTTCATCATCATTAACACATGTAGTTTTAAAAGAAGGAAACATATCAAAGTTATTACTTTTCATACTAGCTATCCACAGCTCTATTTTTTTCATAAACGCCGTAATCTTGTCCTTTTGAACAAAAGCATGAATTTGAGTTCCTTGCATTGATTTATTTAAATCACTTAGTCTTTTAAAGATGTCAACTAGATACGCAAATTTTGCGAGAAACTTCGTGTCATAAAATATGTCTGCTTCATCTCTTTTATTATCAGCAAGAAAAATGGCAATTTCTTTTTTGAGCTCAAACACCCTTTGAAGTACTTTAGCACGAGAAAGCCAACGTGCTTCACAATAATAAAGTAGTGCTTTGTATTCTGAGCCCATGTCATCACACAATTTTCCAAAAAGCCTTTCTCTTAATGGACTATTTTTGATAAAATTAACAACTTTTATTATAATTTCAAATACTTCAAGTAATTCTTCACCCATATTTCTTGCAACAAGAGATTGCCTATGAATCATACAATGCGTCCAAACTGCACGAGGAGCCACTTTTCGAACTAGGGCCTGCAGACCAGCATTTTTTCCTGCCATAGATGGAGCTCCATCAGTGCACAGTCCAACACAGTTCTCCCATAAAATACCATTTTCAATAAAAAAGTTATCAATCATATTAAAAATTTCACTCGCCGTAGCTTTGCCTTCAATTGCCTTACAGAATAACAACTCTTCTCTAATATCATTTTCCATAACATATCTTATATATGTTATTAAGTGTGCATCCTTAGCAACATCGGTAGCCTCATCTACTTGCAACGCGAAAGAAGATAATTTAATTTTTTCTATCAACTGATCGCAAAGATCATCAGATATATCAGATATCCGTCTTCCCACCGTATTATCTGCCAGCGGAATGCTTTTAATTTGATCAGCATATGATTCACCAAACATCGTAGCTATTATGTCAATAGCTGCTGGTAGTACTAAAGTTTCTCCTATTGAATGGGGTTTTTTGCATTTAGCAATTCTATACGAAACTTTGTATGACGCAAGTAACGCTTTTTGTGATACAGACAAAGCTTTTCTTAAAACGATTCTTTCTGTTTATTTAAGTTATCTAATTTTCTTTGGAAAAATTCTTTTGTTTTGCCAACATGATCGGCGTGCACTTTTTCCAGATGTCGTTTTAATTTACTTGGTTTCATGCTATCTGAGGCCAAAGTATTCATACACAGCAAACACATTGGTCGTTCTTGACCATTAATGATCTTATACGTAAATCCCAATGATAAGTACATTGGATCATATTTTCTATGTTTAGTTTTACTATTTTGTGAAGAAACATTTCCATTATTTTCACCACCCTCTTCTTCTGCTTCATTAAATTTTCTTTTCAACCCAGTCACGTATTTATCCATTACAAACGGTTTTATAACAAATCAAAGAAAATCACTTTTTCACTACTTTTCACAATAATTCCTGGCTAATAATGTGCTAAAACTAAAGCTATAAATTTTAACTCAATAATAATTTAGAAATGATTTTTTCTATATATCAACGCGTGTATCTCCAGCACAACTAATGAACTAATTCGATTATAGATAACAGAATAAAAAGGATGCATTTGTTTATTTACTTAAGTTAGTCTCGAGTAAGCACGTGAATATTCGATATGATCCGAGTGTTTATCTTTTGTTTATAGGCCTACAGCTCACTCAACTACAAACGCAAAAACGAAATATTTTGAATGCACCAAAAGTATAGTATATTCATGCTTTTACATTTGTTCTGACAAAATTGCAGCGAAAATTGTAGATAACTTGCATACATTTTGCTGATTTGTTTTTGACACTTACTCAGCATTTAACAACCATATTTTTGAAAGAGCTTCGCGCCCCCCCTGGGACGGCACCGCGCCCCACCAGGGGGGCGCGCCCCACAGGTTGGAAATCGCTGTAGTACGCTATCCGGTAGTAGCGCTGGATGCTGTGGTAGAGCGACTAGAGGCGAGAACGACCGAAGAACGAAGAGACGGACAGACACGAAACACGAAACACCAAACACGAAAAACTAGAAACGTCGGAAGGAAAAAAATGTATTGGTAGTGGTACAACAATACGAGAGGATGGACATGGGACGGATACAAAGAGGCTGAGGGTTATTACGTACCACAATAATGTGTGTGTGTAATGATGGAAAATATAAATTAATTTATCATATAATTTTATTGCCTTTATTGTAAACATTTGTTACATAAAAATTATTTTTCGGTTTATTATAAATAAAAAACTAGTTGTATTACACATTTTGCCTGAAGGCAAGTTGCATGGACTTCGCGATACGTACAAATAACAAAAGCAACCAGTAGTGCATTCGCAAATTGCTGAAACTTCCTGTACCGAAATTAAATTAAAAACTGGTGGGGTGTATGGCATCGTGCCTTAAAGCAAATTTCTGGAACTTGCCGAAATGTTCGAGGAATAAAAATAATCAATAATTGTTTCGAATAATTTCAAATAGATCATTTATTACATACAGTTAACTTATAAGTGCTTTTGAAACTTATAAGTAAACTTATGTGTACGTTTACAAGAGATTTTTATTTAAATTTGATTTTTTTGATAATTTAGAATTTTTTTGATAATTTGGACATTTTTTCAAAGTTTGAAATTTTTTGGAATTTAAAAAAACGTTTTTTCTAAATATTTTTGGAAATTTATAAAAATATTCGATTTTTTTCTGAAATTATCGAAATATTCTCGAATTTCTGTAAGAAATCATTTTTTTTTAATTTTTCAAAATTTAGTTTTTTTTGGAAAATGATAACTTTGAATTTTTTTGAAAATGTTGATATATTTTTTTTTGAGAATTTTCAAAATTATTAAATTTTCTGCACACCTACTGCAAAATGTTTTTTACAGCAAAATGTTTTTTGAAATAATCGAATCGGATGATCCGTTCTCGCAAAAACTGCATAACCGCTTTTACACCCTTTGGGCTCCATTCCTCCGAAACGGCTAGAAAAAAAAACGCCTCGCAATCGAGTACGAACCGAATAATTTTTCAATTTTAAAATCGGCTATTCCATACTGTCGAAAATGCCAAGGACATTTGTTTGAACCATATAAATAAACTTCAAAATTAAAAATCTTGGTACGAAACCCAAAAAAATTTACCGAAAATGTGTACACAATATTAAAATCTCTATAAAATATCTGAAAATTTCATGTACATATGTCCAATAAACATTTTTGACCGCCAAATGACACTTTTTTAACTTATTTTTATTGAGAGTTCATAACCGCCGAACCTTCCCTTCCAAAAATTTAATCAGGTCTTTACCTTGTCAATAGAAGTAAAATGTTTTTTGAATTATTAAAATCGGACGCTCCGTTCTCTTAAAAACTGAGTTACCGTTTTTGGTACTTTTTGCCCCGTATCTTCGGAACGGTTGGACCTGCCTTTGCCAAAAACTAATCAGCACATCTTTCTATCGATAGGAATCAAATGTTTTTTAAACCATTCAAATCGGTTGATTCGTGCGCCTGAAAAAAAAGGACGAAAAATGCGGACACACAAAACACACACACACATTCATTTTTTTTCTAAAGAATGCCAAAATGTTCAGAAATCTCTGAAACGAGAAGATATGCAAGAATTGTCATTTTCAATTTTCGGCCCATTACTATAACATTCTACGGAAAGTTAATAACACATAAAATAATTCAGAACTTTAATTTTTTTTGCTGAATAGCAAAAACGAACAAATGTTTGTCAGTAAAATTATTTCTTGCTCGAACATAAAATTCTAGCTGTTCAATCAAAATATTAGTATGTTATATTTTGTCTCATAGACACCTTCTCTTTCAATTCTAGTGTCAAACGATTCAGAATGACTTAAAACACCAAGAGAACATAATTTCTCTTGGTTTTGATTTCTTATGATAAAGAATGACTTGAAACGTGTAGAAAACATACAATTAGCAAATCAGGTTTTTTGTCAAAAACAGTCAGCCCTGTCTTTTTACAAAAGTTATAATTGTAATTATTGAACTGAAACAATAACACATTAAAATATATAATAGTGAGTTCATCAGTCCGTGTTCTTTACATTAAAATTTTGATTCGAGTGCCATTGAAGTGTTACTCACTTGTCACTCAACTTTCACTAAAAATATAATTTATTAGTGACAAATGATATTATTGCTTGCTGTGCACACCGGAACGATACAAATCGTAAAACTAGTGGTGCATGGCATCGTGCCTTAAGGCAAAATGCTGAAACTTTCCATACCGAAAACTAAATTAATAAATAAAACTTTGCAAAACTTTGGAAGAAATAGATTTTTGAAAAATTTTGAAATTTTTGACAAAATTTGACTTTTTTGTAAAATATGATTTCTTTTATATTTTGATTTTTTTTTTTAATTTTGAACATTTTTTATGCGATCGCGCTGCATAGCTGTTATGATGTTCAGAAATTTCTAAAACGTAAATATAAACAAAAATTTTCATTTTCGATTTTTTTGCGATTACTAAAACTTGCCCTACGAGAAGTTAATAATATTGGGTGAGAGGACAAATTATTGTAACTATGTATAACAGATCTAGGTAAACAAAGTAACTTATCAAACTCATGTTTACATATAATATCAGTGATTTTAAACATACCTTTAATACTAATTATCTTATAAATAAAAAAAATAGTTCTGTTCAACACAAATGTGAGCGACCTACAATTCCATCAAATTATTTGTTCGAGTCATTTCGCAGTGTAAATAGTCTTCCTTGTATAAATTAACTAGCTGTAAGTGGAATTCTGTCTTAAGGCAATTAAGGCATCGTGCCTTAAGGCAAATTGCTGGAACTTCCCGTGCCAAAAATTATTATTTTTTTTAAAAACAATTAACATTTTTGAAAAAATTTTACTTCGAAAAAATAAGATTTTTGAGAAACTATAAATTAGACAAAAAATTACTTTTTTTTGAAGTAAGTTATAGTAATCGTCCAAAAATCGGAATTGAAAATTTTTACATTTCTCGACGTTTTGAAGGTTTCTGAACATTTTGGCATACTTCAGAAAAAATGGATGTGTGTGTGTGTGTGTGTGTGTGTGTTTTGTATGTCCGCGTTTTTTCGTCCACGTTTTCGGGCGCACGGATCAACCGATTTGAATGGTTTAAAAAACATTCGATTCCTATTGATAGGGAGATGTGCTGATTAGTTTTTGGCAAAGGCAGGTCCAGCCGTTACGGAGATATGGAGCAAAGAGTGCAAAAAATAGAAAGCGAGTTTTTAAGAGAACGGATCAACTGATTTGAATGGTTTAAAAAACATTCGATTCCTATTGATAGGGAGATGTGCTGATTAGTTTTTGGCAAAGGTAGGCCCAGAGGTTTCGGAGATACAGAGCTAAATTTAAAAAAAATTGCTGTTTTTGAGAGAACTAAGCGTCCGATTTAAATGATTCAAAGAACTTTCTGCTTTTTTCAACAAAATAATTGATTTTGGAAAAAAAAAATTTTTGTTTCTAATTTTTTTTTTTTCAAAAAATTTTTTTTGTAATTTTGGATTAAAAATTCAAAAAATCACCCAAGCTAAGAACAGTCTAAGCGCCACTCTGGTACAAATGTTTACCCAAGTGCGTTTAGACTGTTTGTGTACTGGAGCACTTTTCCAATTTTGTGAAAATTATTGAAAAATGTGAAAATGCCGCCAAGCTGAGCACAGTATAAGTGAAAATGTCGCACAGAATTATTTGCAAATGACTGTGACTATGCGGGAGCACTTTTTCAATTTTGGGTAAATTTGGCAACTATTTTTTTTTTTTGGAATTTGATTCGAAATGAAATGACGATTGTTAAAGTTCTGGAGATGATAAATTGATTTATTTATAATTAATTTTCCATAGGGTAAGTAATCGCAAAAAAATCGAAAATGAAAATTTTTATATATCTGGTATGGTTTCTGAATATGTTGGCATACCTTGGAGAAAATTGATGTATGTGTGTGTGTGTGTGCGTGCATGTGTGTGTGTTCGGATACAAATTTTCGTCGACGATTTCGGGAACACGGATGAAGCAATTTGAATAATTCAAAAAACATTCTAGCCGTTCCGGAGATACGGGGCAAAAAGTGCCAAAAACGGTAACTCAGTTTTTAAGAGCACGGAGCGTCCGATTTGTATAGTTCAAAAAACATTTTACTTGTATTAATAAGATGAAGATTTGATCAAATTTTCATGAAGATAGGTCTAGCGGTTTCGGAGATCTAGTAAAAAAAACTAAAAAAAAATAACATTTGGCGGTCAACAATAATCATTAGACATTAGACATATGCATATCAAATTATCAGATATTTTATTGAGATTTTAACAATAAGTTTAAGTTTTGTTTACATTCCTATGGGTTCCGTACTATTGTTTTTCCGTTAGACAGCGACGCGGCGCTTACGCGCTTCTATATTTCGTCTCTACGCAGTTAAAGCAGTACGATTGCTTTGAAAAAAAGTTCAGATCTTCCAAAATATATCAAAATGAAGATAACATTTTTTCCAAAAAAAAATTTTTATAAAAAAAATTGTTTAAAAATTTTTTTTAAAAAAAAAATTTTTTTTCAAAAAAAAGTAATTTTTTGTCCGATTTAAAATTTCTAAAAAATCTTATTTTTTCGAAGTGAAATTTTTTCAAAAATGTTAATCGTTTTTAAAAAAATAATAATTTTTGGCACGGGAAGTTCCAGCAACTTGCCTTAAGGCACGATGCCTTAATTGCCTTAAGACAGAATTCCACTTACAGCTAGTTTTTCTTTATTTTGACATATTTTGAAAGATCTAAACTTTTTTTCAAAGCAATTGTACTGCTTTAACTGCATAAAGACGAAATATCAAAGCGCGTAAGCGCCGCGTCGCCGTCTAACGCGTAAACATTGGTACGGAACCCACAAGAATGTAAACAAAATTTATACTTATTGTTAAAATCTCTAAAAAATATCTGATAATTTGATGTGCATATGTCTAATGATCATTTTTGACCGCCAAATGGCTCATTTTTTTTTGCTTTTTTCGTTAGATCTCCGAAACCGCTAGACCTGCCTTTATGAAAATTTGATCGGTTCTTCACCTTGTCAATACAAGAAAAATGTTTTTTGAATTATTAAAATCGGACGCTCCGTTCTCTTAAAAACTGAGTTACCGTTTTTGGCACTTTTTGCCCCGTATCTTCGGAACGGCTAGACCTGCCTTTGCCAAAAACTAATCAGCACGTCTCCTTATCAATTCGAATCAAATGTTCTTTGAATTATTCAAATCGGTTGATCGGTGTTCCCGAAATCGTCGACGAAAATTTGTATCCGCACATACATACACACACACACACACACACACACACACATACATCCATTTTTTCTAAGGTATGCCAAAATATTCAGAAACCTTTGAAACGTCGAGAAATGCAAAAATTTTCATTAACTTCCCGTAGGGTAAGTTATAGTAATCGCAAAAAAATCGAAAATGAAAATTTTTATATATCTTTACGTTTCAGAGGTTTCTTAACATTTTGGCATACCTTAGAAAAAATGGATGTATGTGTGTGTGAGTGTGTGTGTGTGTATGTGTTGTGTGTGTGTGTGTGTATGTATGTATGTATGTGTGTGTATGTATGTGCGGATACAAATTTTCGTCGACGATTTCGGGAACACGGATCAACCGATTTGAATAATTCAAAAAACATTCGATTCGTATTGATAAGGAGACGTGCTGATTAGTTTTTGGCGAAGGCAGGTCCAGCCGTTCCAAAGATACGGGGCAAAAAGTGCCGAAAACGGTAACTCAGTTTTTAAGAGAACGGAGCGTCCGATTTTAATAATTCAAAAAACATTTGACTTGTATTGACAAGATAAAGAATGGATCAAATTTTCATGAGGGCAGGTCTAGCGGTTTCGGAGATCTAACGAAAAAAGTAAAAAAAAATGCCATTTGGCGGTCAAAAATGATCATTAGACATATGCACATCAAATCATCAGATATTTTATAGAGATTTTAACAATAAGTATAAATTTTGTTTGCATTCCTATGGGTTCCGTACCAATATTTATACGTTAGACGGCGACGCGCCGCTTACGCGCTTTGACATTTTGTCTCTATGCAGTTAAAGCAGTACGATTGCTTTGAAAAAAGATCTTCCAAAATATGCCAAAATAAAGAAGAAAACATTATTTTTTCCAAAAAAAATTAAAAAAAAAAAAAAATAGATTTTTTTTTGAAAAATTTTTTTTTTTAAAAAAAAGTAATTTTTTGTTTAATTTATAGTTTCTCAAAAATCTTATTTTTTCGAAGTAAAATGTCAATCGTTTTTAAAAAAATAATAATTTTTGGTACGGGAAGTTCCAGCAATTTGCCTTAAGGCACGATGCCTTAATTGCCTTAAGACAGAATTCCACTTACAGCTAGTTTTTTGATTTTTTTGCGATTACTATAACTTGCCCTACGGGAAGTTAATAATTATGCATTCACCTATTACAATATTTTTTATCGTTATACCACTATGGGTAAACTTAAAGAAAAGGCAGAATTCAAAGAATAATTTTTTACCAACTTCGAGAAACTTTAAATAAGCAACTTGTAGAGATTTCTTGGACTTGCAGAAGAAACTGTTAAAATGCTACATATGACTTATCTTGGATAAAAAATATGAACTCCAAAGAATACTGACAAAATCTACCCTTGGGGGTTTCGTGATATATTGCTAGAAAAAATTTAAAAAAAAATACAATGGGCTGACAATATTGCCAAATGAAGACTCTACTGTCTGAAGAAACCTGGTTAGGGGGCGTTCATTAATTACATGATTTTAAAAGATTTTTGGGACCCTCTTTCCTCTTGGTGACTCGTGGTAATATTCACAACATCTCACCTCTCCCACCAAACATTACGTGTATTTTTAGTTACAAGAAAAAATTATAAAATTTTTAAATTTTGTTTGAAAATGTTTGGATTTTTTTAAAAAAATGCTGGTAAAAAATAAAGACACGTGACTTACTATACTCCTTACACCACCACGTAAAATTTCGTAATTTTTTCTTACGTGATTAATGGACGATTCCTTATTGGAAAAGTGTCCCTTCTGCAAAAAAATCATTGAAGGAAAATAGGAAAGATGAAGATATAGATGTAGATGTTGTTCGACACGGAAGCATAGAATCACAAGTTCGATAAGAAAATTACGAATTACAATAATTTCACATATTACTAAAAATTGTCATGGCCTGGTCTGGTTTTTCTTTACCTATGACCAATGTCAAGGGTCGTCTGATGCACACGAGAATGTTCTGTCTACAATAACATCACAGATTATATTCATCATTCTCGTTGGTGATCATTATCTGGATCTGGTTTTGTAGGACTACTTTTAAATTTAATCGGGTTAAAGTCTGCGTTTTTAACGAAGGGTTACACAACACTACAGAACACAACATAATATAATAAGACCGCACTCGGAGAACCAACTTCTTAGAACAAATTATTATGCGACTGGATAAATTAACCGGTGCACCGGTGGGTTACCTATTTAGGGTTAGAACGTGGAATACATATGTGAAACATTTTATTAACTAGGTGCAAGTGTCATTTTTCTTAAGACAAGTTGCTTGAAATAATCGACTTAATCAGTAAGAATTGAGACTTATATTAGATATTTAGATAAACCAAACACTTTTCTGCTAATTCTCATGAAATTAGTAGAAGATAATACTAATAAAATTTATAACTGCTAAGAGCTTTTCTAGCTTCATCCGCCTTGGCAAAATTTTTGAAAAAAAAAAATCGACGTAAGAGAAAAATTTGTTTTTTTTCCAAATTTGCACTTAATTCAGAATGGCTTGAAACGAGTTTATCAAGATTGCATAAAAAAAACATAATTCCTTTTCGGAAGAGA
This sequence comes from Ctenocephalides felis, assembly GCF_003426905.1. Taxonomy (NCBI): domain Eukaryota; kingdom Metazoa; phylum Arthropoda; class Insecta; order Siphonaptera; family Pulicidae; genus Ctenocephalides; species Ctenocephalides felis. Next base: position 36,272,922 of record NW_020539726.1, on the reverse strand, counting down.
AGTACAGAATTTTTTTTTGTTAATCAAGACTTTAATGTCTTATTTACAAAATTGATATAAGTATAGAATGAATAAATAAATGAACAAAGGTTGATTAAATAATCTCTGTAAACTTAATCAATCTTTGTAAACTTTAACCCTTTCCACTCGCAAATTCCGAGATTTTTATTAATCTTGTGGCATCCAAGTGGAAAGGGTTAACTTTAAGCCGACTTGCGATTTGCAGTTTTTTATAAATGCTGTTACAATTAATTTTAATATTATTAATATCAAAGTTAGTGCAAAAGTTGTAACGTGGCTTAATTCTTCAGAGATTCATTCATCAAATGACAAAGTATAGATATAGATTTCCTTTTGGCAAGTTGCTGAAATGTTGCAATCTTCTGGCGCGTTCTATGTCGACTTGCAAATTACAGTTTTGCAAATAGAGTTGTATTTTTTAATTTTTTCTAGGGTATGTTATAGTAATGGGCCGAAAATCGAAATTGAAAATTCTTGCATATCTTTACGTTTTAAAGGTTTCGGAACATTTTACTGGCATACCTTAGAAAAAATTGATGTCTTTGTGCGCGGATACAATGCTTCATCTACGATTTTAAGAGCACGAATCAACCGATTTGAATATATAAAAAAGCATTTGATTTCTATTGATAAGGAGACGCGGATACAGAATAAAATGGTAATTTAGTTTTTAAGAGAACGAAGCGTCCGATTAGAATGATTCGAAAAATATTCTATTTGTGTTAATAAAATGAATAACTGGTAAAATTTTTGCGAAGGCAGGTCTAGGGGTTTTGGAGATCCAATAAAAAAATTCAAAAATATGCCATTTGGCGGTCAAAAATGATCATTAGACACATGCACATCAAATTATCAGATATTTTATAGATTTTAATCATAAGTATAAATTTTGATGTAGAAAATATTAAAATTAAAAAAAAATTTTTGGGTAGAACTTAGCGACACATTTTGAATAAAACTCATTCATTTGTTCGCTAAATTATATCTAAAACATTTTTAAAATTTTTGAAAATTTTTTCATGCTAATTCCATACAAAACTTTGATTGAATTGCGCACTATCTAAAAGACAATATTAAGAGCTAAAACTTTGAGAGAATTGTTTTTTTGTCAATTTAGAACCATTTGAGCCCTTGGGAGCAAGGAAATTCGACAATGTCCATATTAAGGACCACTCTAATATAAATATAAATATATATATATATATATATATATATATATACAAGTGTGTATGTGTAAAGTTGACTTGGATATTTCCCACATAAATCATTTCGTGTTGAAATAATTCACGTTTTAGGCGCTCCAAACGTCCGCAAAACATTCTCGGTGTACTCGTATAATATTTTAACGGTAACACAACAATTAACAAAACGAGTCAAACAAAAAAAAATAGCAAAAAAAAACTCGTTCAATACAAAGACTCAGGAGTGTAAACCTGTGAACACACACTTAAATGGAAACCAATACTATTTCCATAGTTCTTAAATAAAAACCATGGGTAAATGACTTATGTTCGGACGTCTTTTCGTTTTATTAAATTGGCCATGAAAGTGACAAACTTTAGGGCATTAAGCTTTACACGGGGATAGCGGAGTGTTATAACTGAACTAGTGGTTCACTTCTAAAAAAAACTAGCTGTAAGTGGAATTCTGTCTTAAGGCAATTAAGGCATCGTGCCTTAAGGCAAATTGCTGGAACTTCCCGTACCAAAAATTATTATTTTTTTAAAAACAATTAACATTCTTGAAATAATTTTACTTCGAAAAAATAAGATTTTTGAGAAATTAATTGGACAAAAAATTATTTTTTTTGAAAAAAAAAAATTAAAAAATAAAAAAAAATTAATTTTTTTTTGAAAAAAAAAATGTTTTCTTTATTTTGACATATTTTGGAAGATCTGAACTTTTTTTCAAAGCAATCGTACTGCATTAACTGCATAGAGACAAGATATAAAGCGCGTAAGCGCCGCGTCGCTGTCTAACGGGTAAACATTGGTACGGAACCCATACGGAATGTAAACAAAATTTATACTTATCGTTAAAATCTCTATAAAATATCTGATAATTTGACGTGCATATGTCTAATGATCATTTTTGACCGCCAAATGGCATTTTTTTTACTTTTTTCGTTATATCTCCGAAACCGCTAAACCTGCCCTTATAAAAATTTGATCAAATCTTCATCTTGTCAATACAAGTAAAATGTTTTTTGAATTATTAAAATCGGACGCTCCGTTCTATTAAAAACTGAGGTACCATTTTTGCCACTTTTTGCCCCATATCTTCGGAACGGCTAGACCTACCTCCGCCAAAAACTAGTCAGCACGTCTCCTTATCAATACGGATCGAATGTTTGTTAAATTATTCAAATTGCTTCATCCGTGTTCCCGAAATCGTCGACGAAAATTTGTATCCGCACACACATACATACTACGCACACACACACACACACACACACACACATATACATCCTTTTTTTCTAAGGTATGCCAAAATATTCAGAAACCTCTGAAACGTAAAGATATATAAAAATTTTATTTTCGATTTTTTTGCGATTACTATAACTTACCCTACGGGAAGTTAATAAAGTCCGCTTAACAACATGTAAATAACCAAATAAAAATAAATATATCTTCTTTCATTATAACTTAGTAACAAATCAGTGATTGTAATTAGAAGTGCAACAAATACATAATATACAAACAAATCAGTGTTTAATTCAGTCCACAGCTACACAAGGGTTAAATTATAACCCAACAACCTGAATTATCGAAGAAGAGTTTTGATAAATTCTATAACTACGTAACAAAAGTACAACTTATGTCACAAATAAATATATATAGAGTATAATTTTTTCCACTCTGCGATTTCGTACAAAAGACCCAAGTACTCTACTTGTGGTGTGTCGTCGTGTTATTGTCGCGCATGCACGATCATCCTATATATATGTATGTAATATATTATTTTAACGCTAATAATAATTATTTATTATTAAGAGTAGAGATTTTCAACATGGTTTCCGACCGATATCCGGCAATTTGCGTTTGGCGCGATTTCAAAAACAGGATGTGCCGCCGTTGACCGTGGCGGACGACGGCGGACGGCGGACGGTGACGATTATCCAAAGACACTTTGTTTTCGTTACGATTTAATTCAGAGACTATTGACTTCCCGAAGAAGTTTATGTTGCCAGAAAATCCGACTTGCTATTCTTATGTTTCTTTGTCTCTGGTGTAGCTCAGTCAGAAGCGTGTCTGATTCACGCGCCAGAGGTACTCGGTTCGAAAACTTTTATTATACTTTACAGAAATTATTTTTGAGCTTGGACAAACTCTAAAACTTATTTGTTATATAAAATAGAAGAATTTTGTTTCTATCTAGTAAAAAATGCCACAGCATAAAATTCATAAACTATACTTTTTTCTATGAAGATGCAAACAGCGGGTCCTTGTGTTTTAAAATTGTTAATTCTTAGAATTTAAAGTCTTGTTCCAAATTCTTTAGTTTTAATGGTACTGATATAGAATTGTCATTTTTAACTTCCCCAAGGGTAAGTTATAGTAATGGGCCGAAAATTGAAAGTGAAATTTTTTGCATATCTTCACGTCTCAGGAGTTTCTGAAGATTTTGACATACCTCAGAAAAAAATGGATGTGTGTGTAAACTGTAAACCAATTAAAATAATTCAAACATTCGATTCCTATTGATATAGATATGTGCTGATTAGTTTTTGGCAAAGGCAGGTCCAGCCGTTACGGAGATACGGGACAAAAAGTGCCAAAAATAGTATTTCAGTTTTTGAGAGAACGGAGCGTTCGATTTGAATGATTTAAAAAAAACATTTTATTTGTATTGACTAAAAGAGCTGTTCAAATTTTTGGCAAGACAGGTCTAGCGATTTTGAAGACCCAATGAAAAAAGTAAAAAAATGCCATTTGGCGGTCAAAAAGGATCATTAGACATATGCACATCAAATTATCAGATATTTTATAGACATTTTAACAATAAGTATAAATTTTGTTTACATTTTTATTCGTTATTCTGAGACGCGGCGCTTAAGCGCTTCGATATTTATTTTATACGCATTTAACGTATCGCGATTGCTTTGAAAAAAGTTCAAAATTTCCAAATTATTTTAAAGTATAAAATAAATTCAAGTTTTTCAAAAATTTTAAAAATCTCAAACATCTTATTTTTTCAAAGTTCTAAAATAAAATTGAATCTTTTTTAAAAAAAATATTTTTTCGTTTCAGCAATTTGCCTTAAGGCACGATGCCATGCATCACTAATTATGTGATTATTTTATCAATTTTATATACCGAGTGTCCCAGAACTCAACGTCAAGCCGAAAAGAGGTGACAGTGTTGATTGTAACTATATTGAAAAAAAAGAACTAGTTGAAAGTGGAATTTTGCCTCAAGGCATCTGCTATAAGAAAATCCTGGCACTATTACTTCAATTATGTACGTAGTTCCTTGATATTATTTTATCATATTAATGGTAACATTTTTTACAACAACTGGAGAAGTTTTGTTGACTGTTCATTTACGTTTTTGCTAATTTCAGAGTTACTTCTAATGGCTTGGCCGATTTTTTAGCAAACCTAATCGTAGCTCATCTTTAACGAATTTATTTAAATTTATACTATCATTTATTATATACTCTATTTTATTTATATTTATATTAATATTCACTAATGTTACTAGATGTTATATTATTTAACACTTGTATGTACGATATATGATGTACAATATATGTTATATTGTAATTAAAAAAAAATCAAATTTGACTCATCACAAAAGTGACTTGTGACACAAATTTTGACTATTGTTCTTTGCCAAGTTTTGATGAATTTTTAAAATTAAACCACTTCTCGTAGGACCGTAATATTTCAATATGTTCTATAAGACCATGATATCTATCACTAATAAAAAGTTTAGAAAAATAATGTTAATTACAAAGAAACGGCACAACCTACCTTTAACAAAAACTAATCAGTACCATTCCCAACTAAGATCTTTCGAACAGTTTTTGATTTTTTAAAATTAATTCAGAATTGAGAGCTAAACGTGGACAAAAAATTTCGAAGAAACGGCTCGTCCGATCGTGGCACAAAACTGACAAATGATAGTCCTCATCGAGATACATCGAATGGCTTTTAAATTTTTACTCTTAACAAAAATCTCTATTTCATAATAGCTATTTCAGAAGTCCAAGCATTTTTTACCTAGCTATTTATAAACAAATAGTTATTTTTTACATTAAATTTTTCTAGAAATATTTTGATATATTTTGATATATTTTTAATTTATTACTAAAATCATCAATCATATTGCTCTCATGATGGTCGCGTGCCACGATTTAGGGGGCGGCATCTACAAAAAAATATATATATTTATAAATTAGTCAAAATGAGTCCATATACGGGCACTTTAACTATTTCTCAATTGCATTATCTAAATTACTATTACTCATTGGGAAAACTATTTATCGAGGTGGGGTTGCAGTTTTTGTTCAAGGGTTGTTCATACGTCATACCTTATATATCTACCGTCATGCGGGTCATGTAAAGGACTCAAAATGTAGTTTTAAGGGATACATTCACTAGGGATGGAAAAATAAAAAAAAAAGTGAAAGATGTCTAAAACATATTTTTGATGTCAATTGTTTACTAGAGCACTTGAAAAAAATAGCGAAAAACTAGATGTGAAATGTAGAAGTCTATAACAATTTTCGACACTAAAAATTATTAACTAGCTGTGAGTGGAATTCTGTCTTAAGGCAATTAGGGCATCGTGCCTTAAGGCAAATTGCTGGAACTTCCCGTACCGAAATTTAAAATTCGAGTAATTAAAAATAATCAATAATAATAATTAATAAAAGTTGATCAATGATTTGAAACTTTTAATAGAATTTCGAACCATATTAAATCATTCTATCTTAAATCATTTATTTTGAAATATTTTGGAAATTCTGAACTTTTTTTCAAAGCAATCGTACTGCTTTAACTGCATAAAGACGAAATATCAAAGCGCGTAAACGCCGCGTCGCCGTCTAACGCGTAAACATTGGTACGGAACCCATAGGAATGTAAACAAAATTTATACTTATTGTTAAAATCTCTATAAAATATCTGATAATTTGATGTGCACATGTCTAATGATCATTTTAGACCGCCAAATGGCTCATTTTTTTACTCTTTCCTCCATATCTCCAAAGTCGTTGGACCTGTTTTTCCAAAAATTTGAACAGTTCTTCATTTAGTCAATACAAATAAAATGTTTTTTTGAATTATTCAAATCGGCCGCTCCGTTCTCTTAGAAACTGAGTTACCGTTTTCGGCACTTTTTGCCCCGTATCTTCGGAACGGCTAGACCTGCCTTCGCCAAAAACTAATCAGCACGTCTCCTTATCAATACGAATCGAATGTTTTTTGAATTATTCATATCGGTTGATCCGTGTTCCCGAAATCGTCGACGAAAATTTGTATCCGCACACACACACATACACGCACGCACGCACGCACACACACACACACACACACACACATACATCCATTTTTTCTAAGGTATGCCAAAATATTCAGAAACCTCTGAAACGTAAAGATATATAAAAATTTTCATTTTCGATTTTTTTGCGATTACTATAACTTACCCTACGGGAAGTTGATAATAGGAAAATAATTAACTAATATCAAAGTCCAAATTTTTTTTCATCAAATTGATAAATATTTCTAATTTAGAAGATCAAAAACGCATACCAGAAAAAAAAATCAAACTTCATATGAAAAAACGTCAAGTGGCATCTGCAATCTGCAAAATTTATATACAAAATATAATAAAACTTTTTTATGCATTTTTATTTATCGATTTTTCTAAGAACTAATGTAAACAAAAACCTAGTACAAATAATTTTAGTTTTTGAAAATATTTATATGTTGACTTTAAGGTTTTGTCATAACATTGAACACAAAGTGGATGGTGTCCTTAAGTAGTATTGATTTTTTATCAATTGAATTTACAATATCTGTGAGTCAGTACCATATTTTTATATACTGTGTTTCCTACATTTATAGTTAACGAAAAAATATGTTTTTTAAAATTCAATCCTATATTTGATAAATAATTATCATTATATAGCTCTCACTATTTTTTCAAGAAAAATTGGCCCTTTTACCATATATTAATAAACGTAGTATAAAATTATGTATTCATAGTCTTTTTCATACCATTTTTTCGTTTTGTCTTCGTATATGGCTTCACCAGAAAATCCAACTTGCTAATTCTATATAGAATTTCAAATCTATATAGATTGCAATTTTGCCTCGTTTTCTCTACATTTCAGGACATTCTGAATTTGACAAAATTGCAATCTCAAAATCATTTGAACCGAATTTAAAAATTTAAAATAAAATTGACTTCATATATTTTCATCCTTTTATATTTCTGTAATAAAATGAGAGACCAAGCTCATTCGAGGCACAATGCAAAATAATAGGTTGTCAAATATCTCCCTTCCGCCTTTTTGTATTATAAACCAAGAGCAAAAAAGCGGAAGGGAGATATTTGACAACCTAATAATATACCACTATTTTTTTTTTTAATTTAGAACATTGTATTTATTGTAAAGTCGTACCTCTAATTGTTTATAATTACGTAATAAATATTGTGTTAAGTATATTTGAAAACTTTTATCCAATGTGTAATATAATATTAGTATGAACGATATGGCAGCGGCTAAATCGTGATATGAACTTATTGATAGCAATTTATATCAATTATGAACATATATATACGAGTACGAGTACGAATCAGGAGAACCAGGGGCGAAAAATACTAAAATACTAATTTTTTTAAAAAAAAAAAATTAAAATATAATGTTCATTACAACTGTTAAATAATTTAACATCTAGTAACAATAATGAACAATAACAAAAATATAAATAAATAAAAAAAGAGTTGAAAATAAAGGATAGTATTTATATTAAAATGATATCCGTAGTATGATGATTTAATATAAAACAAAAGCAAATAATGATAATAATAAAATTAATAAATAAAAGAATGAAATTTCTGAATATAAAAATAATACTAGAAAAACAAAAAAGTGGAATAAAAACAATAAGTGACAGATAATAATAAATTATATGAAATTTAAAATTAAAAATAATAATGAAGCAAATCGTACTCTAGTGCCATATCAAAACTTAAGTATGAAAAAAATTTTTATAAAAAAAAATTACTATATATCACATGGGGGAGGAAAGGGTATCACGTCTATTTATTTTTTACATTTTGAAAAAAATCCAAACATTTTCAAAAAAAAAAATATATTAAAAAATTGACTTTTTTATTTTATTTTTGCCGATTTGACTAAAGTAATGACGTCAGTTTTGTAAATGGTAAGGAGGCATCCATTGATCACGTTATCGATTTTTTTTAAAGATTTTTGGACACCTCCACTCCCTTGGTAATTTTCAAAATTAAACCTCCGCCCCTTTTCCACCAAACGTCAAGAAAAAATTGTAACATTTTTGATTTTTTTTGAAAATGTTAGGATTTTTTTCAAAAATATTCAGGTAAAAAATAAATACCTACACAAGATATTTTACTATAACCCTCCTTTCCCTATTTTTTGTCAAGCCCCTAAAAACCTCACGTAAATAATGGATGCCCCTTAAACTCCTTAAAATTTCCGTATTTTTAAGAATTTTTCGGTCACAAACTATTTTCACTTGTCTTATTACATTTTCCATATTTCAAATGGAAACTACTGCTTGACATCAGGCTGTCCAAGATATATATCAAATCTGGGACCCTTGATAGATATCCCGTAGCTCTAACCACTAATCTACAAGGAAGACCTTAGAATCGTTTGGCACCAAAATTTAGAAAAAAGTATTAGGTTATCGTATTGCATTTTTTTCGTTATTTTCTAAGGAATATAAAATCCAAGCTAGTTGTCAATGGCATCGTGCCTAAAGGCATTTTGCTGGAACTTCCGGTACCAGAAATTAAACTATATAAAATATCTTTAGATTTTTTTCAAAAAATCATATTTTTGAGAATTTTAAATTTTTTGAAAACATAGATCTTTTTATTTTAAAATCAAATCTAATTAGTGGTGTATGATATCATGCATATTAAATTATTATTTTCAAAAAGATTGATTTTTTTTAAAATTTGAAAACATTAGATTTTTGAGAATTTTGAAATTTTTGACTTTTTCGAGAACAATATATGTAGTAAATTGTATCTAGTAAACATAAATCAAAAATTATTATTATATAAGACGTGAATAAATTATTTTAATTTTAGGTTTCAAACATCTGTCATATAGACTTGATTCGTATATAATGTACGAACACTTGATAGCTGTGACAAATCTCAATAAACGAACATATCACAATGATAAATTAATATTAAATTTTATAAATATTTAATTAATAAATTTTTAACCATATCGTAAAATAAAAATTATGGTTTTAAAATGAATTCACAAAATAAAAAATCGCTAAGGTTGACTTATTTTTATATTGATTAAAAATCTGAGAAAAAAGATAAATTAATATGCGATAAATTAAAAATTTATTTAGCATCTCATTTAATAAATATAAATCACCTATTTTTTTATAAAAATTACTAGGATGTCGACTCTTATAGTAAGATAAAAAAAAAACAAGCTTAATCGAGAATCGGTATATAAATCAAGCTAATTAAAATTTTTCTTAAAAGTTAATTAAAATGTTTCAAAAAAATAGATGAAAAATTCTTCTAAAAGTACATATATGTAAAGGGTAACAATTTTTAAATTCTCGTAGGGTAAGTTATATTAATCGCCAAAAATTAAAAATCAACTCTTTTATATATTTTTACGTTTCAGAAGTTTCTGAAAATTTTGGCATAACTTAGAAAAATTGATATGTTTGTGTATGATACAAATTTTCGTCAACGATTTCGCGAACACGGATCAACCGATTTGAATAATTCAAGAAACATTCGATTCGTATTGATAAAGAGACGTACTGATTAGTTTTTGGCAAAGGTAGATCTAGCCGTTTCAGAGATACAGTGCAAATAGTGCAGAAAATTGTTATTCAGTTTACATTTCATTTTATTTGTATTGACTAAACGAAGAACTTGTTTAAATTTTTGGAAAGGCAGATGCAGCGGTTATGGAGTTTCAAAAAGAAAAATAACTAGTGGGGTGGGTGGCATCGTGCCTTAAGGCAAATTGCTGGAACTTGCCGTACCGTAACGAAATGTTTGAGGATTACTGAATGTTTTCAAATAGATTATTATAAATATTGTAACATTGTCTAATATTTATAAATATTATATAAACTGAATTGCAGAGTTGAAATTATTTGTAAAGTATATTAGAACTATAGTCAGAATTAAAAATAAATATTTTCGATATACAAAAAACTAAAAAAAAAAAAAATGGGACAAATTTTTTTTTCCAAAATCGATTATTTTGTTAAGACAAGCAGAAAGTTCTTTGAATCATTTAAATCGGACGCTTAGTTCTCTCAAAAACTGCCATTTTTTACATATTTAGCTCCGTATCTTCAAAATGGCTGGGCCTGCCTTTGCCAAAAACTAATAAACAGTTCTCCCAATCATTACTAATTGAATGATTTTTAGATCATTCAAATCGGATACTCCGTTCTCTCAAAAATTCGATTTCTATTTTCTGCACTCTTTGCTCCGTATCTCCGAAACAGCTGGACCTGCCTTTGCCAAAAACTAATCAGCTTTTTTCCCTATCAATAGGAATCGGATGTTTTTTGAACCATTCAAATCGGTTGATCCGTGCGCCCTAAAACGTGACTGGAAATTTGTATCCACACATACATACACACACACACACATCCATTTTTTTTGAGGTATGCCAAAATGTTCAGAAACCTTCAAAACGTCGAGAAATGTAAAAATTTTCAATTCCGATTTTCGGCCCATTACAATAACTTACCCTACGGGAAGTTAAAAAAATACTATTCCACAGTTTCAAAAAATTCAAGTTTTCGAAATTTCAAATTCATTTTAAAAAAAACTAAATTTTGAAAAATTTCAAAACATATCAAAATTTAAAAAAATCGATATCTTACAAAAATTTGAGAATATTTCGAAATTTTCAAAAATTTCCGAATTTTCAAAAATTTTAAGAAAACTATTTTTTCCAAAAAATTTTAACATTTAAAAAAAATCCAAAATTTTGAAAAAATACAAAATTATCAAAATTATCAAAAAAAAATCAAATTTAAAAAAAGAAACAAATTTCTTGTAATTTTAGACACATAAGTTGTTTGTAGAATGTATGAGAATTTTCTCTTAAAATGAATATGTAAAGGATAACATTTATTTTTCCTAACTTTGGACGCATTTAAGTTTCGCTGAAAACCACAGATAATTATAATTATCTGTACAGATAATTATCGATTATAATCGATCCTAAAAAAAGTGATCTGATCCTCTCTCTATTTTATATATTGTTTGTGCCTATATTTAAATAATAATATTGCTAAAAGGATATTATCATTCGCATATACAATTCCGACACATGATGTCCGAGACATAAACAAAATTTATATTATCATGATAACGGACAAGATGATGTTTAAAGTGTCAAATTGTAGACTAAATATCAAAACAATGTTTAATTTTCAACACTTGGAGAAAACAGGGGTAAGATGATACATTATAAAACATTTTTTAATTTTTTTTTTATTGTTTCAACAGCAATCAGAACTCTTACTTTACATGTTCTATAAGCTATTTGTTGAAGATTTTTGACCTAACGTATTTTATGAAAGGCAACCCATCGGTTTACCCATTTTCCTATGAGTGGGGTCTAATAGTTATCATATGACATTATAAAACATGTTTGCAAAAACTTTAACTAATTAGTTAACTGGTCAATGGAACAGTTTTCTATTTTAATTATTATATTTATTATTATTATTATTTATTTATTTATTTTTTCTTTTTATAATTTTCATGATTATTATTTCTATTTATTTGTTATTATTATTATAGTTAGTTACTTATCATTATTATTATTTTTTATATTATGTTCTCACTATAACTCATAGAATTACTTACTTTATTCTGATTGTTACATATATATATATATATATATTTTATTTTTTTATTTATTTATTTATAGCAATCAAGATACAATTTATCTTATAAGCTATTGTGACACAAAGGAGAAAGAGAAAAAAAAATATAATAAAAATAATAACAACAATAATAATAATGAATAAAAAAAAAATAAAAATAATATTTATAATTATATTAAAGAAAAAATAATAACTATAATAAATAAATAAATAAGTAAATAAATAATAATAATAATAATAATTAACTAGAGTTCACTCCAATGAGTGAAGCCTAGTGTTTCATTTAACATATATATTTAATAAAAAAAAAATGTTTGCAAAAATTATCAAATATTTGGGACCCAAACCAAAAATTATATAATGTTAAACCCATGAATCATTTTACATTTACACGTTTCTAAAACATGCCAATAAATTATTTATTAAGGGTAAAAATAATATTTTTGAATTGCTCTATTAATTTTCAACGGTAAATCAAAAAATAACTGTCACTTTCATTCTTATATAAAAATGTAAAATAAATTTTGATACCTAAATTCCCTTAAGAAAGGGTTTCTTGATACCATAAAAACCGAAATACTAAATAATGTATTTTTGAGGGGCGAATAAGGTTGTGATTTGTGGTTTTAAACCAGGGTCGGATTTAAAGTATGTTATATTTATAGAAAATTTAAATATATTATTTTTAGAGTACAGAATGTATAGTGACCTATAGAGTAGTAAATATAGTGCAATAGTGTTAGAGATAATAAATGATTATTATAAGAGACAACAAGATTTTGCACTATGTCTTCAAGAATCACTATCAAGAATTTGCCTACTTTTGTAAAATTATTTTTTAAAATTTTATAAAGTTCGAATTTTTTAGAATATTTGAAATGAATCATTTTTTTATTTAAATTTGACAACTTGAAAATTTTTGTAAACATTCGATTTATTTTGCAAATTTCGAAATATTTTAAAATTTTTAAGAAATCAATTTTTTTTATTTTTTGAATATTTTAATTGGAATATTTTTGAAAATTTTCGATTTTTTTTAAAGATTTCAAAATATTTTAAATTTTGAAAATCGATTTTACTTCAATTTTTTGAGCATTTGAATATTTTTTTAAATTTTCGTTTTCTTGCAAATTTCGAAATATTCTAAAATTTTTGTAAAAAAACATTTTTTTAAACTTTGATATTTTTGCAAATTTACTTAATTAAAATTTGTTTTTTTTTGTAAATTATAAAAAATTTCGAAAATTTTAATTTTTTGAAACTGTGATTTTTTTTAAATTGTTTAATTTTTTTGTGAAAATTTTCAAAATCACGAAATTTTCTATAAAAGCATTTTTTCACACCGCCTACACTACACAAACAAAATGTTATCTGAATTATTCTAATCGGACGCTCCGTTTTCTCAAAAAGTGAAAGACCACATTCGGCACTTTTTGCTCCGTATCTCTGTAACGGCTGGACCTGCCTTTGCCAAAAACTAATCAACACATTTTCTTAACAATAGGAATCGAAAGATTTTTGAATCATTCAAATCGGTTGATCGATGTTCCCGAATCGTCGACGAAAAATGGTATCCGCACACACACACACACATCCATTTTTTCTGAGGTATGCCAGTAAAATGTTCAGAAATCTTTGAAACGTAGAGATATATAAAAATTTTCATTTTCGATTTTTTGCGATTACTATAACTTACCATACGGGAAGTTAATATATAATAATAATGTTATATATAATATATATATATATATATATATATATAATAATGTTTTCAATTCATTAAATTTGAAATCGCTATGTTTAACATATTGAAGATAATAATGTACATTAAATAATTAAATAATGATTATTAATTTGGTATGTTATGTCATTCTTTAATTGTCTTTCTTCTAATTTTATTATTTCGATCTAGAAATTTTTATATAAATAATTAATAAGTAATGTATTAACTATAAAGAAATATAAAGTTGTAAAAATCCAGGTGATGGCTGGTTACACACATTTTTCATCTCTACTTTCAAATATTGTTCTTAAAAAATTCTTAACTTTACTGATTTTTGAGATATCGATGGCGGACCTTTGTACCCCAAGATCTTTAAGAATTGCTCTTATGATTTATTTCTAATAGTAAAATTTCGTTCATGCAACTTAATGCGAAATGCTACTTTTAGAATATTTCTTTTATTTAACTTAACAAAAGTTCCAGGCAATACAATTATACTACTACCATTTGTTGCAAAATTGTAATAAAATACAACCCTGCACTCAGGATGTTACTTATTATTTAATAGTCCTCCTGGAAAAATCTGTTCTACCTGATGCCCTACCTGAATTTACCTTGAATCATTCACCTGCGTGTTCGGTCGAACCGAAAACCGCAATTTTGTACGAATTTTGGTTTTTGAAAAATTAAAAATCAAATAGCGGAAAGTTTTTAAAAATTTTAAAAAAGATGTGAATTTTGCCTTGATGCAATTTGCGAAAACTTGTCTGCGAATATTATTAAACAAGAATTGAGATTTTCCACATTTTAAAATTAAAATTTTAACTCGACCTATTAATCCAAACTTAGATAACGTTTTATATTTCAAGAATTTTTCAAAAATGTATATTATTTTGATTGACAATAAAACTATGCAAAAAAAAAAGAATTTTTCGTAGAACTGTAATATTTTAGGATGTTCTTTAAAGCCATGAACTTTTATATTCATTTTATTAAAATCATCAAAAAATATCAGCAATTAATTTACACTTTCGAATTTACGAGATCTGTTCAGGACTGTTTTGGACACGTGAACAAAATAAGAAATCGAGAAAATCTAGATATCTAATAAATTTTTAAAAAAATTATCTGTTAGTGAATTTAATGATTTTACCCGTCTATGAAGTAAAAAGGACCAGATGACAAAGTTTGTGAAAAACAGCAAATAAAATACATTTCTGCAATTATTAATTATTATTACTGAATTAAAATTTAATGGTTTAAATTATATAAAACAAAAGGATAATATAAATTTAGTTGTGTATCAAATCATACAAAATCTATTACATCTCACATTAGTACCATTACATTAATTATCCATTACCATCAATCATTAAAAGGAACCACTAAACACCGGATGATGATGGTGTGATGGTACTAAAACAATGACCAAAAAAACAAAAAATTCGACTATTCTTTCTTCGTGTTATTTTTTTTCTTACTAATTTTCCTAAAGTAATTACAGTTTGAATATCCGCCTCTAACATTTTTTTTTATTCTTTTACTTTTTGTTCGATAGCAACTCGCATTTAAATCTTTCTATTGTATTGTAATTCTCTTCTATAATAATTGTTACTCTTAATTGCTTTTGTAAAAGACCGAGGAGATAGACAGTCAAGTAGAAAGGGTAAAGGTATGAAATCATAAAACGATGACTTGTCTACGTTTTTATTTAGAAAAATATTATAGGCCTACGAAAAGGGCTTTTAGAAAATACTCCGTGCAGGTCTACAGCAACTTGGCGTACTTAAAACTCACTCATAACTTCTTTTGTCTCTACTAACACACCTCATCTCCAATAATTCATTTATTGTCTCTAACGACACTCTCTATAATATTCGTTTCTATATGTTACTATTTGTCTCTCACAATATATAGTCTACTATTTTATCATTCTATTCATATGTCATGCTATTTATGTCAATAATGATTTTTTCAAATTTTTTTCATGAACTATTGTCCATGATTTTTCCCAAAATTTTATTTTTGTCAATGATGTTTTTTTTAATTTTTTTGCTCATGATTTTTTTCAAAATTTTTTGTCAATGATGTTAACTTCGTTCGTCTTTATTAACACAGTAAAACACCTAATTTCTAATTTCTAATTACTCGTTTATTATCTCTATTTACACTCTCTATGATTTTTATCTCTAAATGTCACTATTCGTCTCTCACAATATATAATATACTCACACACATTATTCTTTTGTTATTTTGTTTAAACTTTGGAGCTTTTTGTGGCGCCAAATCTAAAACAGTTTTATGGTTTTTTGAAGTAAAACTTCTAACTTCTTTTTCAAACAAGATTAAATTTGTAAGCGTCCGATTTAGATGATTCAAATAACTTTCTGCTTGTTTTAACAAAATAATCGATTTTGAAAAAAAATTTTTTGTTCCAATTTTTTTTCCAAACATCATTATCTATCAGTCCAATTCTATTTATTGTAACACGATATGAAGCCCTTAGTAAAGCAATAAATATTCAGTTTAATGACGAGTTGAGATAATATTCGACATTTGTTTATCCTATAGAATCACTTGAAGATATAGCTGTTTATGCGATTGTGGAATTTAAAGATAAATTTGTTCCGAGAAATTTAAACTTTAGTGTATTATGTATCAAATAGCGCTTATGTAAAAATACCGAAAATATCGGTATTTTTGGGGTAAATACCGGTAATTCGGTATACCGGTATACCGGTATTGCATTCCCTATATCGACTAACAAGGTAACCATCAGGTTTACTCTACTGAGATTTTGATAAAACTTCGCATAGTTGTAAAGTTGGTTGTCAAACCGAACACCTTTAAATATTAGAGTCCTATGAGCAGCGGTTTAATTAAAAAAATTAAATAAAAATTGATTAAAACTGCGAAAAACGCGCTAGGCAGTTCGAATCCCGCCAGAATAATTATTTTTTTTATTTATTTTTACATCTATTTGGTTAAATATTATAATAATAATTATTAATTTGTTACATATACTACACAAATATGTGAAATTTATAAATAGTAGATATTTATGAAAGCATTCTGAAAATAAATATATTTGCATTGTATATTGATAAAATAAAATAAAACATTTTGTTTATATATCGAAATTCAATCTACATCCCTAATAAAACGTTCCTACACCCCATATCATCCATCATCAGGTGCACATCGTATTGTAAGTTTGGTGTATAGAATCATCTATCCACCTAAGGTGCATTATAGGAGAATGCATTATAAGAATGCACTCATGCACAGGTGTGTGTGTATGTGTGTGTGCATCTTATGCTTTTGTGATCGGTTGATGGAAGAGTTCAAGGGTGCACCATCATAATGATCAAGAACAAAATTGGAGGAGTCGGCTCTAAATTTAGAATCATTGTAAATAATGCCTTAATGCATCTCAGACTGAGTTTTTTTGTGTGCGTATGTCGGACTCAATACCGACTAAAACCACCGCTTTGTCCTTGGCTCTGGTCCTTTGAAAACCGCCATCAGGCATCACTTCGTGGGGGGAGGATCTAGAATGTTCATTCTAACGCTGATTTAATATTAGGTTGTCAAATATCTCCCTTCCGCTTTTTTGCTCTTGGTGTATAATACAAAAAAGCGGAAGGAAGATATTTGACAACCTAATACTTAGCTTTTATAGATTAGCTTTGCGTGTGTGTGTGTGCGGATACAAATTTTTGTTGACGGTTTTTGGAAACACGGATCAACCGATTTGAATAATTTAAAAAACATTCGATTCATATTGATAAGGAGACGTGCTGATTAGTTTTTGGTGAAGGCAGGTCCAGCCGTTTCGGAGATATAGGAAAAAAAAAGTTCCCAAAACGGTAATTCAGTTTTTGAGAGAACGGAGTACTCGATTTGAATGATTCAAAAAACATTTTGTTAGTATTGACTAAATGAATAATTGGTGATTTTGAAGTGATATTTTTTAGTAAGGCAGATCTAGCGGTTTCGCAGATACAAAGAAAAAAGTAAAAAAAAATATATATTAATTATTATTATTCATTATTATTCATTTGGTGAACATTAGACGTATGCACATCAAATTATCAGACATTTGATAAAATTGTTAAAAACAAGTACTATTTTTTTTGTTACAATTTTGTTGGGTTCCTAAATAAAACCTAAATTTTTAATTCATAATGTTTACTTATACGGTTCAAGCAAATTTCAAAGTTTTCCGAAAGGAAAATTTAAGAAATTTTCAAAAATATACAAAGTTTTATACTTCAAATATGAATTTTACATTTACAATTTAGTTTGAAATTGTATATATTTCAAATGCATTATTCTAATCATAAGGAATACATCGTCAGATGGATTCATTCGGCACCTCTTGTTAACGTAAATATTTTTAAGTGTTTGTGCGATAAGATTGTCACTGTACATTATATAAATGTTAAAATATATATTGATTATAATTATCTATTTCAAAATGTATAAAACAATTGTTGTCAATCATTGATCGATCGAGTTCCAGCAATTTGTCTTAAGGCACAATGTCATACACCAATAGTTTCACCTTTATCTTCGACGACTTTTTGATTATTCTATTTTTTTTTTGAATTTTCTACTTTATTATCTACTTCTACCTTGAATTCTGTACTTTATTAATTTATTGAAATTTCCAATTTCTTAGTTTCTTTCATAATAGACTTTTGGTATAAACTGTCTATAAATTCTTAGATTCTGGCAACGGAGAGGTTACAATCAATAAAACTTGATGAGTCAAATTATCGATCAGGAATCTGAATGACTGGGAATTTAAAAAAAGAATAAAATTAGCAATTCCTTTCATTGTAAATTTTTAGGAAAACTGCATTTCACCTTTACCTTCTACTTAATTTCTCTACTTCTTTACATAACCTCATACTAATTTCAAAGTCTTCTATTTCTAATTTCCACAATTTATCACAAGCTTTTATTTATTGTTATTCAGTGTCGAGACATGTGTGCAATTGATTACTACAACTATTTTTCAAAGGAAAAAAACTCTCTTTCAAAAGAAGTTTTTAAAGGGCTACACGGTCAAATTTCTTTAGACCATTAACAAAGGTTTGGACGAAGGTGTTTTTGTCGAGAAGTGATTCTTTGATATACTTTTTATTTTTTTTAATGTTGTGCCAGAGCTTTCCTCCTGACGTTTGGTTCATTATTTACAAAAATGTTGAAACGAAGATTAAGAAAATTATTAAAGTCGATGTAAAAGATTTTAGTCCCTAATATAAATAACAGAGATCACAATTATTATTACTTACCGAAGGAGAAGTTTGTATTTTAGTCAGAATATCCGATTTACTCATATATATTGCAAGTAATTTTTAATCGTTCGACTTCAAATGTGTATATCAAAAGCCGTTTTTTGACCTTTTATTTATCACGTGTCGAATAGGTTCCAAATTGCAAGAAAGTTCTTTCTAAACTTTCTAATTTTGTGATAATTTTAAGATGATACGTTCTTTGAGTATTTTGATATTTTAGTGATTTATCCAACAGACACACAGAAACAAAAAAAAAGCAGACGAAGACGAAACAAAAGAAATGCAAGACGGCCATGTTGAGTTCGTGACAATGATTGTTTGTGAAATACAAGATTACAAGACAAGAACTCGAAGAACTCTAGAGACCAAAGACCGAGGACTGACTTGCCAAGAGGGTCTTCTTAGTCTTCTCCGGTCTCGAGGGCTTTTTAGTTGAAATCTACGATCTCGAACCGACTGAGTTCTTCAACTAACTTTCAGGCATGGACTGGAAAAAAAGTCATTTAAATTGCAACGATCACATAATATAAAAAAATGTTACAAAATCAATCAGTTGCAGAAAGTGTTCTTCGTTGTAAAGTTTTCATCTTACTGTTTTTCCATCTACTACATCATAAACTATATAACTAATTTATTCCAAATTTAAGAAATATCTCATTTTGAATGCATCGAACTCAGTTAACCCCAACTGACAATAGTTTATTTGTTTGTTTTTTTGAAAAGATTTATTTGTTCCATATTATATTACATAAAAGAAAAAGTGAGTATATAAGATTTTGTATACCTATCATCTGATATTAATACAATTCATTGATAAATAACATTTGAAACATTATTGAACTGACAATAGTTTGCAGTATAAAAATATTAGTAGCCGTCCATTAATCAATAATAAAGTATGTTTTTTTAATAAAGTATGTTTTTATGCTATTTTCATTGTAAGCCAAATAAGGGCATCAATTTAAGCAAATAGACCTAAGTACATATATAAAATTCTCATAATAAATTGTAATAATGCCGCAAGGCAAATGTACAATTAAAAAATATCACATGTAACATACAAATATTGTACTATGTAAACAAATCTAAGATAAATAAAGAGTTTTGCAATCATCAATCATCCATTAATCAAGATTTTTAAGGATTTTTGGACTCTGCTTTCCTAAAATTAACTAATCCATTTTCTATACCAAACATCTACATATGTTTTTAGTTCTTAGACAAAATCGTAAAATTTTTGAAATTCAGGTGGTGTATGGCATCGTGCCTTGAGGCAAATTTCTGGAACTTCTCGTAATTTAAAGTCTTCAAAAAATCAGAATAAAAAAATGTTTTGAGAATTCTGATCATTTTTGATAATTCTGAAAATATTTAAAAAAATTAATATCGAATAAATTGGACAAAATAAAAAAAACCCAAAAATCTCAGACAATTTAAAACCATGCTCAAGAAACACATCATCAACATAACCTGACTTTACTATATTTTGAAGAAAATTTATACAGAAGACGTATCATTGAAAGGATGTTTTATAACATTTTTAATGACACTTATAAACAATGACCTCAGCTTTCGATTTTTTATCATGATATTTCCAAATTCTTTACAAAAAAATGAACAGGTGCAAAAACTCACAAATAGTTTCTTACGTGATAGAAAATAGTAATAATATGCTTTTTAAGATCTTTTCATTGAATTAATTACAGTAAAATTTTAAGATTTTTTTTGAAAATTGAAAAATGCAATTTTTTTATTTATGAAATTTCTTGAAAGTTTTATCCATTCATGTCGGTTGATCTATACTGTCAAAAATATTTAATTTTCGACCGCCAAATTGCATTTGTTTTAAATATTTTTTCCATTACTCCGAAACCGCTAGACCTGCCTTACCAAAAATATAAACAGTTCTTCATCATGACAATACAAGTAAAATGTTTTGAATTATTCAAAATCGAACGTTTCGTTCTCTTAAAAACTGAGTTACAATATCCAGAACTCTTTGCTTCGTATCTCCGAAACGGCTAGACCTGCCTTTGCCAAAACCTAATCAGCACGTCTCCTTATCAATAGGAATCGAATGCTTTTTGAACCATTCAAATCGGTTGATCGGTGTTCTCAAAATCGTCGACGAAAATTTGTACCCGCGCACACACACACATACATACTTCCAATTTTTTCTAAGGTATGCCAAAATGTTCAGAAACCTTTGAAACGTAAAGATATGCAAAAATTTTAATTTTCCATTTTTGGACGATTACAATAACTTACCCTACGGGAAGTTAATAAAATGGATAGAACTTAGAAAGATTTGGTGATGTTTTAAGGAACGTAACACAATTTTTATTTTAAATGTGAACACAAAATTCTGCAAGACGGATTTTTTGGCGAAAGTCAAAAAAATGAAGTAAACGTCATCAGAAGGAAATATCTGAAAAATTGAAGGTAGGAGTAAAAATGCAAATGATGTACGATTAATGCAGAGAATTGTAAACCGAGGTACGAGTTCTAGAAGTAACAAGTGAGTGCTTTCCTACAAACCTCATCCTACAATAACAAAATAGTAGTAAATGCCAATGAACATTTGCTCGAGAATCTAAATCCATTATAAAGGGTTCGGCTCAACCCAATACAATTCAGCTTCATAATTCATTTCTCAAACAATTCTTTCCGATTGATATAGATTTTTAATTCGTTCGGAAACAATATAAAATCGCTAGTACCGTTACCTACAGGAGATTCTGAATTATTCGAACGAACACCTGGCCAAAGATAATAATGAACCAACGAACGAACGAACGCTCTTTCGTCATTTCTTCATTTTGTTTTTTCCTTTGCATTTGGAAACAAAACACTTGCACAACGTAACGAGCACGTAACAATAACGTCACGGGTGGGACGAGAGAGAGATAATAAACTAAGAATCAAATAAATGTAATATCTTATATATATATATATATATATATATATATATATATATATTTCTAAATTTTTATTTGGCCTCGCTTACTCTGAGCATTTAGCCACCTACAACATTTTTTTTTTATTTATTTACATTCTAATTTTTTATATCAATTTCAATCTATTTATGTATCCTATTCTATATTCTTCTTATTTTTTCTTCTTATAATCTTATATATAGAAATGGAGCTCTCGATCAAATGATTCGGTAAAACTCGAAAACGGCTAAACCGATTTGGCCAGTCTTAGTCTTGAACAATTCGTGCTAATCAATAGGTTGTCGGAAAGGTGAGACATTATTTCAAAATCGCGTAGAAACTTTACATTTTCAATTTGAAAATTTTTGTAGAAGCGTAATTTGAATAAAACAATAGACGGTGGCTAATGTCAAACGTCAAATGTCAAACGTTTTTGACAGATGATGTTCAATTACGTTTAATAGGATATTTTACGTGAATATTAATTATGATTAAATTGTAAAAAGTAGTTTTGTTGGTAGTTATATTTAGACACAAAAACGTTATTAAACGGATCGCAACTATTACTAGAAACTCAAAATATTAACTTTTATGAAATGGTAATATGATAATGCATTTTTTGGCGTTGTAGCACTCTTTTTTTGGAAAACCATATTTTGCTCAAACACGGTGCTCTGCAGAGATCTCATTTGTATAATTATATACTCATTGGTATTTATAAAACATTTTCTAGGTCATATTATTTTTTATTCATGTTATTTAGAACCTAAATTTAGTTATTGATCATTGAGACATTTTGTCGAATAACATTTTTCCAGTTATAATTTCCCAGAATTTATCGAAGAATTGATAGTAATATTAGGTTGTCAAGTATCTCCCTTCCGCTTTTTTGCTCTTGGTTTATAATACAAAAAGGCGGAAGGGAGATATTTGACAACCTTATATATGAAGGTTAAAAAGGTCCACCACCAATGTGTCAAAAACCAGTAAAGTTAAGCAATTTGATTTGCTCGTCGGTAGAGTTCTCTTATGCTTATTTTTCTCAGTACCTTCCATTTTATTCTGTTATGTAATTTTTTTTTTTTTATTTCCATTCCGCTGCCACCACTTTACTCCTATATAGAAAGTGCGTTCTGTTCTGGTTTCGATTGAAATTCTTCTCAATTCGAGATCAAGAGCAAAAACAGACCATTCCTTCGTGGCAATCATCGGAATGGCATTTCAGAACATATATTTCATAATTGCATAAATTATGCAACAGATAAATAGTTTGTTTACACTTGTGGAGATCGTAATTGCTGCGAACAGGTTCCGAGTAATAATAATGGATGTATATTTTTTTTATACCATCATGAAAGATAATATTTTTTTTTTTTTTTTTTTTTTTTTTTTTTTTTTTTTATTGTTATATGATGTATTTATTTTTACAAATGCCATCTTGTACAGTATACAATAAGTTGTTTATTCTAAATATTATGATAAATTAAAACATGCATTTTATTTTCTATAATTCCATAATCTGCCAATTGTTTTTTTTTTTTTTTTTTTTTTTTTTTTTTTTTTTTTTTTTTTTTTTATATATATATTATAATTTATTTCTTAAATATCTACATTATAATTTACAAAATTTTGTACATAAATGAATTATTCTTATTTTTTATTTCTTATTATGTATTCTTTCCGCTTTCTCTTAAATTCCTTTCGATTAATGTTAATTCTTCAATTCCATTGTATATATTATTTAGAACACCAGATAATAGCCATATTATGATATTGTTTTCTTCTTCTGGTCTTTTCATAATGTCGAATTTTATTAATTTATAATCTTCCTCATTTAGATTAAATTTTTAATAATTTCAGTCTATGCTTCATCCAATTCCATATCTTTTTTATTTCACCGCACTCTGTTAAGAAATGTATTGCATTTTCTTCTTTATTACATTTTGTACAATTAGCAGTATCAGCCATTTTCATTTAAACAGCTTCATTTTCATGGCTATGCATTCATTGACTATCATATAGTTCGTGGTTCTCCAGTCAGAAGGAATTTTTGTTTTTTAAATTTTTCCAAATATTATTCCAGTTCAAATTCGGGTTTTTCTCCATTATTCTTGGAGTATAATCATTAGTTAGTTTTTATATATATTTCTTTTGTTGTAGTATTTTCTAGATTCCATTGATATTTTTCATTTATAATTACCCATTCTTTTTTAATAGATTTCGGAAAATGTTTATTATTGATCCAAAGTTCTAAAAATCCTGTGTTGATTTCCTTTGTTATGATCTGTTTTATCATATTTTTAAAGAGTAAGCTTTACATTTTTCAGCATTTGATATAAATTTAGACCTCCTTGGTTTTCTTTCAATTTTAATTGATTTCTATTAATTCTTATTCTATAACCATTCCAATATAGTAACCTATTATAGTTTCAATTTTTTGTGAAAATACTTTATGCATTGGTAATACTTGCGCTAAATACCATAATTTTGCTAAGGCAAATTGATTTATATGCCAGACTTTTTGAATTACATTTAGTCGTCTTGATAAATCTGTATTTAATGTCACTCTTATATTATTAATTAATTTATTCCAGTTCTCATTAATCATTTCCTCTAAATTTTTTGATATAATCATTCCCAAATATTTAATTTTTGGGGTTTCTGGTATGTTGCTTCTGAATCCCTTGCCCATCTCATACCTAGCGATAGAAATGTGGATTTTTGTTCATTTATTTCTGCTCCTGAACTTTTACAATAAATTTAATGATTTCTAAGGATTTTCTTTCTTCTTCTCTATTGATTTAACTATTAAAGTAACATCATCAGCATATGCAAGTATCTTAACATTTTTAGTTATTATATTTTGACCTTCTAATTTTTTTTCCCAATTCTTCAAGTAAAGGATCTAAACCAATAACAAATAGTATCATTGACAAAGGACATCCCTGTCTGACGGATCTTTCAATTTTATATATTCAGATAGATTCCCATTTATTTGTAATCGTGAAGTTGCGTTTTTATTAAGATTCATTATTACTTTGGTTATTTTGTCAGGAATTGATATTTTTCTTAATACATGCAGCAAATAATCATGTGACATCATGTCAAAGGCTTTCTTAAAATCTATGTTTATCAAAGATGCTTTTTCATTATGTTTTATATTATAGTATGCCACCAAGTTTCTAACAGTTATTAAATTATGAACAATATTTCTTTTATCCATACAGCATGATTGCCCCTGGTTAATAATATTTTGAACAGCCATTTTTATTCTATTTGAAATAATTTTTGAAAATAATTTCATATCACAGTTTAAAAGCGTAATTGGTCTATAATCGTCCGTATATTTTGGATCCTTTTTTTTCGAAATTAATATTATTATTCCTTCATTAAGTTTTTTATTTATCTTTTCCGGTTCGTTTAAAAATTCGTTAAATATTTTAACTAAAAAGGGTGTTAAAATGTCTTCATATTTTTGATAAAATTCATACGGAATGCCATCTATTCCAGGTGTCCTATTTTTACTGCTTGTCTTAATCGCGTCCCTCACTTCTTCCTCCGAAATTTCTTTTCTTAGTTGTTCATTAGAAAGAATGCTTATGTTTTTATTATATTTCCTTAGTATGAGATCCATTTCCTTATAATTTATCGGTTTTTTCTTTGTAGAAATTTTTGTATGATCTTTCCATTTCTACAATTATTTCTTTTGAATTTTTTAAACAAATATTTTCGTTATTAAATAACGATTTAATGAATTTGTTTTCTCCATTGATTTTTTCCTTTGCAATTTGATATGTAGTAATGCGCTCTTCTTCTGTAATTGTTTGGGTTCCTTGATCTTATTTTAATTCCTTCGTTACGAGTATCATATAATTTTCTAATTGTGGCTTTTGTTTCTTTAATTATTTCCCACATTTCACCATTATTATTGTGATTTTCAACTGCCTCCTTCAATACCTTTTCAAAAAATTTATTGTATTATTGAAATCTATTGCATTTTGTCTGGATAAATTTTTTGCAAAGTATTTTAATTTGGTTTTTACTTTATTTTGCCACCAATCAATTACATTCGTACGTGATGAAATTTTAACAATTTTCTCCCATTCTTGTCTAAATAAATTATCAAATTCTTCGGATTTAAGTATTTTTGTGTTCATTTTCCAGTAACTTTTTCCAAAAAATGGCACTGATGTCACAACTTTCAATTTTAGAACTACCGCATTATGGTCTGAAAAGGCTACTGGAATTACTTTGCAATCAACTATTCTATTTTTTATTAAAGTGTCAGTATAAAATCTATCTAATCTTGAAGCTGAATCACCCCTAATAAATGTAAACCCATTATCTTTCTTATTTAAATACTCCCACGCATCTTTTAATTTTAATTGGTTTAACAATCTTTTTAGTGCTGCACTATAATTTGTTCTTCCTTTTTGGTCCTTGGCATTTAATACACAATTAAAATCGCCTGCGATCATGATATTAGATTTGTTTGTTCCTATTATACTGGCTATATCTTCTTCAAATAATTTCTCCCTTTGTGGACGCTGACCATTACCGGCATGGGCATATATATTTAATAAATTTAAATCATCTATGTTAGCACCTATTATTCTAGAATTTTCATGAAGGATTACATTTTTTATTTCAATTCCTGGTCTTGTTAATATGGCAGTACCTCTTTGATTTTCATTAATGTTTACTATACCTTCATATGGTTTAAAAAATCTTAAATCGTTTTCATTTATTTCTTGTAACAATATTATATCTAAGTCATTATCTGTTATAAATTTTTTCAGTAATATTTTAGTCGTTAAACTTCTAATACCATTTATATTTATTGTTGCAATATTTCTGATTTTATAATTATTCATCAATATGTGTTCTTAAAAAGGAATTTAAGAAAAATTTAAATTATATAGTTTTAATTTTGTTATTTCTTTATTTATTTCAGGATTAGGTGTTTCACCATATTCTTTTCCATATTCTAATGATCTTTCTTCTTCTGACATATCTATATCTGAATCTTGTAGAATACAATTCATTGAAGAAATTGGTGTATTTATATCCATGTTTTCAATTATATCCTTCATTACTTCCTCTGTATTTGGGGTTGTTATTTTAATTTTTTTATTACTGATAGGCGTTTTTTCTGTTTCATTTATGCTTTGTTTTCCTTTTTCTTCTTTTTGTTTTGTTTTTTTATATTCAGTCATATAATTAGAACTTTCTTTGTTTTTTATAATTATTATTTTTTCTTCTTTTTTATTATTTATTTCTTCTTCATTTTTTCTAATTTGATCATTTTTTTCCTTTTGGGTAACAACAATTTTATCTATTATGTTTTCTTCATTATTATTCACTATTGGTTTATTTTTTCCCTAAATCTTTTAATCTTTCTCCTATTTTTGAGTTCATTGTACATTCTTTTTTCACGTGGCTTGTTTCTCCACATTTAAAACATTTCCTTGGTTGTCCTCTAATTATTATTGTTGTGTTTTTTCCATTCACTTTAATCATGTTGGAATTTCTTTTGTTACTTCTATTAATAAGGTTCTATTTCCAGTGTAGCAGTTTATAATGCCTTCTCCTGTCCATATATCTTCTTGGTACTTTAATATTTTGCCGTACTCTGACATTATTTTCCTTATTTGTTCTTCCGATGTCTCCCATTGTACATTTAACAATTTTATCCACTGTGGCGGTTCCCTAGGTTCACTATATTCAATTTCATAACACTGATTTTTATCGGACTTAAATTTTATATTAGTTTCATATTTACTTTTAATTTTATTTATAATTTTCTCATTATTAAATTTCACATTTAATACCTTATTTTCCATGGATATTCCGTATATACAGCTGACATCTTCATAAATACTATTTAAAATTCCTTTTAACCACAAATGAGCAGTTAATGGCGAAATTATTCCTTCAATTACTTTGAAATTAAATAGAAGTGTGTTTTTCGGTTTAACACACTCCATTATATAGTTATTAAAATAACTGTTTTATTATAAATGTATACCAGGCAAGCCTGGATTTTTAACGTGTTTATTTTGTTACGCAATCGATGTGTTCACTTCGAATGTTTAACACAAACTCAAATGAAGTACTCCCCGGCGGGGAATAATTAGGTAATTTTATTACTAGAAATTTCTAATTGATATCCAAAAATTCTTTTTTGTTTGGTTGTTGCCTAAATAATGATATTTCGCCCTTGATGTGCCGGAGTTTTGGCTTTTTTTGGAAAATGCAGGAATTTAAGATTCCTGAACGTTGCAATAAATTCCTTGCAGGAGTTGCAAGATATTATTTATAAGAATTTAAAAGAGAACAAGCGAAAAATTTAAATTATCTGATACTTTTAATGAAATGAAAAGTGATCAATATAGTAAAGACTTGGAAATAAAATAATAAATAGTCGCTGTATAAATAATAATATTTCTGCTTTGATGTGCCGGATTTTTTAGTTTTTTTGAAAAATTCAGGGATTCAGGATTCTTGAACGTTGCAAATAATTTCTTGCAGGAGTTGCAAGATATTATTTATAAGAATTTAAAAGAGAACAAGCGAAAAATTTAAATTATCTGATACTTTTAATGAAATGAAAAGTGATCAATATAGTAAAGACTTGGAAATAAAATAATAAATAGTCGCTGTATAAATAATAATATTTCTGCTTTGATGTGCCGGATTTTTTAGTTTTTTTGAAAAATTCAGGGATTCAGGATTCTTGAACGTTGCAAATAATTTCTTGCAGGAGTTGCAAGATATTATTTATAAGAATTTAAAAGAGAACAAGCGAAAAATTTAAATTATCTGATACTTTTAATGAAATGAAAAGTGATCAATAGAGCAAATACTTGGAAATAAAATAGTAAAAGCTTGAAAATGCACAGTTTTAATTAAACAAATATAAAACAAGGAAAGACTAGAAAGTAACTAATATATTTAAAAAGTTCGGAAGAATCTAAAGCTAGATAAAAGACTTCAAAGTAGTCTATATTGATTTTAAAATACAAAATGAATATTACTAACAGAATTTTGAAAAGAAATAAAAATAGTATTCTGTTCAATTAAATAATTTAAAGTTCAATAAAATAATTACAAGCCTGAAAAAAGGACTCTACTGACGAGCAAACTAAATTTCGACATAATAAATGAGCCAGTTGAATAAACAGCAAACTTAGAACATAAAAATGGACTCTACTGACGAGCAAACTGAATTTCGAGTAAATGAACGAGCCAGTTGAATAAATAGCAAACTAGAATATGGAAAAAGAACTCTACTGTCGAGCAAACTGAATTTCGACTAAATGAACGAGCCAGTTGAATGAATAGCAATCTAGAACATAAAAAAGGACTCTACCGATGAGCGAACAGAATTTCGACATAACAAACGAGCCAGTTGAATAAATAGCAATGAGAAAGGGACTTTACTAACGAGCAAATTGAATTTCGACTAAATGGAGAAGCCAGTTGAATAAATAGCAAACTTAGAATATGAAAAAAGGACTCTATTGACGAGCAAACTGAATTTCGACATAATAAACATGTCAGTTGAATAAATAGCAAATTTAAGACATGAAAAAAAGACTCTACTGACGAGCAAATTGAATTTCGACATAATAAAAGAGCCAGTTGAAAAAATAGCAATCAAGAACATGAAAAAAGGACTCTACTGACGAGCAAACTGAATTTCGACATAACAAACGATTCAGTTGAATAAATAGCAATCTAGAACATGAGAAAGGGACTCTACTGACAAGCAAACTGAACTTCGACATAATAAACGAGTTAGTTGAATAAATAGCAAATTTGAACACGAAGAAAGGACTCTACTGACGAGCAAACCCAATTTAGACATGGGAATAAAAAAATCTACTAACGAGTAAATTAAATAGAAATTTATAGCACAAAAAAAGGACTCTACTGACGACCAAAGTGAATTTCGTTGATTTAAAGTTGCACCAGAATGATTTCACAAAATGTATTAATTTTGCTCTTGACTTTGTGTTTGTTCCAACAAATGAATTGCTAGGTATTAATCAAAAAATTATTATTACTAATATTTGTTTATACATATTTAATTTTATTAAGAAATGAATCGTCAGAAAGCCCGATGTACTGTTTGTAGTGTATTTTTAGAATCCTATTGTTTTGTTGGGTATGTGATTATGATTTTTGAATAGTGCTCGTCGAGACCTTTCATTTGATACCTCACATCAATTTTTACCTTATGGAAATCTTTTTAGTCCTAATTTAGCCCTCTGTCTGAAAAACGCAACTAGAATAAACCTAAATTTATTTATTAAATCTTTCGTAACTTTTGAACGGTTAGTTCAAAACTAATGAAACATTCGACAAATTTGTACAAAATTTAATATTAAATAATATTTTATAGTGTAATACTGCTAAATCAACTAAATATACGGTAAAATCAAAGTTGAAAGTATAAATATAATCTAAGATAAGCTTATTTTCGATATTCATCGATTTTTTCTGAGTTCAGAAACTTCTGAAACGTAAAGATATGCAAAAATATTCAATTTCTATATTTGGACGGTTACAATAACTTACTCTACGGGACGTTAACTAGAATAAGAAAAAGGACTCTACTGACGAGCAAACTGAATAAAATAATGAAAACGATTACTAACGATTTCATAACATCGAAACTCAAATTAAAATGTCATTAGTATAATCAGACATCAATCTATCCATCTTAATGTTGAATCAAAAATAAAAGAAGTGATGATATCATAGTTACTACAATTATATAATTACGTAACAATTTTATAAAATTATATTTATATAAGTAGAAAGAATCATATTGCACAAGAAAATTTTATTAAGACAATTGAGAAAAAAGAATTTCACTACAACAAAGCTTAGATTTTTAAAGTAAAACTTTTTTTAGGCGCGACTAAGGTGCAACGTACAAATGCAACGGAAGTGCGTTACGCCCGAACTGTTCGTCATTTGCTCTCGATGATTTCATTTTCATACGGGTCGATTGTGATTACTTGTCGTATATGTGAATAGAGATCTGTCGTTGTATCCGTACCGATATCGACAAGGAAATCGGCATAGATAAATAAACATTTTAAAGTTACATCGTAGTACAAATCTTGATTTAATGAAAACTGTCTGAATCAAAAGAATATTTTACCCTGTTCCTTGAAAATAATAAAACAAATTATACATTTGTGCCGTGCACTAAACGTAAGTTTATTGATTAGAAATTATTTCTATATTATTCGTAGTTTCTGTAAATCTGTGAAGTTATTAAAATGAAAAATATTTTTTAGGCGAGACAGATATTACAGCTGTTCAAAGAATGAGACTGTATCGTCAGCGAAAAAGTAAAAAATAAATACAAGCAGTCAATGAATGTATGTTAATTTCAATTACATGAAGTTTTTCAAACACAATTATTACATGATGAGTGAAGTTGCGAAAACAATATTTGTTTAGGATTTGTTTAACATAATCCACTGTGTAAAGAATTTATTAATCAGCAATTACTTCATTTCACTAATAAAGGTTCAAGTCCTAAATGCTAATTACAATGACAAACCGATCATGTCACATTTGGAATATGACTTTAATTACATTATCGTTTTTAAATATGATACATATTTTTAATGCTATTATAAATATATAATTTATAATTTATCATTATATAAATGTGTATAATGGTCGACAATAATAAATGTGTGCATCACACGAGTGTTATCATATTACTAATAAACATTATTCAAAATTGTTATATGATGTATTTATTTTTACTTAAATGCCATCTTGTACAGTAGCAAATAGGTTTTACTTCTTAGGCACTATTTTTTTTTTATTACCTATCCTTTCATAATTTTATTACAAAAATGGTTATTAATTTTTCCGTGAGAAACTATGTACGTCTATTAACAACCCTTTTGTTGCGAGCGAGATAATGAATCACAAAATTGAGTTTCTTCTTGTTTTTTATTTTATTTTATTTTATACCTTTATACATCTTAGTCTTCGTTATTTTTTTGTAATTTTTTTTTATTAAAGACTTGTTCCAATATGAAATTTTCTATATAATCATCGTTCGTGTATCTATAATGGCTTTTCTATTCAGTAATGTTCTTCTTTGGTCCATTGCGTTACTTTGCACCGTCAGGGGAATAGTGCGAGAGCTGGGAGGGTAATTGACTGATATGTATATATATATATATATATATATATATATATATATATAAATATAACTATTCCGTATTCCAGAAATAATTATGGAGAGGATCACTGTGATTAATTAGATACAAGTGGACTGTAAATTATAAATATTCTAACACCATATGATATGTGAATAAAAGTATTTAGTTTATGATATATAATAGTTTGTCAAATATCTCCCTTCCGCCTTTTTGTATTATACCAAGAGCAAAAAAGCGGAAGGGAGATATTTGACAACCTAATATATATAAGGTTGTCAAATATCTCCCTTCCGCCTTTTTGTATTATAAACCAAGAGCAAAAAAGCGGAAGGGAGATATTTGACAACCTATATATATATATATATATATATATATATATTGCACTTCACTCTACAAACTTCTCTCATTAAATTTGCTATTCTCTCCCTTATTATTATAAATTACAGGTATTTATACTCAAACAATTGTAACCGAAGGGTTTCGGGTTAAATAGAAAAAGTCCTGGTTAAATTTTGATTAAAATATTTGAGGCTAAAAAATTAGTAAGCAATCAATATTGATCAATGTATGTATTTAAGTCAAATAAAGCAAATTTTCAAATTAATTTAATTTTTTGATCAATGATTAATAACAATTGTTTTAAATATTTTCAAAGAGATAATTATAATTCTTATATATTTGAATCGTTCATATATTAAATACAGTGACGATGTTATCACTCAAAACACTTAAAAATGTTTACATTGACAAAAGATGCCGAATGAACCCATCTGAGGATATTTTGCACAATTAGAAAAACGCATATAATATATATATATATATATATATATATATATTTAATATGAATTGTAAATTTAAAATGCATATTTGAAGTATAAAACTTTGGGTATTTTTGAAAATTTTGCAAACAAGATTTTGAATTTTGTTTGAACCGTATAAGTGAACTTTAAAAATTAAAAATCTTGGTACGAAACCCAGAAAATATTAAAAATTAGTTATAAATTGAAACAAAATTAGTTAGAAATATCTAACTAATATATAATAAATAATATTTTACTAGTTTTTATAACAGATTTAATTTGCTCGACAGTAGAGCCCCTTTTAGTAATTGAAATTAATTATTTTACTGGTCCAGATATCTCGTTATTTAAATTACTAATCCGTTATTTAAGTTGCTCGTCAGTAAAGTCCTTTTTCTTGTAAATTGTATAGAAATATCTGATAATTTCAAGTGCATATGTCTAATGATCATTTTTGACCCTCAAATATTATTTTTTTCAATATTTTCCTCTGTATCTCTAAAACCGCTGGATGTGCCTTCCCAAAAATTTAACCAATTCTTCATTTTCGTCAATACAAATAAAATGTTTTTTGAATCATTCAAATCGGATGCTCCGTTCTCTCAAAAACTCGATTTCTATTTTCTGCACTCCTTGCTCAGTATCTCCGAAACGGTTGGACCTGCCTTTGCCAAAAACCAATTAGCACATCTTCCGATCAGTAGGAATCGAATGTTTTTTGAATCATTCGAATCGGTTTATCCGTGAGCCCGAAATCGACAAAAAATTGTATCCGCACATGTACATAAATTTTTTTTTGAGGTATGTCAAAATGTTCAGAAATCTCTGAAACGTAAAGACATGCAAAATTTTTAATTCTCTCTAGGGTAAGTTATAATAATAGCAAACAAATCGAAAATGAAATTTTTTATATATCTTTACGTTGCAAAGGTTTCTGAATGTTTTGGCATACTTTAAAAAAAATTAATGAATCCAGGTCCAGACGTTTTGAAGATTTACAGGGCCAAAAAGTGCAAAATGTTTTAAAAAAAATTAAATTTTCAAATAACTCAAATTTTTGAAATATGTCATAATTTAAAAAAAAATCTAATTTACTAAAAATACGTAAAATATCAAAATTTTAAAAAAGACGATTTCTTACAAAAACTTGATACTTCGAAATTTTCAAAAAATATCGGATATTTTCAAAAATTTCAAAATCAATACTCAAAATTCTCAAATAATTAAAAAAAAAAACGATTTTTTTCAATAAGTCAAAAAAATTTCGAACTTATAAAAAAATTAAATTTGAAATTATTCAAAACAATGACTGTTTTTAATACTCGATTTTTTTCTCACAGTACGGGAAGTTTCCGCAATTTTCCTTAAAGCACGATGCCATGCACTACTAGTTCATTTTCGATTTTTTTTGCATTTACTATAACTTACCCAACGGGAAACTTTTTTTTTACAAACGATTGTAAGTGGAATTTTGCTTCAAGAACTTTTATTTTATTTTATTCATATTTTGAATATGAAATGACATTCTTATAACTTAAGTTGGATATAAAGGCAAATGTTGAGCTATTAAAATTTAAAATCGGTTCAGTAGTTTAGGAATACATCCCGGACAAACATACAAATTCTGAAGTTTCAATAAACTCCAACCAATTCACACACGATTGTAAGTGAAAATTTGCTTCAAGAACTTTTATTTTAATTTATTCATAGTTTGAATATGAAATGATATTCTTAATATAGCCTATAACCTAAGTTGGATATAAATCCATTCGTTGAGCCCATAAAATTAAAAATCGGTTCAGTAGTTTAGGAGTACATTGCGGACATACAAATACAATATGTTTATACAAACATACAAATTATGAAGTTTCAATAAACTGTAACCAATTCAAGTGATTTTAAATTTTTGAAGTGTTCAGTTGAGAAAATATAAATGATATGTCAATTGGCTCATATACATACACACACACAAACACACACACAGACAAACACACACACACAGGCTGCTTGGAACGCCAGAGACAGATTTGCGAGAAAATTGCTTATTGAGCTGTGATATATGGAAAAAGAAAGGGCGTATGGGACTACGCTCATTTAAAAGATAAGTATATAATCAGTGCGAGAATGATAACATTCTAGATCCTCCCCCCACGAAGTAATGCCTAACGGCTGTTTCCGTAGGACCAAGGGCAAGGACAAAGCGTAGGTTTTAGTTGGTATTATACGACATACAAAGACAAAAGACCTAGTCTGGAATGCATAAAGGCATTTACTTCACTTTACGAAAAAAAAACACACAAACACACACAAACACTTTTTTCCCAATTTAATCTCAAACTATTACGAATGACTCTAAGAATTACCAAGTCGGTTTTCTACTAAAACCATAAATTTTTCCTTCAATCTTGGTTACCAGCTCTCTCACTATTAATACAGATCTATCAGTCATGCAAGTCAAGTCCCTTCAAGGGACAGAGGTGTGCGCGAAGGGAAAAAGGGGCAAATGGAATTCATCATCAAATCAAAAAATAAAAAATGATTAATTCATTGAAGCTCGCGGTATTGTGTTGTACCGCATTTATTTATACCAATGGTAGGTAAAAAACACTCAATAACATTTCTGCATCGAAGAGAAGAAATTGGAAAAAACATACTGTGAAGTAATTACATAATTGCAATTTGCAAAGATAAATAAATAATGGATTTATTGAATGGATTATCTGAAAACCACTTATTTGTTTTGCACTGGGATGCTTTGTTATTTAGTTTGGTTATGAATTGTAGTTATACAGTTTCTATATAGTTAAAAAAAATCCATAATGTGTTCAGTTATCATGGTTTTGAAATGTTTACTGTTTTTAGAATTATTTTTGTATTAGGTCAGATTTTGGCTCGTTTCACCTATGTATATTAGTTCACAATCAGAGCATTTGGTTTGGTGAACTAAATTTAAACAAAAACTTGGAAAACATTGTATATATATATAACTAATAGAAAATAAAAAAATGGAATATAAGATTTTAAAAATTCTTCAACTTTTAACACGTTTCGACTTATGATTTCAAGTGCATTTGATTTGTTAGACTAAATTTCTAAGACAAAGTGTGTTAAATTTCAATCTTTATACATATACATATTTCAACAAAGTATACTGCAATTATTAATGTGTCAATAATTAATATTCTGGATGCCAATACTAAAAGAAATCTACAAATTAATCCTAGATAATCCTACATAAATCTATTAAATCCATTCTTCCATACAACAAAGCCAACGGTCATTTGTACTGCGGTGAGATGTGTACGGAGTAAATAATAACAAAAAGATATAAAGATAAAAAAACTGAAGAAAATAAGAAAAAGAAGCAAAGCACAGAAGATGCAGAAGAAGATCAAAAAAATTACACACACACATACAAATGCACACAGTAATTCTAAAGCACGAGATGATGTATGCAATCGAGATCTTTAAATCAGGGCCGGGAAAAACAATTTTTATAATAAAAAATCAATGATAAATAATAATTTTACTGTTCATATATTATATACAGTGACGACTGTAGACGCCAAAGCAAAGTTATTTGACGGTTATAGGCGTCAAAATTGTAGATATAGAAGCAAAAACACGAAGTGTCAAGGTCGAAATGCGCCGTCCGAATTTAATATTTTAAACTAATTGACTAATTAATTACTTTCAAAACATTTTTTCAGAAACTAACAGACTTATTCTCACATAACGTAATCAGTATTTTGATATAACATAAAATATATGTCACAAATAAGAACACAATGAAATTTTTATCATTCCCGGTGCACCTATTTAATTTTGACAAACAATGTTTTCTTAAATTGGCTCCCAATGTGCTGGAGCTTATGAAATTGTTCAAAAACTACACTTATAATGCTTATATAAGCGTTTATTTACATTTTTGATACTGTCAACTAACTTGCAAATAACATTAGTACGACTTTACGCCAATTTTATTTAAAAGTGCAACAAAAATTTTACAGTGCTCTATGTTATGCCCATACTGATACCATATACGACACTGAAACATGAAACCAAGTATAGCTATCACACTTATAGTTGACAAATAAGTAAAATAAATTATAAAATTTATCAATAGAAATTAAATATGATGACTACGTTAAAAATAAATAAATTAACAATTTCTGTAAAAATTATATAAAAATTAAAGAAATAATTAGACCACTAAATAAAGTAATAGATAGTATACTAAATGTTAAATTAAACACGCATTTTCTGCTCACGTGATAATAGTAATGAAATTGATAATTTGTTAAGCAAAAAAAAATGCAAATTAATTTTTGTGTATAAATATAAACTGAAATTATTACCAAAATATATTGATAAATGTTGGGGTTGAGGTTCTTATATTTATTCTCTCTTAGAAAGAAGAAATTGATAAAAGACTTATTTGCTTATTTTGGGATAAGATAGCTATGTTATTTTATTAGTCTTATGTTGTGACATAATATGTCACAGATAAAAGTACGTTGAACAATACTTATGCTCTGTGCAAAAACTTTATTTTAACAAATCATATTTCTTTCTTTACATTGGCTTTCAAAGTGTTCCTTCACAAAACTATCAGAAATTTACACCTATGAGCGTTTATTTACAATTTTGGTACTGTCAACTAACCTCCAAATAGCACAAATGTCAAAACAGTAAAATTAGTACGAGCTTACGCCAATTTTATTTAAAACCGCAACAAAAATTTTACAGTGCGCCCTTATATGCCCATACTACCACCATAAACGACACTACTAGCACTTATAGCATCAATTTGAACAAAATAAGTGTGACTTAATTGTAAGATGTGTAACCAAAATGGATACGTAATTGAGAGTTGATAGTCAAAAGGAATGGTGTAAAATATTATAGGCCTGTGAGAAGCGGTTTAGTTATAAAAATTAATTAAAGTTTAGAATTATAGTCAGAGCGGTATTGAAATGTTAAGGTTGACGAAGGTAGTTTTCACGGTTCAGAACTTTGCTACAGCGATCGCAGCGCCAGAACACGAGTTGTGTCCACACATATGAAATTAATATTATAGTCTTGTGAGAAGTTAAATTATTAAAATTAATTTATTTTACGAATGTCAGAGTCGCAAGTATTTCTCATGATTTAGATTTTTGCACCGGTGATGACTACAAGGATTTTGATGAAACTTTGCATGGTGATAGAGTTGATAGTCAGAAGGAATAGTTTTACATATTACAATTTACGTATTTTAGGTAGTGTCTACAATTTAAGGGTTCCAAAATAAATTTTATCCAGCCCTTTGCCTTTGCAAAGGTGAGCAATGAACCAGAGAGAACTCTGACGAGATGAGTGTGCCTTGATTTCTCTCACTACGAAGAACAAAAGAGTTGGATGGTAGGATGAAGGGCAACAAGAAAAGGGCAGGGGGCGAGTAATCTATCAGATAATGCTAGCAGCTAGAAAACATTATATATATATATATATTAACAAAGTCTAGTAATCGGGCAACATCAATAAAAAACATGAATTTCTTTCAAAAATTTATTTTAAATTCATACGTTTCGGCTATGATCCTAGCCTTCATTCAGTGGAAAAATTAGTTGATCTTAGTGTTAAATTGGAAAATTTTAATAATTCATGGTATCAAGATATGGTAATGCACTACACTATGTATTATAAACATTAAACTTGTTAACCCGTCCACGAACAACACATTATCCAATTGTGATTTTTTAAATTAGTATTTTGAGAAAATATTGTGTAATTACAAGTTTAATATTCATAATACACAGTGTAGTGCATTACCATATCCTGATATCATGGATTATTAAAATCTTCCAATTTAACACTAAGATTAACTAATTATAAGTACTATTTACTCTTTTTATTTTCTCTTTTCACTCCAATTCAATTATTTTAGTTTTAATTTTATTTTTAGTTTCCACTGAATGAAGGCTAGGATTATAGCCGAAACGTATGGATTAAAAATAAATTGTTGAAAGAAATTTATGTTTTTTATTGATGTTATGCCCGAGACAAAGAAGACTGAAGAGTTATATATAAAGATAGCAATATTTTAATAATAATAGATATTATATTAATGAAATAGATATTATAGTCAAATGAAATGTATATATAAAATATGAAAACTGTTTTTCATAATCTCTCATACCAGGCACCTCTGTCTGACAAATATGAAAATAATGTGTATATATATATAAATAAAAAAATAATGATAATAATAATACAGTATCTGCCAAAAAAGAATAATATCACACTTGATTTTACCACACAACATAATTGCTCAAATAATTTAGTCGATAATTTTCATTTTAGTTACTTTTTGCCAATTATAGTTTCTAACGTACATTTTTCTTATTAATAATTTAATAAACATTATTGCTTATGTTCAAATCTTAGGTGAATTAATTTGTAAAATCTTGCACATATGTGCACTATTCAATATGCGATCAACGAACTAAATATTCCATATCCAATGCCAAACGAATGAATTTTTGACGCATGAAACAAAATTCTGAATATTTTTTTTAATAAATAGAAATATTTTTTTGTACTGTTCAATAATTTAGTAAAGTGAACCAAAATGCGACATGCATAAGTTTAAAAAAATAATGTATATGCAATTTTGGACTTGTTACATTATTTATTAAACTGAATTATATAATTTCATCTGCCAAATATATACTGTTGACTGCATCTTATACTATTTTAATATCTGGCACATCTCAGCTGCTTTTCGGCAATAATAATGCATTATTCGGCAATATTAATGCAGACATTACATTTGTCTTGTATATTACATTCTAATATTAACTAGGCTCATAATTTCACTTAAATTCAAATTTCAAGTGAATTGACATTTCTAGCAGATGATAGTTCAATGTCAAACAATGATAAGTGTTTTTTGTGTAATTTTTGCCATTTATTTCTGCAATATTACTATAGTTTCATCGTTCATAAAATCTTAAAACAAATTTCCCTTGACAAACTCTAAAAAGATTTATCAAAATCCGAATAACCGTTTAGGAGAAGTATCAAATCATACGCCCGTATAGAAGAATTTTATATATAAGATATATATTTATATTGTTTAATAGAAAGTTTTTTGTTTCCCTCCTCTTGTGCAACTTTTAATGTCTTCAACTGTATTTTCATCGGATAGATAGATGGATGGAGACATCGTACAAAAGTGGGCAAGTGTCTGAAATTTATGTTTTTGTCGCACGAACACATCTGCCTGAATTTCGTGCAAGCAATATTTTAATGCAGGGTTTGTAAACCTTGGCAAAATAATATCAACATTTTAAGAAAACATCGACGAGCAATCGGCTTGTATACACATTCAAGCTATTTTTTTCAAAATTTGTCATTTGATTCAAAATGGCATTAAACGTCGAGATAATATGAAACCGAATTTTTTCCACAAACACAACAACCCCAGTGTTAGCAATTCGGTATACTATTAAATAAATATTACAGCTATTTCTAAAATAGTATATTATTATTAAATTTACCTACATCTTTGCAGTTAGATTGAGCGTTTCACACATAAAACCTAACCTCCAAATTGGCACAAATGTTAGACTATTAACTGTATTTTGAATTTGAGCATATGTTATCATAATTGATAACTTATGATTACATTTGGAGCTTACATTTTTTGTGCTCGATCAAACATTTTAGCTTTTTGACAATTTGTAACATTAAATATTTTACTAATGGTAAGTTTTTTGTTATAGAATTTTCAAAATTTGTTTTTTTAACTTAAGTGATAGTAATCCCAAAAAAATCGAAAATGAAAATTTTTATATATCTTCACGTTTCAGAGGTTTCTGAACATTTTGGCATACCTTAGAAAAAATTGATGTATGTAGGTGTGTATGTGTATGCGTGTGTGTGTGTGCGGATACAAATTTTCGTCGACGATTTCGGGAACACGGTTCAACCGATTTGAATAATTAAGAAAACATTCCATTCGCATCGATAAGGAGACGTGCCGAATAGTTTTTGGCAAAGGCAGGTCTAGCCGTTCCAAAGATATGGGGCAAGAAGTGCCAAAAACGGTAACTCAATTTTTAAGAGAACGGAGCGTCCGATTTGAATAATTCAAAAAACATTTTACTTGCATTAACAAGATGAAGAACTGATCAAATTTTCATGAAGCAGGTCTAGCGGTTTTGGAGATCTAGTAAAAAAAAGTTAAAAAAACGGCATTTGGCGGTCAAAAATGATCATTGGTCATATGCACATCAAATTATCAGATATGTTATTGAGATTTTAACAATAAGTATAAATTTTGTTTACATTCCTATGGGTTCCGTACCAATGTTTATCCGTTATACTGCGACCGGGCGCTTATGCGCTTCTATATTTTGTATCTAAAAATAGCTATGAAGCGCTTTGAAAAAAAAAAATCAAAATTTTCAAAAAAATCTAAATATTAAAAAAAAATATTTTTTTTCAAAGAAGTCAATTTTTTCAATAATTTCAAAAATCACATTTTTTCAAAGTTCAAAAAAATATTTGATTATTTTTTTGAAAAATAATTTTCAGTACTAAACGTTCTAGCAACTTAAGACATGATGCCATGCACTACTAGTTAATTGAATTTATTACCACCTTAACTTAATAAATATGCAATACATATATGATTATGATTAAATTTCAGTTTCGTAAAATAATGACAAATTTTGACGAAACCGATACTTTAATGTATAGATTTGTCATGATCTCAATTCGAACGACACGAAACTAAGAGCAAACCCAGTTAGCTGGTTAAGAAGAAATAGGTACACTTTTTATCATCGGTTTCTTAACTTACTATAAAACAAGAGATCAAATATATTAGACTAATCATTCCAATTATTTACCAATTTTCTCAAAAAAAGTTTTAGCATCTTTTCAATTGTATTTCGACGACCTTTCCGGCGCCGAATTGCCCTCAGGCCGACGGTTGTTAACCGGGGAAAAAGTTACTATACAAAAATAAGAAGATTTACTTAAGTACTAGAGACTAGAGACTTTCGATCCATCCATCTATCCGTTCGTGATATAGAACAACATGCTGTGAGAAAGTTTTTCGTTCGTTCGTAGTAATCATTTTTACTTTTTACTTTTTACATTTTACTCTTTAATCTTTTTTGATACGGTTCGTGCCTTACTTCGGCATAGAGGATAGTGGGGTAAATGGTAATAGATTCTAACAATAAGTTAAAATAGTTCTACTATTAAATGAGACTAATGGGCAGATTATGCCTCATAATAGACGAATGTTATGGCAAGGCCATGTTACGCTCCAACTTGTATACATGAACACACATGAACTGCAATGTTACGCGCATGTTATGAAACTGAGTCAGACAGACCCTGTTATCTAACATCGTTT
This sequence comes from Ctenocephalides felis, assembly GCF_003426905.1. Lineage (NCBI taxonomy): Eukaryota > Metazoa > Arthropoda > Insecta > Siphonaptera > Pulicidae > Ctenocephalides > Ctenocephalides felis. The sequence goes on along the minus strand of NW_020539726.1, from coordinate 36,230,398 downwards.
TGTGTGGTTTCTAGGTTAGGTTCTCTAATGACAACCTGAGAAATATCCTTGACTGCACAGCAACCACATGGCTTTTGTCGATATTTAGTATGAAAAGTTCTTTTTAATATGGCCTTGCCATAACATTGGTCTGTTGTGCGCCAGAATCGGTTTATAAATTTTGTAAAAAGATATAAGTATTTGATCTTTTTGGCAAAATTAATGATTTACTGACCTGCATTTATTATTTTATGTGAATTTAAAGTTGAAGTTAATGTTTACAAAATAAGAACAAAATGTAAAACATATGTTGGAAATATTTTAATAATTTTTAATTACTGTTTTGTTCCCCTTGTTTCTGATTATCCGGTTCTCCCCTATAATTTATTACTACCATGATGATACATCATATACTAGACAAGGTACGATGATGATCTCGATATTTAGAGATTATTTTCGAGATTAGAAATTATAGAGAATTATGTTTAATATGATATAATCTGTCGAGATGAAATATTAAAACGTAAATTATTTCGAGTCAGATATTTTTTAAATGTGAAATAAATTAATTATTTAATAAAATATTCCTGTAATTATTTATTTATGAAATTTGTAACATATTTGGGTCCCATGTGTTTTTAGAAGAATTGTTTAAAATAAGGCGACTTTCGGCAGAAAGTCACTTCTCTCTGGATTGGAATTAATAAAACGTGTTAAGAAAAATTGCTAAAAGATAGTTTTTTTTAAAAAATTCCTACGCAAAGCAAAAGAATTTACATCTGACACCATTCGCCATAGATGTCTTCTATTTTTTTTCTTGATAACAATATCGATAATATGATATGTCACGTACATGGCGTTAGTTTGTTTTAAAATTTATTTTCTATTGACCGAACAAAGACTATTGTTTTAAAAGTGACACTGGTCATTGTCAATTGTTTTATAGATACAAATAGATTTAATTACAAAGATAAACCATTTTTATATTACGAGTAGAAAATATAAATTACACCTAGGTAACTTCCCGTAGAGTAAATTATTCGCTACACAATCATAAAAATACATAAAATTTTATTGCATATCTTTACGTTTCAAAGGTTTCTGAACCTTTTGACATAATGATGTGTTTTTTTTTAACTTTTGGTGGGGTAAGTTATAGTAATAGGCCGAAAATCGAAAATGAAAATTTTTGAATTTCTCGACGTTTTGAAGGTTTCTGAACATTTTAATGGCATGCCACAGAAACTAAATGGATGTGTGTGTGTGTGTGTTTTGCACGTCTGCATTATTTTGCTAACGTTTTCGGGCGCACGGATAAACCGATTTGAATGGTTGAACAAATAATCAAGATACAATTTAATCTTACAAGCTATTGTAACACAACCGAGAGGAATCGAGAAAGAAAAATAATAAAAGAAAGAAAAAAGAAAAAAAAATCTCTAGAATACACTCCAATGAGTGATCTTTGCATCATTACTATATTGGATTCGCTCTCGCAGCCCCATAGCTCGATACCGTAAGTCCAAACGGGTTTTATGACGCATTGTACTTTATTATGCAGCAAGAGCTTCAACAAAGGAAAATAGATAAAGTTTATATTTTTAAGATACTTCTTAAAAATTTTTTCCCGAGTAAATCTATTACCTGGCCGTCGGTCTATTTCAGCCAGGTTGGTCAGGTCGTGAGCAATAACAACAACAACAACTACTACTACTACTACAGCAACAACATGAGGAGTCATTACCGTCCCGAAACCCGTGTAATGCGATTCGAATTTCGTAATAATTACTATTTCGACATCTCCTCCGACAAAACAGTACAGTACAGTCTCTCTCTTAAAAAGCAACCGAAGACACCAAGAACAAGAAGGGAGTGCACTGACATTGTACACGACGACGACAACAAAAACAACGAAAACATTGTTTGTTGTCTCAGAATTGGTGAATTTCCACCTTTTGTAATACTAGATTGAATTGTTTTCATCTTGTTTATCAAACATAGGAAAAGGATATAAGATTTTAAGTTTAGGTGTTCCTTAAGGTTCGATTCTAGGCACACTATAAAATTTATTTGTTTTATTTATTTTTTTGTCATTACCGTCCCGAAACCCGTGTAATGCGATTCGAATTTCGTAATAATTACTATTTCGACATCTCCTCCGACAAAACATTACAGGCAACAGTACAGTCTCTCTCTTGAAAAGCAACCGAAGAGAAGACTAAGAACAAGAAGGGAGTGCACTGACATTGTACACGACGACGACAAAACCACAAAAACATTGTTCGTTGTCTCAGAATTGGTAGATTTCCACCTTGTGTAACACTAGATTGAAATGTTTTCATCTTGTTTGATCAAATATAAGTCCAGCATAAGATATTTTAAGTTTGGGTGTTCCTTAAGGTTCGATTCTAGGCTCACTATAAAATTTATATATATATACTAGCTGGACCGCCAAACATTGTTTGGGTCCATTAATCACGTGATCGATTTTTAAAGATTTTTTTTAATTTTAAATTTTTATTTTAAAACTCTTAGCAAATTTTCACATTTTTAGGGAAAAGAGAAATTTACTGACGAACAAAAACTAACATCTGTTTAAAATAAAAAGAACTCTACTGACGAGCAAATTCTGAGATTTCTAGGGAAAAAGGGAACTCTAATGACGAGAAGCAAATTAAAAATTTTTTAAATTAAAAGGACTTTACTGACGTGCAAGTTCTGACATTTTTAGGGAAAAGGAACTCTACTGACAAGCAAATTCTGACTTTTTTTTAGAAAAAAAGAAATCTACTGAAGAGCAAATTCTGACATTTTTAGGGAAAAAGAAAACTTTATCGACGAGCAAATTCTGACATTTTTAGAAAAAAGGAACTCTACTGACGAGCAAATTCTGACATTTTTAGGGAAAAAGGAACTCTATTGACAAGCAAACCCTGGCATTTTTAGGGGTAAAGGGAACTCTACTGACGAGCAAATTTTGACAATTTTTCAAATTGAAAGAACTCTACTGACGAGCAAATTCTGACATTTTTAGGACAAAAAAGGAACTCTACTGACGAGCAAATTCTGACATCTTTAGAGAAAAATGAACTCTATTGACAAGCAATATTTGACATTTTTAGGGAAAAAAGGAACTCTACTGACAGGCAAATTCTGACATTTTTAGGGAAAAAGGAACTCTATTGACGAGCAAAAACAAACATTTTTAGGGAAAAAAGACTTTATTAGCAAGCAACTTTTGATATTTTTAGGGAAAGAAGGAACTCCATTGACGAGCAAATTTTGACCTTTTTATAGAAAAAGGAACTCTACGGATGAGCAAATTTGGACATTTTTAGGAGAAAAAGAAACTCTACTGACGAGCAAAAATAAACATTTTTAGAAAAAAGGAACTCTACTGACGAGCAAAAATAAACATTTTTAGGGAAAAAAGACTCTATTGACAAGCAACTTTTGATATTTTTAGGGGAAAAAGAAACTCTGACGAGCAAACTTTAATATTTTTAAAATAAAAAGAACTTTACTGATAATTATCATTCGAATAACTTTTTATCTCGTGTGCTGTCAATAAATTAGACTTAATTTTCGTTTAGATTTTTTTTGGATTTATAAAAGAACTTAAATTTTACTTTGAAAGTGCAATTTAATTTTATCAAGGGGTTATCGAAGCCTAGCAATTTTTATAAAAAAATTGTGCCAATTTTCTTTATGACAAAATAAAACGAAAAATCACGTGGGGGAGGAAGGGATATACTAAGATATCACGTGTATTTATTTTAGCGTAAATATTTCAAAAATATCCAAACAATTTCAAAAAAAAAAAATCAAATATCTTACATAATATTTTCATAGCTAAAAATGCACGTGATGTTTGGTGAGAGGGTGCTAATTTTGAGTATCACCACGTATCACCAAAGGTAAGAAAGACCAAAAATCCTTTAAAAATCGATCACGTGATTAATAGACGTCCCTTCATAACTAAACTAGTATGCTGGTATATATATAAATTTTATAGTGATCCTAAAATCGAACCTTAAGGAACACCCAAACATAAAATATTTTATCCTGGACTTGTATTAGATAAGCAAGATAAAAACAGATCAATCTGGTATTACAAAATGTGGAAATCTACCAATTTTGAGACAACAAACAATGTTGCACGTAGCAATCGAGAGTGTTCGACGGTCCTCGGCAACGCTTGTTCACCCGGTGACGTCACAATCGCTTTTCATGTTTTGACACTTTTTATCGCTATAAACATTTTTTTTAATAATTTTTCCTCGACCTCCGGTCTAGGTATTTCCTAGAGACGAGCCCTTTCGTGATCCCACGATCTTTCCATTGGCGATTTGTGTATACAAAATCGAACTCTACTATCAATACACCTATGTTGGCGTGCCAATCTTGATTCGAAATAATAGTAGATAATGGAGCATTTTGCACAACTCTCGAGAATAGAGAAAACCTAACGCAAATAATAGATTACGATTTGCAACATGGGGCAGAGGTTCCTAAAAGATAATAAATAAATAAAAAAAGAATGCGCGTAAGGTTCACACGCGATTGAAGTAAAACTTATTTGCTACTGTACAAGATGGCATTTAAGTACAAATAAATACATCCAATAACAATTTTGAATAATGTTCATTAGTAATATGTGGTAACACTCGTGATGCACACATTTATTAGTGTCGTCAATCATTATACACATTTATATAATGATAAATTATAAATTATATTGGTATAATGGCATTAAAAATATGTATAATATTTAAAAACATTAATGTACTTAAAGTAATACTTCAAGTATGACATGATCGGTTTGTCATTATAATCAGTATTTAGAAATGAACCTTTATTAGAGAAATGAAGTAATTGCTGATTGATAAATTCTATAATATTCGTTCACACAGTGGATTTTGTTAAAAAACGCCTAAACAAATATTGTTCTCACAATTTCACTCATCATGTAATAATTGTGTTTGAAGAACTTCATGTAATTAAAATTAACATACATTCATTGACTGCTTGTAATTTTTTCACTTTTTTCAAAGAACAAAACTTACCACAAATTCAGGGTATCAAAAAATAGGATTGGGTTTGAAATACACATGTCGTATTGAAATTTAACCCAAAGCAATTAATTTTATCAAAATCATTATATAATAAGCCCAGCCTAAGTTCCTCATTAGTAATTTAATATTGCTGCGAATTCTTCAGATTATTAACGAACGAATTATTTTATCAAATTTTATGGAATAGGATACTTATGTGAACACGAGTATATATTTCGTTTATCAATTTGTTAACTTCCCGTAGGGTAAGTTACAGTAATCGTCTAAAAATCGAAAATGAAAATGGGAAGTTAATAAATGCAGGTTGTAATACTTGCAAATAATGAATCTAAACGATGAAATAAATCAAGACGATTAATAACGACAGTTTTAAACATTTCTAACAATAAGGAAAAGGCTATGTTGTATTTCAAGCTATTCTGAATCAAATAACTAGTGGTGTATGGCATCGTGCCTTAAGGCAAATTGCTGGAACTTCCCGTACCGTAATGAAATATTCGAGAAATTTTAAACGTTTTCAAATATATCACATATTACAAATACTGTAACTTTCATTATTTTTGCTATCTTGTTATATCTGAGCAAATAATCAAATATAAATCATAAATCAATTTATCTCCAGAACATTAACAATCATCGTCATTTCATTTCGAATTCAATTTCAAAAAAAAAATAGATGCCTAATTAGCACAAAATTGAAAAATTGCTCCCGTATAGTCACAGTCTAAACGCATTTGCAAATAATTCTGTGCGATATTTTCACTTACACTGTGCTTAGCTTGGCGACATTTTCACATTTATTATAGTTTTCACAAAATTGGAAAAGTGCTCCAGTACATAAACACAGTCTAAACGCACTTGGGTAAACATTTGTACCAGAGTGGCGCTTAGACTGTGCTTAGTCTGGGTAATATTTTGGATTTTTAATCCAAAATTACAAAAATATTTTATGGAAAATAAAAAAAAAGATGTAACAATTTTTTATCCTCAAAAGCAATTGTTTTGTCAATACAGGCAGAAAGTTTTTTAGATCATTCAAATCGGACGCTTAGTTCATTCGAAAACTGCCATTTTTTGCACATTTATCTCCGTATCTCCAAAACGGCTGGACCTGCCTTTGCCAAAAACTAATCAGCACATCTCCCTATCAATAGGGATCGAATGTTTTTTAACTTCCCGTAGGGCAAGTTATAGTAATCGCAAAAAAAAATCGAAAATGAAAATTTTTATTTATCTTTACGTTTCAGAGGTTTCTGAATATTTTGGTATACCTTAGAAACAATGCATGTATGTGTGCGTGCATGTGTGTATGTGTGTTCGGATACAATTTTTTTCGGAACGCGAATGAAGCGATTTGATTAATTCAAAAAACATTCGATTCGTATTGATAAGGAGACGTGCTGATTAGTTTTTGGCGAAGGCAGGTCCAGCCGTTCCAAAGATACGGGGCAAAAAGTGCCGAAAACGGCAACTCAGTTTTTAAGAGAACGGAGCGTCCGATTTGAATAATTCAAAAAACATTTTACTTGTATTGACAAGATGAAGAACTGATCAAATATTCATGAAGGCAGGTCTAGCGGTTTCGGAGATCTAATGAAAAAAGTAAAAAAAAATGCCATTTGGCGAGATATTTTATAGAGATTTTAACAATAAGTATAAATTTTGTTTGCATTCCTATGGGTTCCGTACCAATGTTTATCCGTTAGACGGCGACGCGGCGCTTACGCGCTTCGATATTTCGTCTTCATGCAGTTAAAGCAGTACAATGGTTTAGAAAAAAGTTCAGAATTTCCAAAATATTTCAAAATACACTTTTTTTCAAAAAGTCTTTATTTTCAAAATAAAGTAAATTTTTGCCAAAAATTTATAGTTTCTCAAAAATCTAATTTTTCAGAGTAAATTTTTTTTCAAAAATGTTAATCTTTTCAAAAAAAAAATAATTTTTGGTACGGGAAGTTCCAGCAATTTGCCTTAAGGCTAGATGCCATGCGCCCCAGTAGTTCTTCTTGCCTTATACAGTTGTAATGAAAAGTGTGCTTTCTAGAACTCTTTTAGGAATACGATTACCAAATTAGAAATGGAAAAATTCATTCTTACAAAAGTTTTGGAAAAAATCGACTAAGATTTAGTTTATACTGATCAAGTGTTTTCTAGTGATCTTCCACCTTCAATCGATTCCCTTTAAATCTCGACCAGCGTTTTAAACGTCATTTGTTGAACTTTAAAATGCAAATGTAATGCTAAACGAAATCGAGTGTAATAGCCTGACTGTTGCCCGTTGCTTCGTAATAATAATATATTAACAACATCGTATTCGTACCATTCGCATACTAATGTAATCTCCCACGCTCTCATCCGACGGTCGAAATCGGAATCGGATTCGGAATCGAACCGGTAAATACGAGTACGAAGTACGAAGAGTACGGGTACGAATGCGACCGTCTTATAGGGGAGAGACAGGACATATATTATATATATATATATATATATATATATATATATATATATATATATATATATATATACTAGCTGACCCGACAGACGTTGTCCTGTACCCATGTCTCAGTTCAAATTTTTTAATATCCTATCCAATACTTTTTAATATCCAATTTGATGACCTGCCTTCGTGATTCATTTATGGTCTTAGCATAAGCAGTATAAGAAATTCAGAACAAAATAATATAGTATCTCAGGTACAATATCACACTTGATTTTACCACACACACATAATTGCTCCAATAATGTAATTTATAATATATTAGTTGCTTTTTGGCAATTGCCATTTCCAAACAAATGAATTTCTGACATATGAACCAAAATTCTAAATCATGTTTTTAACATCACATCGGGGGTTCCACAAGGGAGTGTTTTAGGGCCACTATTATATCTCATTTATACGCACGACATTCCAAATGATAGCAATGTCATAATTGGAACTTTTGCCGATGATACAGTTGTCATGGGAATTCATACAAATGCATCCGTCGCAACGTCAAAAGTTCAACAATATGTCTCCGAATTTGAAAAGTGGCTCAATAAGTGGAAGATTAAAATAAATGAAACAAAATCTTCATAACAAGAACCCTGGACTGCCCAAGTGTAAAAATAAACAACACAGAAATAACGAAATATGAGAGTGTAAAATACCTTGGGATTCATCTCGATAGAAAGTTAAGCTGGTCAACGCACATCAAAATGAAAAGAAAACAGATAGAGAAGAAGTTCAAAGAGTTGTATTGGCTAATTGGCAGGAGTTCAAATATGTGCTATGAAAACAAACTCCTTTTATATAAAACAATAATTATCCCAATCTGGACATACGGCATTGAGCTATGGGCGTGCGCAAGCAATTCAAATATAAAAAATACCAGTAGCGCAATCAAAATTTTAAGATGCACTGTGAACGCACCCAGGTATGTTACAAATGACACTCTACATAAAAACTTAAAAATAAAAACTATTAATGACATGATAAAAGAAAGGAGCAAAAAATACCACGAAAAACTACCAGGTCACCCTAACAAATATTTAGAAGAATTGAGCGAGGAACATCACACACGAAGATTGAAAAAAATGGCTATACGATCTTAAATAAAACGTCAAACAATAAAAAATAAGAGTGATATCTCATAGGAGATAATCTCTTAAATGCATTAACACCCAGCAAATTGTCTTAAGAAATGTATATTATTTTCATTGACAATAAAACTATGCAATATAAAAAAATGTTTTCAACAAGTAGAAATATTTTTTTGTATTGTTAAATAATTTAGCAAAGTAAGCCAAAATGCGACATGGATAAGTTTAAATGAATAATGTATATGCAATTTCGTTGCGTTATTTATTAAACTGAATTATAAAATTTCATCTGCCAACTTATATTGTAACTCATTTTAATTTCTGACACATCTCAACTGCCCTTCCACAATAATAATGTAGACATTACATTTTTCTTGTATATTATATTTTAATATTATCTAGGCTCATAATTTCAGCTAAATTCAAATTTCAAGTAAATCGACATTTTAAGCAGATGACAGTTCAAAGGTTTTCATTGTCAAACAGTGATAAGCGTTTTTTTATAATTTTTGCCATTTATTTCTACGATATTACTATAGTTTCATCGTTCATTGAATCTTAAAAATTTCCCTTAACAAAATCCAAAAAGATATATCGAAATGCGGTGTTATATAAATCCCCGGTCTCCTCTATCTTAGTGTCTTCGAATATATAAAACCGGTTGAAGTTATTATAAACAAAAAACTATGCCATCATAATTCATTCGTACATCACATATCATTATATATATATATGAATATTCGGATTTTGTTGACCATAGATTTCTTTCTTATATTTGAATAGATTCTCTTCATAATTTATTTAATTTTTATACAAAATCCTAATTACTCGTTTTTCCTTTATGTAATATATTATTGAATAAATAAATCTTTTCAAACAAAAACAAAAAGCAGAAAAATCTTTGCATTTACTATTTAATGATTGGTAAAGGTATTATGTATTTTTATTTTTAAATAACATTATTTTAACAATTTATTTATTATTATATGTATTTATTAACTTCCCATATGGTAGTTATAATAATGGGCCGAAAATCGAAAATGAAAATTTTTGCATTTCTCGGCGTTTTGAAAGTTTCTGAACATTTTTAAAGGGCATACCTCAGAAACTAAATGGATGTTTGTGTGTGTTTTGTATGTCCGCATTTTTTCGTCCACGTTTTCGGGCGCACGGGATCAACCGATTTGAATGGTTTAAAAAACATTCGATCCCTTTTGATAGGGAGATGTGCTCATTAGTTTTTGGCGAAGGCAGGTCCAGCCGTTATGGAGATACGGAGCAAAGAGAGAAAATAGAAATAGAGCTTTTGAGAGAACGGATCATCCTATTTGTATGATCCAAAAAACATTCAGTTCGTAATGACGGGGAAAAGTGGTTATTAGTTTCTGGCAAATGTAGGCCCAGCGGTTTCGGAGATACAGAGCTAAATTTAAAAAAGGGCAGTTTTTGAGAGAACTAAGCGTCCGATTTAATTGATTCAAAGAACTTTCTGCTTGTTTCACATAATAACTGCTTTCGGAAAAAAAATTTGTTTCTATTTTTTTTTCAAAAAATATTTTTGTAATTTTGGATTAAAAATTCAAAAAATTACCCAGACTAAGCACAGTCTAAGCGCCACTCTGGTACAAATGTTTACCCAAGTGCGTTTAGACTGTTTATGTATTGGAGCACTTTTTCAATTTTGTGAAAACTATTGAAAAATGTGAAAATGCCGCCAAGTTAAGCACAGTATAAGTGAAAATGTCGCCCAGAATTATTTGCAAATGCGTTTAGACTGTGACTATGCTGTAGCACATTTTCAATTTTGTGTAAATAAAGGCAACTATTTTTTTTGAAATTGAATTCGGGATGAAATGACGATTGTTAATGTTCCGGAGATAAATTGATTTATTTATGATTTACATTTGATTTGCTCAGATATAACACAATAGCAAAATTAATGAAAGTTACAGTATTTGTAATAATATATTTGAAAACGTTTAAAATTTCTCGAATATTTCATTACGGTACGGGAAGTTCCAGCAATTTGCCTTGAGGCACGATGCCATACACAACTAGATAAATTATTTATTTTAAAATAACATTTATAAGTATTTCGCCGTTCATTCTTTATTTTATAATTATTTCATTGTATTCTATAAATGTTTCCTCGTGCATTCATAACTTTACATTTGTTTTATTGTTTATTCTAAATTTCATAAATGTGTAATGTTTCATTCTAATATTTTTTCAAATATTTTATTGCAAATTCTCGATTTAAAAAATACTTCATTATCATTCATTGTTGTATTCAATTGTTTTCATCATTATTATTCATCAATCGTCATAATTACTATTACAATTAGTTCCAAAATCTTTTCACTATTTAAATATTAATTTTCATTACTAAATAATTACTTACAGTTTCATTATTTACTATTAATTTTATTATAAATATATTAAATATAATTTTTGGCAATGTTTCATCATGTATTGAAAGTTTTATAAATGTTTCATAATTTATTCTTTCGGCAGTTGATGGCCCCTAACCAAAAAAGTATCCGCAACCATTCGTACAGCAACGGTCATCGAAGGAATGCGCAGCCTTCGTCCTTGAATTAAGGAACTCGGGATAAAACAGTGCAGATAAAAGTTAGGTCCTTGGACCTAATAAATCATAAATCGACTTATGTGTTGCAAAAAACTGATCAAAACTTTATAATTTAGAGCAGTTAACTTAATTTCTTCTCTGATCGTTAGAAATTTTTAGGAACATAAATTGGTCCTGATATTGGCAAACAAAGTTTTATATCAACAGTGGTTTCAATGACTTCATTTGCAGAAGAAATTTACATACATTACATTACATACATTTTTCTAACTACCATCGAAGTGACACAATTTCATTCACCTATCCAAAATAGTAAGGAAGCTCATCCAACAAAAGAAAAACTTCCAGTATCCAACTATCCAGTAACCAATCTATTTGTTTAGTAAATTTTAGACTACTAAAGACAACAAACAATTTTAATTCGTCTCCTGGCATAATTCACCGATTCTTCTAATAAATCTTTTTTCTCCATTACCCATCAACCAATTTTAATTCGTCTCCTAGTATAATTTACCGATTCTTCTAATAAAACTTGACCTTCTCCATTACCCATCTGGCTACTGGTATAATAAAATCGGCAATATATATTCACTATTCCATCGTATCGTTGTAATAAAAAGCAGAAGCGGCTCGTGATCCCGTTTGTGCCCCGAGGGCCCATCACAAAAGTCAGGAACTGGTAACATTTTAAATGCCCTAATAAAGCACACGAGGAGCAACTTTTCTTGCTCTAAAACCTGTATCACCAGTAGTTGTGTAATGGATAGTAATGATGGACTATATGGCTTAAGAATAGTTTGACTTGGTTCCATGAAAATGGAAAGAACTGCATGCTTTAGTCGAACATTTTTCTTGAAACCTTCTTGAACCTAAAAGGATATCTTGTTTTAGCCAAAAAAGATCTACCATTTTTATGTTTCTTCCACCTTTAAAGTCAATCTGAATCCTTTGACATCAAAATTGATAGATACAGATATTCAAATTTCTTTATACAACTAGTAACTTACTACGTTATACAATTAAATTACTACTTACGATCTAGTAAATAGCACAGTTTAATCGCATAGAAGTTCATTGATTTAAGTAAATATTTAATAGAGTATAATAATCCAAATTAGCTTACCATTAAAAAAGGGTGAAATTAAAAAAAAATGTGTTTGTGGATATGTGATTGGTGTAAAAAATAGATAAAAACCTTTTCAGATATAAATTATATATCATACTAAAATTTATATTTATATTTTAATAACGTCACGAAGGAGAAGTTTATGTTTTCATCAAGAACTCCGACTTGTTAATTTTATGTTGTGTTAAAAATTTTTTTTCGACGATTTTTATGATTTTTTTTCGACTGTAGATACAATAGTCTTGTAGATCATACTAAAATATTACGGCCCTACGACAAGTCTTAAAAGATTTTTTAAATGCCGAGTGAATAGAGATCTGTCGTTGTATGCGTACTGATATCAACGTTGTATGCGTACCGATATCAACAAGGAAATCGGCATAGATAAATAAACATTTTAAAGTTACATCGTAATACAAATCTTGATTTAATGAAAAATGCCTGAATCGGGAGAATATTTTACCCTGTTTCTTGAAAATAATAAAACAAATTAAACATTTGTTCCGTGTACTAAACGTGAGTTTATTGATTAGAAATTATTTCTATATTATTCGCAGTTTCTATAAATGTTTGAAGTTATTAAAATGGTAAATATTTTTTAGGCAAACAGATATTACAGCTGTACAAAGAATGAGATTGTATCGCCAGCGAACAAGTAAAAAAGATCCAAGCAGTCAATGAATGTATGTTGGTTATAATTGCATTAAGTTCTTCAAAGAAAATTACATAATAAGTGGAAATTGTGAAAACAATATTTCTTAATATTTCCAGCTCCTCTTTCTACTAAAGCTCTTAAAAGTAATAAAATTAATAAAGAAGGTTAAAGTCAAAATCTTATATTATTTATTCGAGGAAAAGCTATATCTGGGGGAGGCAATATTAATGAGACAAATCAATTTTTCAAAACCCCCATTTAAAATAGAGATAACTATAAAGAAAATTATAATAAATGCCTGAGATATAACAATATCTGTGTGAACGAATATTATAGAATTTATTAATCAGCAATTAATTCATTTCTCTAATAAAGGTCCAAGTCCCTAGATGCTAATTACAATGACAAACCGATCATGTCATATTTCAAGTACGACTTTGATTACATTATTGTTTGTAAATATTATACATATTTTTAATTCTATTATAAATATATAATTTATAATTTATCATCATATAAATGTGTATAATGGTAGGGGTTGACACTAATAAATGTGTGCTTCGCGAGTGTTACCATATTACTGATTAACATTATTCAAAATTGTTATATGATGTATTTATTTATAACATAAATGCCATCATGTACAGTAGCAAAAAAATTTTACTTCAATCGCGTGTGAACCTTACGCGCACTCTTTTTTTTTCACATTTGTTTAGGTTTTATATTTTAAACGCCTGTAAAACCACAATTACATTGTGACTATTCTCAGTACCACTTTATATGAAATGTGTTACGTAACATAGATATGCCATAAAATTAGTCTATGATACGACAAAATCTACAGTTTGCTCGTAAGATTCTTAGAGTAGAGTTCTTTCTTACAGTACCCAATAAAAAAAATCCTTTACTATTACTAATTGCAAGATGGTAGTATGAAGAACTTTCCATACTAAATTTGACAAAAGCCATGCGGTTGCTGTGCAGTCAGGCATATTTCTCAAGTTGTCAGATAGAAAACTTAATGTAGAAACCGCACAAATGACAAAGAAACGATGTTAGATAAGAGGGTGTTTCTGACTCGGGTTCATAACATACGAGTGACATTGCAGTTTATGTGTAAAACGCCTGAATGCACAGCAAATACAAGGCATTTTGACAGTATTCAGTATGATTCGGCAGCATAATGTATGCAAGTTGGAACGTAACACGGCCTTGCCATAACATTTTTCTGTTATGCGGCGGAATCTGTCCCTATATCTGGTTTATCGACATTGTAAACAAATATTGGTGGAGTTTTGTTTAACTTAGTTTGGTAGCGTCTTGCTGAACCAAAATTTTTTTCCATGATTCCTTCGGTAGAGTTCTTTCTTACATATAACCCAATAAAAAAAATCCTTTACCACCAATGATTTAGCCGAAGAAGCGATTACCAAGAAGATGGATGCGGTCGCGTCGAGGACTGAGTCACTCAGTCAGGTATCGAATTATTTTATCTGTATGTATGTATGCAGTGTTATGTCTCTCTCTATGTATATATGTATGTATGTATGTATGTATGTATAGTGATATACAGGTACAAGGTACAGGTACAGGTACAGGTACAAAAATACGGTGCTGGACCAGACAAAAAACTGTTATTTTAGAAAACCAGAATGGTGTGCTGTACGTCATCGTATCAATAAACTTCAAGAGAATTATAATCGAGGATAAAGAAATTTATTTGTGTACTCAGGGTTTAGTTATTTTATTTTTGTAATAAATATTTTGAAAATAATTATGTTTTTTTTATTATTACAATTTTTTTGTTTATAATTTTCTTACATTCTTTATTTTTAGCACAATTTTCAAGTCTCTATCAATCCATTCAATTCTGCATCCATTTATTTTCATATGCAATAGCCCTAAATGTTCTATAAGGTCCTTAAAATGTTCTAGATTGTATGAAAACGTTACAAATAATCTAGAAATGTTCTAGTTTAAAATATGTTAAAAAGTCTGAATGTTCTAGATAGACTTAAAATGTTCGAGATGAACTTGAAATATTTTAAATATTCTAGATAGTCCTAAAAATATTTTAAATAGATAGTCCAAAAAATGTTCTACTTAGGCTTAAAGATGTTAAAAAGTCAAAATGTTCTCGATATTCTAAAAATGTTCTAGTTAGCCCAAAAAAATGTTTTAGATAGTTTCAAAAAATGTTTTAGGAAGTCTGAAAATGTTTTAGATAGTCTCAAAAAATGTTCTAGGAAGTCTGAAAATGTCCTAGATATTCCCTAAAAATGTTCTAGGAAGTCTGAAAATACTCTAGATAGTCTGAAAATGTTCTGAACTGCCCTAAAATGTTATACTCAGCCCTAAAAATGTTCTAAATAGCTTTAAAAATGTTCTAGGCAGTGTGAAAATGTTCTAGATAATTTAAAAATGTTCTAAGGAGCCCAAATGTTTTATATAGTCCAACAAATTTTAAAAAGTCTAATAAAAGTGTTATAAAGTCAAAATGTTCTGGGTAGTCTTAAAATGTTCTATATGGTCTAAAATGTTCTGGATAGCACTAGAAATGTTCTAGATAGTCTAAAAACTCTCCAGGTAGCCATAAAAATATCTAGACAATTTTTAAAACTATTCCAGACAGCTCTAGAAATGTTTTAGATAATTTAGAAATGTTTAGATAGTTCAAAATTTTTTAAAAAGCCTGAAACTGGAATAAAAGTGTTCTAGACGGTCTAAAAATGTTCTAGATTGTCTGAAAAGATTTTAGATAGCCTAAAAATGTTCTAGATAGCAAATGTTCAGCAAATATTCTGGATAGTCTAAAAACGTTCAAGATAGTCTAAA